>NC_091019.1:38596030-39196030 GCF_041296385.1 Aphelocoma coerulescens | reverse complement strand
TGAAGCTTGCAATGTGTTTTGACTGTCTGGATGTGCTAGAGAGAAAATTTAAGTCACATAATGATTTAAAATATTTTAAGTGTATACTTTTCTCTCTCCAGAATTCAGATCCTGTCTCTGTTTCTCTGACTAGGCTTTGGTTTATGATACTGTGAAATTTTTGACTCACCTGCTTTTTAAACTTTTATATATTTTATTTCTCATTTTTTCATTCACTTTTTAGTGGCTATGAACATAAAAGTGCTGGGCACTGCAGAAATTCAGCAGCCGCATAATTGTTATATAGCCTAGGAATAAGAGAGGAAAAGAAGCTCTTTTCAGTTCCAGGCTGATGAAAAGCATGCTAAATTTCATTAAATCTATTGCCTGATATATGACACGTCGAATTTGTGTTTTTAAGTTTTTTAAAATAGATTGAGATGCAAGGACTAAATCTGGAAAAAATAATGCCTTTTGCCTATCTTTTCTCTCTGACAAAGATGATCACTGCTCTAAATTTGAATGCATAAAAAGAGAACCATATATCTTACATAAACATGACAGTTGTATGACATTTTTCTCCAACTGTAAACACAGCTAAGTTGAGCAAAATTTTCATAAAACCATGAAGTAGTTCACCATAGTTTCTAAAAAACTGATAAATCCTAAGAATTTTGGTTTTTTCCAACCTTTTGAACCTGTAGGAAAAGTCTCCTTGATATTTAAAAATTACGGGGATTTGCTTCATGGAATTTATTTCTCAAGATTTTTCTGAGAATGAAATTAGCAAAAAAGGAGAATTATGAGATTTTAAAAGTACTAAAGGTAAGAGTAAATAATGATAAATAATTGTCATTGATAATTTGCTTTTTACAATGGATTTTAGATAATTCTATCAGTTTTATGAATTATAAGTAATTGTGTTTGTTGAGCCTTAAGGGCTGTACCTTCCTGTAGTTCTCACAGTGTATTTTCCAAAGTGATAAATATTTATTTTGATAATTTAGACAACCCCATTTTTGTTCGTCAATGCAGTAACTTTCAAATACTTCTTTTAAAATGAAGATATTATAAAAAAGTAAAGTTTTTGTGTACTGCAATCTATCATGAAAGAGGTTTTATTTATAAAAACCTTAAAGATACAGTCCAGAATCAGTAAAAATAAAGAGCCAGCTAATTATAGAGTAGCTAGCTATGAATTGTTCTTGATCATATTATGATTATAATTTATGTTTTTCTATATTGTTGTATACAAACAACAGACATGACTTTCTTATACTAATTTAAAGATAAAATTGTGTCTTTGTTTCATTGTTTAGTGGAAAGCTGTCAATATTAGAGCCCACTAGCCTTTGTCAAGACTTATATGGCTGACAAAGGTGACATCTATTTAAAGATGTGGACATCATCTTGAGCTTATGGAAAATAGAATTATTTAGAATTATGGTAAATGTTTCAGTGACTTAGAAATCAATGGCATTTCTGAATATTTGGGTGTTTTGATTTTTTTTTCTTTTCATTTTTCCTTTGTTTAATCATTTCATTTTATCACGTTTGTGTAAAAGTTTTCTTAATGAAGTATAAATGCACATCATTCAAACTCTGTCTTTGAGAAATGTTACTCTAAAGCACTGTTTTTTCATGTAATATTCAAAATGTATTAGCTATGAAGAAAAGATTTAACATGGCATGAGAAAATAAAGCTAAGCAGCAGTAGATGTTAGGTTTATTCATATTAAACAAAACAATGTGTATCTGTGAGGTACTCTTACAATTTAGCTTTCAAGAGACATGTCATTCCCAAATGTGTTTATAAATAGTTTTATTATAAAAAATTAAAAGTATAGCAATAAAAATATTTGTTAGCAATTAGTGCAGTGTAAAAATAGGTTGCAATTTTTCCTGTGTCAACTGTATCTTGATGACTACAGAAGAAAAAAAGAAAGAGTTGCACTCCTGTCCAGTATGAAATAGAGCCAAAACACTTCTGCTCTTTGAGTCATTGGTCTCATCAATAGATTTAGACTGCCCAGAGGAGCAGATTCTATTCACTATCTCCAGAAATGGTTTTTGTAAGTTAATTCTTGGGTTAGTAAAATTTCTCCTCCTGTCTCTTGCAAGATAAACTAGGGAGGTATTTATCTTAGAGAGAACAGTGACAATAAACATAACTCCACAGCTGTAATTTTTTTAAAATAAACATTGCATTTAATACTTTTTTGTTCAAGATAATTTCCTTTTCTTTGATAAAGAAGTCTTCCATTTTATTATAAAGATGCAGACTAAGATTAAATTGTGAAACTGAAACATTTGTACTTTATCACTTTGATGAAATTCATTTGAATACTTTTATTACTACTCTGTCTCACTTTGACATTTAAGTACCTATATATTCAGGAGTAAAAGAATCTGAATCTCTCACACAAGCAAAAGGAATGCAATTCTTAGAAATGTGTTTTCTTTCATACCAGAAAACAGCAAATTTGGACATCCTCTCAAACAAGTCTCTGATTTTCTATTTATCAGCATTTTCATTTGTAAAATATGGCTATGATAAAATTATTTTAAGAAAGCCTTTTGTGATCTGAAGGTAGAAAGTTTTACAACAAAGGTTTTTTTTGCTTACATTTAATTTAGAACATAGTCATATTTAATATTATTCTGCTCTCATAGTTGACATTGAATTGATTCCTAGATGTCCATGTTCTGATACACTTATGTTTAGCACTGCCAGGTTCAGAAGTATACCAACAAAATCTGAGATGAGGCTTGTCAAATTCTTGTCTGTAAAGAATGAAAGTCATGGTAACTAAATTGTTATAAACTAGTAGAAACTACTGTTGGAATCTTTAGGGATTTAAAAGACATGGGAGATAGGAAAAAGAAAAAATATTTTGAAATCTTTGGTTTGACACCTTACAAAAATATGTGCCTCCATGATAGGGAAGGTTGAAACAGTTTTAGAACGTTGTCATTTCAGACACAAACCATGAAGTAGACAGCAGCTCTAAATCCTAGAATAGAAGAAAATAGGGAGTAGCTATTCAAAAATTTTATCCTCAATAGTGTCAGTCATAGAAGGGTGTAGATTGGAAGAGACCATTGGAGTTTATCTTGTCCAATGTGCCTGATCAAGCAATTTCGGCTAGAGCAGACTGCCCAGGACCATGTCCATGGGATTTTTGAGTATCTAATATTTCGCAAATATTTGTTTTCTTCTGTTAGGAACAATATAGAGAGCATTCTGTTTAGAGTTTTGTCATGAGATCCAGTTGAAATTGTTAGAGTATTACAACTCACATAAAAATTGAGATAAGCTTCTGTAAGACTTCTTAGCAACACATGATTTCAGTAAAGACAGCACTGTGAAGTTAAATTTTAATTGGAGTACTTTCTATAAATGAGTTAAGGGAAGATCTGTTTCAGAGGTGTTTGAAAATATTTCAGAACAAAGTTTTTGTTGGTTTTCAGTTCTCCATGTTGTTGTTCCATTGTCCAATTACTACTTCTCTGAAATAGTAGTTTTAATTTTTTATTAAATTTAAAATAATTTATAATAATAATTTAAATAATTTAAAATAAATAAATAATAATTTAAAATATTATATAAATCATTATATTATATTTTATAATATATATTATATTATAATATAAAAATTATAATATATATTATATTATATTATTTAAATAAATAATAATTTAAAATAAAACAATGAAATTGTATCTTAGGTGTTAAAAGAGATGTTGGTTTGATTTTCAATGTGCAGTTACTTTTCTCTAGTAGAGCAGGAGAGGGTTCAACAAAAAATTGGTTCAAGACACTTGCAGTAGAGCTTAGATAGACAGTAGGAAGTCCAGCAAATTCATTACAGGAACCCAGCAAATATCTACAGAACTTATAGCGGTGCAAGTGGCTGCAGCTACTCTCTGTCCTGAGAAGAACTCAGACAACCAGATCTGGTGGTTAGGGACCCAAGTTTAGCGCGTAACTTCAGTCATGGTGAGAACCCAGGATTCCCTTGTTTTGTCTTTTGCATGTTTTCCCCTGATTGGTTAATATTTTGTGTTCTTGTTTTATGTATGAAGTTATATATATTCATTTTCCTTCCTTACTATGCATTAGTTCTAGAAAGTTCTTTGTTCCTCAGCGTCCCATTGGATCCTTCCCTGAGTCCCTCCTATGTGTTGTTCCCATTGGTTCCCTTCCTGTCAATCCCACCTGCTTGTCTCTATCCCATTGGCTGATATCCCTTTCCCCACCTATTCTGTACCCAGTATAAGATCCCTGGACCCTTCCCCCAATTGGTCTCTTTGTCCCTGTCTTTTCAGGGGGATGAGGCTGCCTGGAACACATATGGAGAGTCCCCTCGCTTTGCTTCTTTGCCTGCCTGACAGCGACAGGAAGATCCAGCCCCTTTTGGGTGAGGGGCTCTGCCCCGTTTTCATTGTGTGCTGGGCACTGAGTGCCGCCTTCCAGAGGGGTTTCAGCGTTGACTTCCAGGCTTCTTTGTGTCGGCACGCGAGGGGTAAAACCCCCTTCTGCCAGCTCCCAGGGGCTGAAAACCCCTCCAAGAACTAAAAGTTTTTTCATTTCTACTACAATCAGTAACTCGATCCTGGGATGAATGTAGTTCAGTTCTTGACCTTCCTTATAAGTAACCGTGTCCATGTTAAAGAATAGCAGAAATTCTTTTGCTGCCTCCATTTCTACGATGAATTGAAAGGGATGATGGGAAAAGAAAATGTATGTTCTTAAGTGTAAATTTGGCAAATTATCAAAAGTTCAGATGGTTGATAATATTATAGGATTGATGCTTAATACTTCATAAAAGCAAAATTATACCTTAATATTACTACTAGCCTGAGTTAAGGACAGTTTAATTCAGCATAATTAACCTTGAGTAATCATCTCCCATTCATTTAGTGTAAGTTTAACTTCTGAATTTCATATACAAAGCCAAAGTCTTGATCTACATTTGTATTTTGGGGCATAATTTGATTTACCATTTCTCCTGTTTTTCCACAAAATGTGCTAATGACATGTATAAAATTGAATACATATTCAAAAAGCCAAAGAACAGATCTGAAGAATCCCTATTTGGCTGCAGCATGCAGGGCATATCTCTCTCTGTTAGAAAAATGTCATTTCCCATATGAGCTGTGCTAATGTAGTACTTGTCATCCTAAGCTGCTTTTTGCTGTGCAGTTGGTCAGCCTATTGCACCTGCAAACTTTCTCTATAACCATCAAAAGACCAGTTTATGTCATAGCATTTTCAGAGCTCTCATCATTCAATCAAGCTAAAATTACTAAAAAAGCAGTTTTTCTTGCAATATTACAGCACCCCTGCTTCTGCCCCAGATGGAGATGAAACAGAAGTGTGATTTCAAAAATGGCAAAGAAAATGCGTGACAGACAGAAATGACAAGGCTTTGTCTACAGCTGGTGAGACAATGAAGTGAAAAGCCTTCCCATTGTCCCTAAGCAATATGTATAGGGTTAGCTATGCTATATTACTTGAACATGCTCTTTGAGCTCAGTTGGATGATAAGCAGAGAAGACTCATATAATTTGTATATGTGTATTAACCTCTCAAAATGCCTGCATGTTTAATTTTTTCCCCTATGATTCTGACATCTGTGAATCTAGGAGGCCAAATGTAGCAGTATAAAGATGACTTGGTCATCCAGGCTGCAATGGTAATATTGTGGCAAGAGTTTTGCCTCCTTCAGTTAGAAGAAAATAAAGCTATACTAATAAAGTTCAGGATATATGACAGTAAACTTCTAATTAGATATCAGGGGAAGAAAATACAATGAGAGAAATCAATGATTGTAACAATTATCCTGTTGTTAAAGACATTAAATAAATCTGATCTGCTTCACACCTGCTCCGAGTTGTGGGCTGAAGGAGAAAACCTGAGGTCCCTCTGATGCCATGATGATTTTTTGCCTTTTCTGTTAAACCCCTTTTATACCTTTTTACAACTTCTGTATTCTTTAGTGCTTTTTGCCTACATTTTTGGACTTGTTTGTTAAGCTAGGAGACTAAACATTTCAGAGGATTCTTAGTTAGGGATCAATATACCCCCGACCCCAAGGTCCTCTCCAGAACACATTCCATAAACTAAGAGAGAACCATCCAGGGGAAGGTTCCCTGGGGGGGGGGGGGGGTGCTCATTCAAGCCTCTCATTGGGGAATCTTTGATAGATATGCTAATTAGTAAGACCTATAATGTTATACCAGATCTTTTGGAGGTGTGCATTGTGGTGTGCATTGCAGTGCATTCGACATGGACGTAGTGCACCTAAGGATCCTTAAAATAAATACCAAGGTAAAATCCCTTTTTCCCTTCTGACCATGTTTGAGTCTTGATTTTAAGACAGGAAAAGGCATCACCTCCCAGCCTAAATTATTGTGTGAATCTATGATTCCATGCAAATAGATTGCATGCAGCTGTTATCTATTTGTTTGCAGTTGTTGACTGCAAAGTTGATGCCAATATTACTTCTACTTAAATGCTTGGTAAAGAAACTGCATATGTTTACATGGATATATAATTTCTGATAATAACATCAGACAAGATATCTAGGAAACATTTCCTGATGTTGCTTTGCCATATAACTTACAAAACCATTCTGTATTTCAGTGAAGAGTTGTCTGCAGTTGTCTCAGTCCTAAAAGAGAAAAAAAGACTTTAACGTATATAAATGCCATCTCCCTGTAAGTATGGTGATATGGAAATGTTTAAAAATTCCATTATCTCTTTCTCTGAACCATTGCATTTCATGTTACCCTCAGGGGAAAAAAAAATGGTTTGTCTAATTTTCGTAGTGAACTGACATCACAGTCAACTAATTTCCTCCAATACAGTTCCATCTTTCAATTTTTAACCTACCATCTGTTCAGTCTTACCTGGAGCCCTCTAAACTAATGAAAGGGATCAAAAGCCATTTGTTTTCTTTCTATTGTTCTAGACATTTATTTGTCTTTCAAACAGCTTTCACAAAACAAACATTGCGAAATACTGACCCTAAAATATCATGGTAAGGTATCTGATGTTACAGTAAAACAGTTCATAATGCTGACTAATGTGGACAATTCTGTATGCAATGTTAATGAATGATGAAATGAAGGGACCAAAAAAATCTGGTTTCACTGCTTAAGAGGTATTTATCTTCCGTGTAAGTACCTTTTTGACTACACAGAAGTCCAGTATAAAGCCAAAGATGAAGCTGTTAGAAGTCTGTGGATCACTTCTAGAAGGGGAAAGAACACTGGCATTGTTGTGGTGAGTGTTACCAACCACCTTCTCAACAGGATGCAAAGGATGAAGGCTGGCAGCCAGAGGACTTCTGCTGTTTGTTTGTGCCTCATCTTCACAGGAGATTTTCAACATCAAGGCATCTACCAAGTCAACACAGTGTAGTACAAGGAAGCCAGGAGGATTCTGTGCTTCACTGAGTATTTATTTCATAACTCTTAGAAGGGCCAGCCAGCCACACTGGCTGGCTAGCATTCACCAGACAAAGCTAACATTATGCTTATTCTCCTTAATAGAAAAATGGAAGATCCAGAATTCCAGGGCTTCAGTCTCAGGAGAAACTGTAGAGTACGTATTTCCACCACTTCCAAACATACTGCTACAGACAAAAAAAGTATCAGAAAGATATGAATTTGTCAAAAGTTAGACCAAACTGATTGCCCTCAATATTGAAATCACAGGTTTTGAAGAAAAGTGGAAAACAGTCCTTATACTGTTCTGTGAAAGGTCTTTTATAAGATTTTTTGACAGGCTCTCATTTCTATTCCCTCTTAAGCTGAGGAAATATGGGCTGAATGAATCTATGATTAAACTATTTAAAAAATCACCTAAACCACTGAATTGATAAAATATTAATCAATGGATTTACAATCAGCTAGTGACTACTGAGAAGCAGGGTAAGACACAGATGGCATTGGTGCCAACATTTTTCCATATCTTCACTAAACCAAAATACAGAGAAAATTTGCATATTTGAAGAGACTTCTTTTCTACCCTTGTTCAAAATTAATATTTATATGCATTAGGAATGTGAATAGGATGTTTGAGGCAATTTTCAACATTTTGGGGTGCTTAAGTCTATGAGACTTTTTATCATATGAAAATTTTAGTATGATACATTCTAAATTTTGGGTATGGTTATGAAACACAGGTTATCCACCTTAAGCTCTTATTTGCTGTTTTAATGGTCTTATACTTCACATATTTAATATTTTAAGAGACTCAACACACCAACTGACAACATAAGATTCAATATAAATTAAAACAATTATGTAGAATGCTTAGACAAAACATTCCCCTGGATTTTGCATTATTTCATGATGAGACAATCCAGTAATTTGAAACAGATAACATTTATGACAAAAGATAGCTTAATCTAAATGGAGCTTTGAGTATTCTTACTTCAGAAATGCTCTGTGTGGTCTGGTATTCACTTAAAAATATTTATCTCTCTAAATATGGATAACTTAACCTCTGCTCACATGATTTGTAGAATACTTAGTTTCAATAACTATCTCAAGATAAATAGCCTTTTATGGATAGCTTCAAGACAAACATCTTTGTTCTACTACTTGAAAGTAGTACTTTGGTGCTGATTACAAAGAAAGATGATAAAATTTGCGATAGATGAATGTACCAAGGAAGGAAGCCTATTCTTAGGCAAAGTTACATCCTCACGGTTAATCATGGGCTAATCCAAATCTTAACAGGAAGAAAGCCTAGACTGTTGAGGTTCCCCCCCTGCCGTGTGGTCCTGGGAGCGGGGCCCTGGGGGGGAGGCACGGGGTTTCCCTGCCCTGGTCAGCCTCGTTCCCCATGGGTTGGTTTGTGTTCCCTGCACGGGCAAAGGACCCTCGGGTCCCGTGATTGCTGCAGTTCCTCGGCAGAGCCCGGCCATGCGGCTGGGGAAATAAACATCTCTGAAACATCTACCAAGAATCTGTCCATATATATTTCTTTCCACGGGCTCCATTGTCTGATACATACGTTGCAGTATCCCCAGTGTAACACTAGACCTCACTAGACCTCCAGGCCCTGAAAATGCTAACTCTGTAAAGCAAGGAAAAAGTCTCAAGCTGGAGTGCATCACAGACACACAGGATTTTCTTTTGCCTCTCCAAGAGCATATGGATCTACATGGCAGACAGTCTCATCAGTTCAGTAACTCCCTCTTCCTGGCTCAAAGACTGAGCCAAGTGAAATAGAACAAAATGGGCCAATAACTTTTCCAAAAAAAAAAAACCAAAAAGGGGATTTTATTTTCTTCCTTAAGGGAAAAGAAAAGAGAAAAAGTGCTTATAAATATGATCCTAAGAGATATAAGACAACTCTGAATTGTGTTTCTGATGTCTCTTCATATGACTGCTGTCCCAGGAATCATACAGGTTATGTGGCTTCCACTATTGTGTATTTCTGGAACAGTTTTGTCATTGCATCTCATTCACTTCAACATCAGAGGGAAAAGAGAAGGTGAAATTTGGCTAGAAACAGCTAAGATGGAACTTCTTTTCAGCATTTTGCTATCCCCCTGATGTTCTTTCATCTTAGAACCATTTCCAAAGTCTCCAGGAGGAAATTAAAGCTGTATTTTCATCTTTCCCTAAAACTAAACCAAACCAAATCAAACTTGTGAATTAGCTGAGTGAAAATCCACTAAAAGAAAATTTGACCTGTAATTTTCTTTCTATACAGCACAGAACCTCCACTATGACAGTATCAACATTTAAATGGATGATATCCATTGAAATACAAGTGTAGTAGAGACTCTGACCCAGCCTGCTATATTGTTTTTGAATACATTATATGGCAAAATTAGTACAATGAAATTAATATCACAGCTTTGTATATAAAGCATTGTCCTGCTTTTGGCTGGAATAGAGTTAATTTCTGCTAAGTAGGTGGTCTAGTGCTGTATTTTGGAGTCAGTATGAAGGTAATGGTGGCAACAGACTGACTTTCTAGTCAGATTTCTATCTGACAAATCTCTTCTATCTTGGTTTTCCTCCATGTATTTAGCTTTTGTAGGATACCAGAATAAACTAAGTATCTTTTTTTCCAAAATAAATTTTTTCTGTTGTGGATCAATGAAAAATGCCTTAAAGCTCTATTTATTCCTTTCTATGCTATGTCTACTTTATTACCGATATACTGTGAAAGTTTGAGACACCATTTTCTAAGAACCATTTAACTACAGCTTTATTTGGTAAAATTCTTTGTAGCATTTGCCTGGAGAGGGATCTTGAACTCTCCTGGGATTACTTGTTAAAATTGTCTATGTTAAAATACTTTTTAACAATCTCAATGTTTTGAATGGAGATTTTTACTCCTGACAGAGTCTTCTGCGAGTCTTAGATGACTGAAGTACTGATAAATTGTGCCAAAGAGCAAAGCTTGAACTTGAAGGTTCATAATGGCCTTCTTTGTCTTGGGGATTAACTAGATTGTAAAAAAGTCAGATATTTCAAAAATATATCCTTCTGAAAAGAGAATCCTTGGTGTCTTCTAGCTATATATAATTCCGTTCAGAGTATTGCAGCTGAATATTTGTCCTTATAATAATAATAATAATGAATAAATATGAATTTTATAAAAGTATATTGCCTCCTGCTTTCTACCACCTATTTTAATGAACAAGGCATGCTTTTCAAACGAATCAATTTTCTCTTAGTCCTTCCTTTTCATGAATGAATTTGAAAGAGAAAGCTTTCAAAGGGCTTCATTGAGATTTGGATGAGCATTCTGTATGCATCTATTTTACCTAACACTGGAGAATTTCTTTTTCTGCTTTTTAATAAAAATTTTAAATGAATGTGTTTTTTTAATTTTCAACATTGTATTTTCATTACATTTGATATAGCAAAAAATATTTCAGTCCTATTTTCTTACAAGTATATCCCACTTTGTAAACAATATTATCTTTAAGTTTATTGGTTTAGAGGCTAAATGAGTAGTTTGAGCAAATAAATTTTCATCATTTGGTTTTCTCTGTGACAAAGGCTTAAAATGAAAAAAGTACCTTTTGGAGGAAGAAAAATTTTGTCATAATTTTCGCTTCCCTCTATTAAATTTCAGATGTTGTTTTAAATTGAAAACAGTTTTATCTCACTACAGTGACAGGTGTCTTGAGTTGGGTCATATGAACCCTGGATACAAACAATCTGTACATGTATAACATTTTTCTAAAGACTCTGCTATTGCCCCTTCATTGCTCTTAAAACTGTGTGTGTCCTGGCAACAGTTTTGTCTGCAACATCCATTCAGATGAAACATCAGGACACCTTGCCCCTGCCATTTCTGTACTAGATGAAGACGTTTCACAGATGTACAGTGTCTGCTTGCATAATCTTCAAAGAAGTTTTGCTGTGAAATATGTTAGACCAGGATATGAGTTAACAGCTGATTTAGGGTCTAATCTCTGCGTGTCTTGGTAAATGCATCAGGGCTGGTTTTGCTGTGCTTCAGCAAAGCCACTTGTGCTGTACCTGTCCAGCTGACTTCATACCTTAGTATATGAAACCTGTAAGGAGCATGGAAGAACTCAGCAAAGTTTTAGTCCTTAAGCTTCCCAGCTGAATGAGATACAGAAGTTATAAATTGCTTCAGGTTTGCCATGGTAAAAATGAAAGTAGTCCCCTGCCATGTCTGCACTGAACTCTGTGTGGTTTTAACAATGAGCTCACAACTTTAGTTCTGTCACTGTAGTTAATAAAAATGAACAGTTTTACAACTAATTTCTCTTACATAGATTTTGGGCAAATGATTGCTTTATTTAGACTTTTTGGACTAGATGTAAATTTCAATTTCAGCCTGTGTAAGAGATCTTATTTGAAAGAAAAAACTTCCTGTTCTATTGCTTTTCATGAATAGTGGAGGAATGAGTATAGTGGTTACTAATTCCTCATTACCTGGAGTGTGCCTGGTAAAGCTCAGACATGAGAAAATTTGTTCAATTACTTACTTCTCTGTCGAAAGCCCTTTATGAACAAATAAAAATTCAAAACTAGCACAACTACCAACACAAAACCCCCAAATGCAAGCCATAAACAGATAAAATATAAATGTGTCTTTAGAAATGCCCACGCCAATTTCCAGTCAATACTTGCTTCCATTACACAGCTTCATTTGCTCTTTATTTCTCTTTCAGTATATGTCACATATAGAAATATAAGCATAAACCCATGGAAGTATAAACAAGAGGAAGGAGAATGGTTACATTTATTAATTGTACAGCTAAAAGAGTTGTAGACTGATGCTTTAATTATTTTCCAGAATTAACAAGGTTGGAATGCCTGCTACAAAATCCTCTGCAGTCTGTGCAGAATCAAGAGAGAAAAGGGGAAAATATGAGTGGAGTGGTTTCATAACTTTTTAGGTTCCAAATACCCAAATACATGTTTTAAAAGTCTTGCAGAATTACATTGGCACTCTCTGAACATTATACAAGGAAATACACAGGAAAAATTTACTAAAATAGATTTATCTCTTGACTAGTCTTAAACTCTATTTTGGTGTCAAGTACTTTTAGTGTTATCCAGAAGTAATTGCATCTCATGATGGCAAAGGGGATGACAGTCAAAAGATCAAATTTGAAGGGAGATAAAAAAATCTTCTGACTTTTACCACAAAGAGAAAAATAATCTTAAAACTCCACCATGTTTAATGTGGGTATGAAAGATTATTTGAAACACTTGGTATACTTTCATAGTTGGATAGAAAAAAAAATTAATTTCCTATGAACTTGTAAAAAATATTATGATCTTTCCTCTCAAAAATATGTAAAAGTTTGATAAGGCTTTCCTTGTACATATATTTTCAGAAATGTTAACTTATTTCTCTGTATCTTTCCATGACTCTATCTAAGGCACAGAGGGGGACATTATCTTTCAACAGCTTCTGCATGAATAGTTTGTAGACATTAAAGACTTTGACTCATATATATAGAATGAATTAATTTGAGACAGCTGAAACAGTTTCCATTCCTGCAGTCTGCCTTCCTATCTCCTGCCAGGCATATTAATGTAAAGTATATTAAAGTTAGTGGTGGTTTATGTTAGCATAACAGTCTGTAAACTACGATGGTTCATCAGCAGCCATGCCTTTCACAGCCTGCTCAGACAGCCCTGCTGTGGGAGTGTAAATTTATGGCAGAGCAGAGGGATGGAGAAATGAGGATGGTAACCACTGCAGCTAGACAAATTTAATCCAATGCTATAAATGACTCAGCATCTGCAGCAAGAACAGAACTCCTCCTAAACTTCATTGTAACTGGCATGTTCAGTTCAGCAAGCACAAATGATATCTGGTTTAGTTTTTTTCCTGGGCATAACAGGAATAGCAGAATTCAGCATTATTGCGGTGCGTGTTTTAGTTCATGTTCTTGAACCTTACTTAGCTCTGTGTACTAAAGTTCTCACAACGTGTTTTTCTTTTTTTTTTTTTTTGTGACACTCGAATTTAATTTCATCTCCCTTCCAGAGATAAAACTTTTGGAAAACAAAACTTCATAGTTTGTTAAAATAAACTTGTGCCAAAATTAAAGGAGAATGAAAAAGCAGTAACTAGCAATATAATACAAACAAGTCAGTTTTCAGAGCACTTAGGAAAATACAGAAATACCTGGGTGATATATTAAGGAGTACTTCTTCCTGGGGACAAAATTGAGATGCTGCTTTCAGCATAACTACAAGAATATAGAATTTTTTTAGTCTGTTTTCTCAGAAAGACTTTGAAGAAGTAAAAAAAAAAAGGCAATTGGATGTTCACATGCATATAGAAAAAAGGTTAAGCAGTGTAATTTGTGGAACAATTGAAGATAATGAATGGTACTACATGAAATATACTTGCCAAAACTAATATACCAGTATTTTTGAGTGATAAAACAGCACAGTTATCTGTAAATATTAACATATTTTAAGAAAATTCAAATTAAAAAAAAACGAACTTTTTTGTAATCTTGTCAAATCTAAAGTAACTGTGACAAAGCCCAAATCTATGTCCTAATGGTGACACACAAATCTCTGACAGCATTAGGAAATATAGGCACATCTTAAAAACATCTGATTTATCTTATTTAAGAGGTGAAAATATATCTAATATTTTCTATCTAGCATCAAAATCCACATTTTTATGCATCTGTCCATTTCCAGGGAAAAAAAAGCTCTAGGGATCTAATTAAATACATATTGATGTAAACAATATTTTAGTAGACCACCATTATGCAAAGAGAAAAGATATTTTCATAAGTCTCCTGACAGGATTATCATGACTGTATGGATTGTTACTTTGTTTAATGATGTTATTTCAAAGCTGTAGGTAAAAAATGTTTAAGGCTCACTGTTCTTGTACAGCAGAGTCTGGGGACATGGAGATCCTCTTCAAGACATAGTCTAGTGATTTGCATGCTTACTCCCTGGTAGTTAAGACTAGATTCACTCTGAATACTTCCTTTCAAACTTTCACGGCAATATGAAAGCACCATATGGGTTTTACAGAGGAGAAAAACTAATCATATATCCTGCTGAAAAGATGCACCAGGTCTGCTGGAGGAATTTCCTGACTCAGCCAGCCAGCCTGCAACTGCACATCTCCACCCACACAAGAGAGTTTTCCCTCAGATCTGCCAGGTGACTTGTATAGGAACCCTTTGACTTACCTCAGTCTTAAATGGCACAGTCTAACAAGCAGGGTTTTGCTATTCATTTTGACAGAAAAATATAATTGAGCATTTGCTAAACAGTTTACTAGGTAGATTGGAGGTGATGAAAACCTCCCAGTTGACACCGTGACAAGCATTGAGAAATCTTTCATTGACACAGCTGCAATGGAAAGAGGGCATCTAATGAAGCCTTGAGTTTAAGAAAAAAATGCCACACCAAACAAAACTGCTTTTGCCTTATTCTTTACAGAAAGAAGCAACCTTCACTCAGTATCAGATAAAGATACTATGCAAAATGAAGTTTGCAAGCATAAGTTGGGACTTTAGGATTTCACTTCACTAATAGCAGATTCGTAAGGTTTTAAAGCCAAAAGACACTGTAATGTCATCCAGTCTGCTGTCCTGTAGAAAATGTATCTTGACTTAACAGTTTTTAACTGAGGAAAACAATTCTGCAAAATTCACATAGCATTTGGAAAGCTGGCTTGCATACTGTTGAAAATGATCACTTGGTTTTATGAAGTGTCTGGGAAACAAGCAAGTGAAAAACTTACTATTTAAATTCTTTTTTCTTTTTAATAAGGATTGACTATAACAAGGTTAAATATATTTTGAATTTTCACATTTCTTCAAAAGTCTGCATTTGCAGAAAGTCCAAAAATGTGCAAAAATTTGTACTGTTCATATATAAAAAAGTTTTCAACTCTTCTGGTGGCATTATATCATCAAAACAGAGAGGTTATTGCTGAATATTAACCTGCTTAATTGCATACATTTTAGCTCTTATACCACATAGGATACTGTATATGAAGCATCCTGCTGTTCTTAGACCTCCATGATACTGTGCACAATAAGGAAGGTTAATGACTGTAGAATTTCCTGGTAAATGCAGATTGAAGCAGACCTTTAATACAGTGTTCATGCAGGTTTTGCTGTGTGAAAGATAGTGTTGTGGGAATTGGGTCTGAGTAGAAGAATTAACATTGCTTAGTCTTGTAGGAATGACTGGAAAGTGTTTGTGATGATGGAAAAACTAGGTAAAGTGTCATTTTTTGCACAGAGCACACCACCTGCAGTATGGCAAACTCTCCTGGTGTTGAAAATGGAGTCCTTATTTCTCATTGTAGACAGAATATCTGGGTTTGAACAACTATCTTACAGTTTTTCCACTTCACTTGATTACAGCATGACTGATCAAAGCAGTGCAGAAAATAAGTAGTCAGTCATCAACTTCAAGATTTTGATAAAGGCTGATTTTTTTTTTTTAAATTTTTTTCTTGGCTTTGGATGTAAACCTGACTTTAGCAAAAAAAATTTAACAAGTGGAAAAGTGGAGTAGACTAGCCACTGTTTTCAGTTCCTGAAATCAGTGTAGAGGCCTAGACGTATGCAAGCTGTTCTGTCTGAAGCATATGGCCTGGTGTGTCGCTTTTACAGATCCAGCATATTTTGCATTTTTTACAACATGACATATGGGTTGTGTTTCAATTTTATTTTAAAGCCTTGTAGTTCTAAGGAAATCTCTGTCTCTTCTGTCACCCACAACTGGAGAATGGGAGAAGGGGTGAGCCAGATGAATTAGAAATTCCTGTGGCTCCTGGAAAAACAAGATTATTGTGCCACCAAACAATGGACACCGTCCTGCAAGTGTGAATGTAACTGAGGGCTGAAAGTCGCCCTCACACAGGGTCTGCCACTGCAAGTATCCTTTGACCTTGATGTTGAGTGATGTCCAATATCTCAACTGAAATGACCTCCAGGTGCTTCATATGATGAGTTTTGTACCATAAACACAAATAATATGAGTCTGAACTCATAAATATTGCCAGATACTGCTGTGACATCAGATAGCTAAGTCATTGTTCCCATGGTGTTTCACAATGTTCCCAGGATATGGCTGATCTTTATGACCCAAATATTATGAATCTGAACAACAAGGGAATAAAATTAATTAATAATCAAAATACATATGAAAATATATATAATGGAGCACCTATGGCATTGCCACAATTTTATATGGAATGTTACTGAAATCTACCTTTGCTGTGGCCTAAGCAGTGCCTACGGAGTGAATCTAAGCTGCTTTGTTTAACCAAATAATTTCCCCTCCTCTGAAACCAGGATTCAATAAAATAAAACCAATTTGAGGTCATCATAGACAAGTAAAACATCTCAAAGGAATGCGTGCATCTTTGAAGCAGAGGCAAATGCTGAATATGGTTCACACAGAACTTCAGAGATCGAAATCCTTTTTGAAGTTGAGCATAATTCTGGTTTTGGTATGAAAGTGTCATTTCATCCATTTAAAATCAGTCATATAGAATTCACCTTTCCGGTTCAGAAGGTTCACCAAAGTAGGTGGAACATTTCTGATTCTGCCTGAAAAATCTGATTTTCAATATGTAAAGAGAGTCTAATTTGAAAACATGATGATGCAATTGTTTGAAACTTTTTTTCGGCCTCGTTGAAGGTCAGTAGCACTTACTTCAAGGCCTAAGTGACGGCCGCTTTATAACCTTGTTGTACAATTTTTTTCTGTACCTCAACATTAACCTCTGTGGTCAAGAATCACAATTTCAGTAGCAATCTGGAATAATTTCCTTGTTGCATAGCTTGCAAATGTAACCCTGTATATTCTTATGGTGTTAGAGCTGCACAGTGATGTTGAGAGGTTTTGTCACACTGAGGACATGTGAGACAGCATTTTTAATGACGGGTGTGAGTACTTTGATCAATATATTGCTATGTAATGAACCTGCATTCTGCTTATATTACTGATAAAATTTTACTTGAGAAAAAGTAGGTAGAACTATGGGTTTTTTTATATATCAGCTTTCTCCAGGATCTACATCCTGATTTCCTACTTTGTGCTGCTTCTGATCAGTTACACAATGGAAAACAGCTGAGAAATGAATTGCCAAAGGCTTGTATATCATGATATTGCACAGGAAAGTGTGCTTTTCACTTTTTTAATGAGCTGACTTAAGTCTGTATGAGAGTACACTTGAGCCATTTTTACAGGCGTAGACTGGCCAAAGGAAGACTACTTCACACAAAGCAGGAGTCGTTCTTGAAAGTACATCTGCTGCTACAATATCTTAAATAGTATTTACTGCCTGTCTACTGGTCCATGTGGGTAGATAATCAGTATCACTTAAAATAGCAAATCCCTTTAGAGGTTTGATTGGATTTTTAAGTCTTGTAGAACTGAAGGATTGTATGGAACAGGGACAGTGAGACACGTCCCTTCCCCCTCAGTGCACTTGTTCAGTCCTACACCATCTGCATGTCATGGCTGTGCTCTCATCAGCCAGTTTGTGGACTCATGATGCAAGGACATTCTCCCTGAATGTCATAAAGGCACGTACTGCCAGGAGGGAGTGAGTTCAGGAATACAGTTTTGCAGTATAGTAACCTGGAGCTTTAATGACCCCTGAGAAATCCTTAGAGAATGCAGCACTGAACAGAATTCATTCAGTTATTTATTCACACATTAACTTTCAGGCTAAAACCTGACACCTACTCTGCTTCAGCATATCACCATGAGAAAGTTTAAAAGAAATACATAAAAAAGTTAAAAATAAGATTGTAGGCCTTATGAAAAAAACCAAACCTTTGAATCTTCTGTCACTTTTGAGCTTTACTACTCATTTGAAAGGCTACTTGTTCTAGTAAAAATAAAAATAAAATAAAAATAAAAATCCATAAATGAATTTTTTTATTTCAGAACAATTTTGATGCTTGTTATCAACAATAGTTAAATTGTGAAAATATCACTCTTTGCAGATATGATGAAAACTAGAGAAGTGCTAGAGTGTTGTAGTCTGTGTGAAAGAGGCATCAAGATCTTGGAGGGCCTTTCTGAAAGCTGGCAAGCATGACAAAGACAGCTCACCCTGCCCACTTTCTTGTTCATGTTTCCTACATCTCCATGAAAGGCCATTTTCAAAGTTAAGCTCTGGGGGAGATTTATCCCAGATTTTACATAAAGATTCTTATGTGCTAAATGTATCAAAGCATGAAGAAAATCTTACCCTGTTTTCATTCTGTATGTAATTCTTGGTAGTTTGTAACTCAGAATTGTGTTCCGGAAGCATTTCTACCAGCGTTCCAGATAAAGCAGAGGCAAACAAATTAGGACTTTTGAAGAGAAAGGCTGAACTCCTGTAAAATACCTGAAAAAAGCAGGACAAAAAAAAGAGAATAATGACAGAGTGAGTCAGTGAAAGCACCAGTTCTAAACCATTCATCTTTGCAATTATATTTATCCTTCCTATACTGTTAAAATGTCTACAGATCTAAATTCTCATCCTATAATAGCTCAGCTGAGCATTTCATGTGTTTCTGTTTGAAACTCTCAGCTGATTTTTGTATCTTCTGAACCCTAATGTCCTTTTTATTCTTTTTTTTCAAACATTTGTGTTTCTGCTGTTGTAATTCAGCAGCTCAAATATGGAACAATCGTTAGAACCATGAAATAGAGTTAGAAACTCTATCTTTGGAGAAAAAAATTGCAAAACTGTGGGAAAATTGCGCTTCTAAGTAGGACAGTAACTCTCAATGAACTCAGATTTATATAAAGTTGGCCAGAAAGTAAAAATCCAAAAATTGGTAGATATTTGTAAAAAGATGGGGTTTATTTCTCTGAATATATGCTATTAAAATTTATTCTAGCATTTTTAAATCTGTTCAACTTTTAATTTTTATATAACACAAGATTTCTTCAACAGAGGGCAGATAGCTAAAAGCAAGGGGGCAAAAAAAAGGGAAAAATTTCATTTTTCAAGTCAAGTGAACACTAAGTTGATGCAAAATTTGTAATTGTATCTTATTTTGTTGAATCACTCATATCCTTACTCCCATATTTCTGTTTCAGTTTCACTTGAACAGATCTTAACTTTTCCAGTTTTTATTCCAGCCACTGTTCTAAAAACTGCAATTGCAAGATGTGATTCCCCAGTTTGTCATCTTCTGTATATCGCTTGGGAAAATAATTTTTCTTACACCAAATAACATCAATACTCTGTTATTTGAAAGCAAAGACAACATTACATGCTTATTTCACAGTGTTGATAAGTTTTTAAAAAGGTTTGCAAATGAGTCTGTGTTTTCTCAGGATTTTTGTCTGAAAGGTCAGAAAGAATTATTTTTCAGTGGACTGAATAGTTTCTCTGGAAGATGTATTTACTCATTAGCTTAAGATAAAGCACTGGTAAGGACTACTTCACCTAAAAAAGCAATCAATTGCTGAGTGAGTTCTGAGTTCAGCCTCTGCCAGGCTCAACCTCAGTGATGTTGACTTTTAATAGTAAAGTATTCACGACATAGGAAAAGATTGACAAAAATCTGTGTCTTGCAAATCAGGAAGCAGAAAGACAAAAATGAATTGTGAGACAGGTGTTTCCTGTTACAGTAGGGCTAACATTGTAATTGTTATGAATGTGAGTAATTTCACATCAATAATAATCAGTGAAAATGGATAACAGTTATGTTTTGTTGGAACCATCTGGTGCAGGCATAAAATAAAGACAAAACTGGAGAGGACAAGAAAGTGGTTTTGTTTCTTAGCATCTTTGTATGTTATTTTAAACTGAATTTGAACCAGATGGACTTGCAGTTAGAATAGACACGTGAGTTAATGCTCATGAATTGTATACATGGATGACTCTTCCTCTTTTTGCTGGCCTCCAAAATTTGGGAACAGTTTCTACAATTGCTGAGATCCACTCCTTTTATAACATGAGAGCTATCTCCTGCTTACCTTGCAGAAGCTGAAGTCAAGAAGAATGGTGATAAAATTTCTAACTGTAGGAAAAAAGACATATCCTCACAGGTAAAGATACTACCATTCACATGTAAGAAAGAGCTAAATAATGTATGGAAAACATGAAACCTTTTCACTTTTAAAGAGTACAAACAAAAAACCAAAAAATAGTAATATTGAAAAATTAATAGAATCTTATATACAAATCATTCACATATAGTTTTGTCCCCTAAAATATATGTAAGGAAGGATGTGGTATTTATTGTACCGAAAATATTGAAACTGTATGAAATTAAGCCTTATTTAAGACTAGATTGTACCTCTTTTGCTAGGTCTTAGTAATACCTAGCAGAGGAACAACAGAGTGCTCAGCAGTCTACTGTTGGCACCATCTGGTCTTGACTCCAGGCTCTTCTTTCTCCTGTCCCAGTTAAAAATTTTGTCATGAACAAAGTAGAACAGCATCAACAAGAAAAGTTAAAAGCAGTTTGCAGGGAAACTCTTGGCATAGTTGTTAGGTATCTGTATTAGTTGGCCTGCATCAGGCAGAATATAAATTAAAGCCTTGGTTTACTACACATCAAAGATTGCTTACTGTCTAAACCGTTGGTTCCACTCTTCCCTCAAACATGATTCCAAACCTAAACCATCCCACTATTTCCCTCTTCAGGCAAGTGCAGGAACAAAACATCTGTCTTAGTCTTTCCTTCCTGGTTCTTTGGCAATGTCTTGCCTCTCTGTGCTACCCACGGTTGGCAGTTTGGGCACTGAGAGCACAGGACAGCTGTTTTCAATTCCTTCTCTTGGCATAATAGACTGAATCTATACTCATAAATTAAACATTCCCAAGACCATTCTCATCACTGAGGCCAGCTGGAACAGAGCATCTCTCATGCACACTACTGCACTCCTTCCCCCTCCAACAAGGACGACATCATCCAAACTGCCTAATAGGACTAGTTCTTGGTCTATTGTAACTCCCAACTGTGCATGGTAATTGTCTGGGAAAGTCATAGTTGACCCAGAGCCAGAATTGTACCACAGACTTTTTAACAGATGATTATCTTTCAAAGGTCCAGCATGTTCCTTTCATGATTCTAACATAAATGCACTAATATTATTCATTGCCAGAAATAAATGGGAATTGCAAAGAAAGTCTTTCTTAGCCCTGTGTAAGTATGCTCAGCTTTACAACAGTCTGCTAGGAATTAGACTACAAACATAGTGTTACCCAAATCCACTCTTTATCGAGTTAATTCAAGAGAGAAATTTCTATTTAAACAAGTCTGGCAAAGTGACAAGAAATTGAAAACAAGGTCCTATGTGTAAATTTGTGTGCCATTAATAGGTATCCTAGAGTTGTAAGTTCGCATGTTAATAAACTTTCCTGAAAACTTTCCATTTTCAATCAAATTTTATACTTCCATTTTTGCACCTGCATCTTATATCATGAGTGCATATCTGGATATTTTTGACTGATATTTTTTGATGAGTTCATTGTTTGTGAAAATTATGTAGTAGAGACTTATAAGTACTAAATTTTAGTGTATTTTGCTCCTCTCAAGATTGAGAGTTTCTGTGATTCATTAGTTTCAGCTAGCTGTGCAATTTCACAGCTTGTGCACAAAAATGGAAAATATTAATTAGCAATTTTCTCATTGTTTGTTTAAGAAAAAGCATTACAAACTAGTTGAAATAGGTTCCCATGATTCCCTGTATTTACTCCAATGTGTAGAGGAAAATTGCTGGTAGTGTTAGAAAGTACTGAAAATATTAAACATAGATATCTAGCCTTGGGGAGTGTAAATTAGCATGTTTTTAATTGGTTGCAATATTCAGGGAAACATTTCTCAAAGAAAATTAATTTTAGAGCAGCATATTTTGACAAGCACACGTGCCAATTTAAAAATCTGTGATCAACTTTAAATAGGTTTTAAAGACAACAAAGACCTGTTCCTAATACCATAAGGAACGTACCCTGTCTTTTAAGCATGTTTTCTCTGGGATTGATTCACACAGTATATAGAAATTGCCATAACCTTTAAATCTTTTTAAGTAGAGTTCTGAGGGGCATATTTTAATCTCAGTTACACTGGTGTGAATAGAATAATTCCTTTGAGGATAGCAGAGTTACTCCTATGTGCCAGTGTAATCAAGAACAGAATTGAGGATACAAAGCCCTGGATTGAAAGAAAACGCCAATTGGCTTCAAACTGGGAACACTAAGGGACTTCTTGCTAGGCAGACTAATCAATGGCACCCCAAACATTGAGTTGAATTTTCAAATGTTTGTTAACGTTATATTGCTTTGTCATTGTCTCTCCCTTTTGCATTTCAGAAGTCTCTTCTTTAATTGAGATGTGGATTTCCATCCGTTTTTGTATGCTTGTGATAATCTTGCATGCAGCACATAGAGATGGGATGATATGAATGAGCAAACTGATGCTTGGTGAAGCTGCTAACTTAGTTTGCTCTTATTTAATAAAAAATGGACATAAGAATTCCCTAGAATTTATTCAACAACACATACAGACTGCTGTTGTCTTTCATTTCTTGAGGAAGGACTTGCAAGTAGTTGTAGTGTGCATCTACTAGAGCTTCAGGAACTTCTCTGCAGTCTGGAGTTAGATATGCATGCTCCTGAAAATGCTGCTTTGCTTGCCATTTCATGCTAAGAAAGGTCCTTCCATCCCCTTTGTTGACTTGTATGAATCTCAGCTGACCTTCCCTTGCCTTGTATGTGGGAGAAAGGAGGTACTTTCTCACACTGCTTGTCTTAATACTTTGCAACGTAAGGAATTCTATTTGCACTCAACAAAGTCTAAACGAAGTCAGATTCAATGTTACATCCTGAAAAATGTAAGTATGAAAAAAATTAACCTATCCTTCTGTATTAGTCCTTGAAAACGGAGAGATGCGAGCATGAATTGCCAAACGCAGAGAAGAATCTCTCATGGTACAAGGTAGTCTTAATCTAATTTAAATGGAATCTCATTTTCTCTAGCAGTATGGTCTGAATGTTCACTCAAACTATGTGAAATTATTCAGATTTATTCAATGTGCCTAAATGTGCTAAGTCTTCCTCAGTATGATTCCAAGCCATGAAACTACTGTGTTTTCTGTTTGCAAGGTTGAAATAAATGGAGCTAAACCATAGATGATACTGAGTTCTTTATGTCTGTATTGTAGAACATCTGTATGGAAGATAAATCAACAAATAAAATGTTCTTTATGTGCATGATGTCATAAAACTACTTTCCACTTTTCCTACAGAATAAACAAGGAAGAGCTACAAGTTGATTTAAACGTGTCTCAAGAGCATAGGTCTACATAAATGATGAATACCAATTTTAGTACTAAAATTTGTCTACTTTGTCAGCTTCTTCCCTTCTTATTTTTAAGCATTGTCCATAAATAAAGGTATTGTATCAATTTTCTCAAAATGTAAGTATTATGTATTTGCTAAGAACTGGCAATGTGCCTGGTATCAAGACATGAAAGACATCTTATTCCTCATGAATACTCAATCTTCACTTGACACTGTCTCACACAGCAACTTTGTCTCTAAATTGGAGAGACACAGACCACCAAGTGAATAAGTAATTGGCTGCATGGTTTCACTCAAAGAGATGCTGTCAACTGCTTGATGTCCGAGTGGAGACCAGTGATAATTGGTGTTCCTCAAGGAATTCTGGTACTGGGACCAGAGCTCTTTAACATCTTCACTGTTGGCAAAATGGACAATGGGACTTAATGCACCCTCAGCAAGTTTGCTGATGATATCAAGCTTTGTGGTGCTGTCAACACACTAGAGGGAAGGGATGCCATCTGGAGGGACCTTGACAGACTTAACAGGAGCTGTGTGAACCTCATGAACAACAAGGACGCTGGCAAGCACCTGCACCTGGGTCAGGGCAATCCCAAGCACAAATACAGGCTGGGTGGAGAATGGATTGAGAGAAGCCTTGCAACAAGGAGTTGGGTTGTTGGTGGATGAGTACCTTGGAATGTCCCAGACGTGCACTGGCAGCCCAAAGGCCAGTTTTATCCTGGACTGCACCAAAAGCCGTGAGGCCAGCAGGTCAGAGAGGTGACTCTCCGTCTGTGCTTTCATGGGACCCCACCTGGAATACTGTGTCCAGCTGTGGACTTGATGGGGATGTGTTGGAGTGAGTGCAGATGAGGCCCACAAGGATGATCTGAGGGCTGGAGCTCCTTTTCTATGAAGACCAGACAGACATTTGTGCTTGTTCAGCATGGAGAAGAAAAGACTTGAAGAGGACCTTATCACAGACTTCCAGTGCCTAAAGGTGGCTACAAGAGAGCTGGAGAGCAACTTTTTACAAAGGCCTGTAGTGACAGGACAAGGAATAGCAGCTTTAAACTGAAAGTGGGTGTGTTTATATAAGATATTAGGAAGAAATTCTTTACTGTGAGGGTGGTGAGGCACTGGAACAAGTTACCCAGAGAAGTTGTGCATGCCCCATGCTTGGAAGTGTTCAAGTTGAATGCCCCAGGTTGAATGGGGCTCTGAGCAACCTGGTCTGGTGAAAGGTGTCTCTGCCCATGGCAGAGAGTTTGGAACTAGATGATCTTTGAGGTCCCTTCCAACTGAAACCATTCTATGAATTTATGGTGATTCATATACCTAAAGAAAACAGGATAAACTGAAAAGTCAAAGGGAATGCAGCATTGGCTCAAGCAATCAAGGGAAGGAAAGGAAAAGTCAGAGCAGAATGAAGAGCTGTAATAAAGACCTTTAAAATCTGGGCTTGTTATTCCTTGCTGGACCAGAAGTTCACCCATTATAAGTGAGGAAGAATGACAGCTACTATACAAGTGACTTGCACACTTGAGATACCGTTTTTTTTTGGCTATTAAAGAGTTTGCAAAACTAGCCTCAGATTCCATCAGCATCAAATAAGCAATCTGCTGCCTTGGGGAGTTTAACACCTGAGCACTTGTTTGTTTTGCCTTCATAGATATAAATAAATAGTTTTTGTAGTGATTTGGCCTGTTTTGGACCTTTATTGAGTACTGTACTATGGCCTGCACATGTACATAGATGGTATACTTCATAATAAACAGATGTGACCTTCATCTTCTGGATGGTTTCATGTCATTTCCAAATTAGAATCCACACTTATGGAGTGGTTTGTGAACAGCAGTGCATATTATGTTCCATTATTTTTCCCAGGTCTTTGAAAAAATGATACGGTTGCACACCTTCTGGATTCAAAATTAAATTATATCTAAATGGTTTTGATATGCACGGCTTGAGTAAAAGACTGTAAAAATACACACATCTAATTCAAGGTCACACAACTGGTTACTGATAGACCTGGGAAGAGTATTCCTGCATGTTGACCAGAAATCAGTTCTTTTAATTCAAGTAAAAACAAAGCTTTGCTTCTTCCAACCAAGCCATTCTATGATTCTTGAAAATTCTGCAGAAAGCAAAAAAGGTTTGAATTGAAGTGAAAAAAATATTTAAAAAAATTCTAAATATTTGCAGTTAATTGCTCACTACTCAT
The DNA here is from genome assembly GCF_041296385.1 of Aphelocoma coerulescens. Taxonomy (NCBI): domain Eukaryota; kingdom Metazoa; phylum Chordata; class Aves; order Passeriformes; family Corvidae; genus Aphelocoma; species Aphelocoma coerulescens. Next base: position 39,170,054 of record NC_091019.1, on the reverse strand, counting down.
TGTGATGTAGTGAATAGTCCAGTCAACTATACCATTTTATATGTCTTTTTTTTTATTCAGAGGTATCAAAGACAATTTAGTAAGATAAATACGTATTAAAAGACATCTTGACCTTGCTCTTGAAAGCTTCATTTAGGGAAAAGTACTAACAGTCTTTTCTGATTAATATGTCCTTATAATAAATACTACATAAATTATATTTTGAGTTACAAAAGAACAATTTCTACCCTCATTTGATATTCAGAAAACACACAGATTATGCTTTCAGGTGGCAAAAGCTCCAGGGTTTTCTGGCTGTCTTTTGTGTTACACAGTCTTGTAGAGTGCTAAGGGCTGACAGATGCTTATCAAACATTCATGTAAACACTGCTATCAAAGCTGTGTTTTCTGGTACTGGCTCCACAAGAGAGGGTCAGCATGAAACATAATTAAAGGAAGGACAAAGCTAGAAATGTCGAGGCACCAGCCTTTGCTGTAGTAGAGGACTCACATAGCGTTCTCTCTAGCAAAGAACAATAGTGCTAGATAAAAAACAAAAGATACAGAAATCAAGAATTAAGAATGGAATTTTTTAAAGTAGTCACATATCTTAGAGCACATATGTTCAAAACACAATTTCTTTCAAGCTAATTATATACTTTTTTTATTCCAAATATTGCCAAAAGTGTTTAGATAAAAAGCCCCAACCTTTGAACTTTGATGTTTTAAGTCTTGCATGATTATATTCTACAACTAAAATTTTATGACGGTACATCCATATTACATATGTTACTCAAACTGATCAGACACTTCTGGAGCTACAGTTCTACCAATACTTACATAAATGCAAAACAACTTGTAATTTACTACTTCATATTCAGAACGAGGAAAGAGTGTATCTCTGTGATTAGAAGCAAATAAATTGAAGACGAATGTCACCGAAAGACTTAAAAATGACACATAGGCGAATACCTATTCCATTTTGATCCAACACCAACGTGAAAAATTGTTGCTGTGGCAGCAGATATGCAGTGAAAAAGCCATGAAGAACAGATTGTAAGACAAATCACCTGCTTCAAAAATATTGACCCCCAGCACACTCTGATGATCTGAGATTTTAGTTTGTTTTCTATTTTCTTTTATTTTTTTCATTAATGTTTCTTAGGGGTTATGTTTTTGAGTTGTGTTGCCTAAATATGTAAACAGTGGTTATTGTACTAGTACCAACACATGAAGAGGACTTAAAAGATGAACAAACTTGCAGTTAGTTTTTTTACTTCTATGTCATAATTGCATTGAAACAACTTGTAATTTCCCCAATGGTGGAAAAGTTGTAAGTCACAGAAAAGTGGCTCTCAGAAGAAGCAGTAGGGAGTACAACTATAGCTCTGTATTTTTTCAAGTACTGCTGTGCATCATGTCCGACACATTCACTTTCATGTTGTTGCCTGGCTCTCTGCCATCCACTGCTACATCTTTTACAGCAACACAAATCCAGCCTTACAAGCACCTATAATAGTCTTCTTAATCCTTCTCAGTCTGAAAGATTGAAGCCAAGAGGAGAAAATAACTAACTGGCCATGCAAATAATGCTTTAGACAGTGTCCAAATATAATACGTCACCTAGCTCTCTAACAAGTGAGCTTAGTAACTGCAAACATGGTGCTTTTAAGGGGGAAAAAGACATCAGTGCTGACCTCATAGCTGGGCTGATGGGTGAATAAAAAAAATCTTTTTTATTTGTTGTTTATGGAGCACAACATAGTGCAATTAATATATAAATGTATTGGCTATTTTAAGTTAGTGATATTTAGTTGAAATTACTGCATTCAGTGCAACTGCAATCATCTAGAGATAAAAAAGTCAACTTTCAAATTGAAATATCTTCTAAAATTATATTATTATATGTGTAGGAATGCGTCTAAATGGAAAGATGAGTATTTATTTGGTGAAAGAGGACATTCAAAACTACACATATAATAAGAATAATTATATGTACTAGAAAAGTCTTGAAAGAAAATAGGTAAAGTAGGAATGTATTGTTTAGTTTACCACTGTGCCAAGGTTTATATTTTCAGAAGGTAGGATAAATGTATTTGCAATGAAGGATGAAGGCTATAACCCTATTTCAATACTAGAAAACCCCCAAAACCCCAAAAAAACCCTCCAAAACTTTTCTGACTATGTAAAATTGAATCAGATGCAAAGGAAATCATTATAGCCTAAATATCTGTCAGTGGTTCTCTCCTGTGGATGCTACATTCATGGGATGGCTGTGCATAATTTATACATAAGCTACCACATTGAGCTATGAGTCAAACAAAAAATCACTACTGAATGATGTATACAGGCAGAGAAGAAGCAAAATAGAGTTACAAATATCAAAACCAATAAGAATACTTCTCTTTTCTCCTCCTTCTAATCTTCCTTGTTTTTCTGCTCTTCATAACAGGGATTTAGTAACTGTGAAATAATAATATCAAGTTAAATTAGTTATTGTGCAATTGTGTTTATTTAAAATTCAAGTTTTTTAATATTGAAAAGCACTTTTTATATTCTAAGTATTATAGACAAGTTTTTCGGGAATTGCTAAATTATTATAGGTAGATATGCAAATATTCATTAAATCTTATAAAAACAAATCAAATTGAGTTAAGTGATAATCTAGGTGATTCTTGGATTAGCATAATGCCCTAGATGTGCACACAGTAGGCAATGCCTCTTCTGTAGAAATTTCCCATTAATCTTAGATACCTTCTCCATTCTTCAGAACAGATTCTGGGGTGTTATTGAAACTTACAGCTATTGAGAGTCTAGAGAAGAAAGATGGAAAAAATTATGAAGAAACATGAAAGAATAGGAGTTGTTTAGTCTGAAGAAAAGGTTAAGGAGGGATATGATAAGGTATGTTCTTAATTTTAGAAGCCGAGACAAGTCAATGGATTACTCCTACTAAAAAAATGCCTGACTCTAGGTCATCGCATTTTCTAAATACCCTGCAACAGAACACATTATGAATATTCAAATAATTGTCAAGGATAGTTGGAAATTAGTTTCTCAAAAAAAAAAAAAATTCTTCACTGTCTTCTTGTTTGCTTTCTCTCATCTGATGAAATCAACATTTCAACTGTAGTTGGCATGTGAACATACCAGTAGGTGATACTGCTTGGACAGAAAAACAGAGAGACAAAATATGTGTAATAATATGCAATTCTAAGTGTCTAAAACCAATCTACCTAGTAATATTACATATTTCAGTAGTGATTTTGTTCCTAGTTTAGGTCCTCTTCAGAAAATGAGACAAGCAGTAGAATAGTGTTCCTAATTAATAAAACCTGAGTGTTTCCTCCTTTCTGACTAGGTCTTATGCCAAGTTGAAATCAACTGAATTCTCACTTTAGTCCCATTATTTATGATGCATCAAGCAGCTCTACTCAAGATCCTAGTAAGGGAAAGTTGTTAAAAAGGCAATCCATTCTCCTTAATTTTGTCCTGACCCTTTCTGCTGATCTTTCAAGAGTTTTCAAATACAGACAATTTTAGTGAACAGTTGTGTTTAAAGAGATGCAATCTGAAGCTGCCTGCTCAGTTGCTACCACAGTGTCAATAGGCAATAGGCCCTGTCCCTTTTGTAAGATTCTGAGGACCTGATCTGGTAACCTAGATGAAACAAACTAATTACTCAAGGACTGGGTTTGCCCTCCCATCAAGTTTTAAGCATAATGAGAACAATATAACAAACATTTTGATTATACTTTCAGCTATTTAGGCATGGTCTTTTTCATATTGAAAGCAAAGAAGGTGACACAGTCCATTTAACAGAGCCCATAGACGTTTTGTGAACTATTGATAAGATTTATGCATAAAAGTGGCAAAGCATTTCCATGTCATTGTACGTGAATCATTTACAGAGAAGTCTAAACATGACCAAGTATAGGTGATGAGATAAAAGAAGACATTGCTGTATGAGTGCTCACCAATCATCATACAATAAAGTGCACATTTGATAATGGCTTGTGCAAAACAGCAGTGTCTCACAAACTGAGCAAGTATATATGCTGACATTAGTAAAACTGCTGCACTGCTTTGCTCCTCTCCACACAGATAAGTCCAAAAGCAATTTTCTTGTAATTTTTTTCTTGTACAGTAGCATCTCATTACCTGTATACATTGCGTTGATTAGCAAGTGTAGCTGTTTGTGGGTGTATAACATTTAACCTCCAAGGAGTCTACTGTTTTAGTAGAATTAACTTTGAGAGGAAAATATTAATTTTTCAAGCAAGACAAAGCTGTTAAAAAAGCAGTATCTTTTAATTAAAAGGCTTACATCAGAAGAATGACTATATGAAGTTAATACTTTCTTGTGATGTTGGAAACATCCACAAGTGATCTTTTACTATTTTTAGTAGCAGTGTTCATTCATCCCATTGAGAGAGATAAATGAGTTCCACCCAGCTACTCAAGACTTTTAGAATTTTATTGAAGGTCCCCAAAACAGAGGTTGTCTTTGTTCTGTGTATGTATAAAAGACCTGATCAAAAACACAGGGAACCAGTGGGAGCTTTTCCTACTGTGTATCCTGTGGCTCTTGTCTTAAAAGATGAAGTTTATTGCCAACTTCTCAGTCACAAGTTTTCTTTGTGTATAACTGTGCACTGCTCTGTATAGCTAGTGCTTGTCTTGTGGTTACTAGCAAAAAATTTTCCAGATCTGTTAAGGGCAATTTTGCTACAGTGTGCATAGTATATATTCCTGTTAACATGTTATGTAACATGGATTTTTAAATTTCTTTTTGTACTAGTTTGAAAACAAACCAGTGGGAGATAGCAAGTCAGAATTATAATTTAATAGGAAAATTAAAATAAATGCAATAGTACAAGAACACTGGCAGAGTCAGGATACAACCTGACACCCTGTTAGTCAGGGTGGTGGTAGCAGTCCAGATGAAGCAGTGATCCTGTAGAAGGGCCTGGTCTTCACCTGATGGTCCAGTGGTAGCCCTTGTCCTCTGGAAATCCAGTAGGTAAGAGCTGCTTGTCCCACCATTCCAGGTGGGAATGCTTGGTTCCTCCCCCTGGGCGGAGCATCTCACAATGGGATGACGTAATTTTTATGAGTCATGCAGTGAGGCTGGATGGCCTCACAGAAAAATATCCCTCTGGAGGGAGTTACCAGGGATGTGTCATGGAAGAGATAAAGAACATTGCCCCACCTGGTTTTAACACATGATGATAGAATACATACTTTTGCTTACATCTTACATTGGAACCTAAGACACTGTTGTAACCTTCGACCTTCATTTGTTTTGAGTCAGAGTTTCAACCATCCTTGACACTGTGCTCTTTTTCAAGAAGACTAAATTTCAAAGCTGTTCTGAAATTTTGACATGAATTTTGATAAGCCAAAGAAATTGAAAAATGGGGGAGCAGTGAGTCAGAGGAAGCAGACCAACATTTTTGCCTTGGCATATGACACACTGGAATAGTTCAAAAAGTTTTGATGTACATGGTCTTTGAAGGACATTGAAAAAAAAAAACAAAACCAAAAAAAGGGAGGAAATGAGTGCAAAAGCTTCTCTAACAGAAGATTGCAAAGTGACTTAATTGCAATAAGCAGTCAATTGCAGTACAAGCAGCCATATGAGAGACTTCCTTGCAAACAGCTATTAAACCTTGTAGAGAAATGTAAACTAAGAACCAGTCACTGGAAGTTGAAGCCAGAGAAGTTGAAAGCATATTAAGCAGACCTGTATGTTTTTTAAAAAAGGCAGAATGAAAAGCCACTGGAGCAAGCTACCAGGAGAAGTGTCAGCTTCTTCCTCTCTTGCTAAATTCCTGGTTGAACCTGGTTGTGTTCCTAGCACGTATAGTTTATTCAATAGGTGAAGATGATTTAGTCAAACTTTTGTCATTGAGTCCAATGTAGACATAATTGGATAAAATGTAATGTAGTGAGACAGATTTAATGGTGTTTTCTACCTTTAAAATCTATGAAACTGAATAGTTAGAGCTACTTTGGAATGTATGGTATAATTTTAAAAATACTACTGTACAGTTTATTTTAACTATCCTGTAAAATTTCATTAGATATCCGTATGCATTTCTCAGTGAGGACTATTAGGCAGCTTTCAAGTGAATATGCTATTGAGAAGAAAAAGTTTATTTTAAGTTGTAGATATCACCACTGAGTTGAAGAAAAGCATCCTTTGATGAGCTACTTCAAAGCTGTATGTTTGGGGATTTTGATGATAAGAAAAACTTGTTTATCTAAATCAGATATTAAGGACATATAATATATACTGAGAATGTCAGTTTTCTTGCCCAGAAATGCCAGACATTTGAATAATCAGTCAATATTCTTTTGCCCAGCATATAAAGCTCTGGAATGACTTACTGGGAGGAAACTTTCATGACAGCCAGCAATCTGTCAACAGGTTACCAGGGTAACCTTTGTGCAAGCATTCCTAACACTGTGTGCTTAATTTCAGCCAATTTATTTACTGTTGTGATTTCTTTCCTTATAAGAGAGATGTGCAGAGCTTTAAAGCTAAGCCCTAGAAATAAAATAAAATGAAATGTTGCAAGAATTAAACCCACAACATTTATTATTTAATTATTGTTTTTGTCAGCTTTGTCTTGCCTTCTAGGTTTGATAGTTTCTAAGAGCAAAACTTAAACCTCCATTAAAGAGCTGTCACTGGCATCCTCTGCTCTACAAGGTGCAGAGCTACTAAAGATGCTCTTTTTCCCATGTAATACACAGCAAACATAGTTACATCTTGTGATTATTTATTTATTTGAAAAGACTGTGGCCATTTCAACCCAACTATTCACAATCTTTTTCTCTGTCCTGGTGTGGGGCATAGCAGTGTAAAACTTGACATTAAAGCATAATCATCAACATCTGCCTCTGTCAATGAATTATTTGATCTAATTAATTACCTGGCATCAATATATTTGAAGAAAATGGATTGTTTCTATCCTATGAAATATGTATGCAGTCATTACCACACAAAGCCAGGCTCTCAGGCTTTGCACATGTCAAAAAAAATCTGCTGTGTACTTGAATATATGCCATCATGACTGCCACACTGAAATATTTCTTTCATAGCATTTTAAATGAAACATTACTCTTTCGGTTTTATGGTATTAGCTAGCTGTTTTACATTGTTAATGATGGGCTATATCAGCATCTCTGCAGCTTCCTCCATGCAATCTGGTTCATTTTAATGTAATGTTTATGAAATGGACTTATATTTCATTTCTGCTCCCTGAATGTTATTCTATTTAAGTCTGGCTATACTCTTCTTCAATGGCATCTGTAAAGGAACTTAATATCATCTAGCTTGACCTGTATTGTGGAGCTTCTTTTATCCCACAGGAATGTAATTATTTAAAAAAGTCTATCCAATAATTTACGACTGGATACCATCATGCACTTTTTAAAAAGACTTGCATGGCTGAGAGAAATTTATTATGTAATTACTAGGAAATGTTACAGTAAGGCTGACTACACTGAAAGAGAGTACTCCTGCCTTTCAACTAAGGAGAAAGATTTGCAGGTTCTAACCTGCAGCAAGACTTGCCCATCTGACATTCACTGCTGTCAGAACCATGAACTAAAAAGCTTCCCTTCCAGCAGCTTTTTTTTCACTTTATTTCTTTTAGGTCTTTGGATAACACCTAGGAAATGAAAAGTATCTGAGCTTGAGTAGGGACTCGTGTATTTTCTCTAAGAAGTTACTGTAATGCAGGAAAGTGAAACAGCTGATGTGATGTGATCTTTAGCTACTGAGATACAGTAATGACTGTTTCAGCTGTAGCTTACAAATTTCTCAGCTACGTAAAAATATTAATATGTTCAGAAATATACTTCATTTTAGATGAAAAACAAGTTATTTGGGTGTTGTACTCACCCAGGAAGTGAAGGGAGAGAAACCAGAGAATCAGTTATTAGATTTGGGCCCCAGAACATGTCTTGGATTATAAAACAGGACAGGAAAGACCAGAAGGTGTCCTGGATTGTTGGAGGCTGCCTCTGGTCTGGTTGTGGCTGGTGGTGTAGCTGCCCAGCAGAGGAGGCTGCAATGCTACATGAGATCATTTGGTTCATCCTGTGGGACAACCATGCCAATGTTAATTCCATTGTTGATTTTAGGAAGGAATCTCTGTATAGTTCTACAGTCTACATATCTTGAGGGCAGTAAGGTATATAAAATGACATAGATACATAGCTTGGAGAATATATGTTTGAAACCTAACTGAAATTGTAATATGTTTTGTGGGCTGTTTGGATTGAGTAACATTCCACTGATAAATGTTACTTATTCAAACCCAAGTTTACCAAATAAGGATTATTTTCTGTTTATTTCCGGTGAAAAGACATTTTGCTTTCCAGTTCAACTTCCTATTTTGATATCTCTGAAAGGAAACATCCCATTAGCTAACTTGTGCCAGCCCACATAGAAAATCAATGAAAATATTTGAAAATAGTTTCTTCATCTGTACTGTAGATGAGAGATGGCATACTTATTTTGTCATTCTTCCAACTGATTTTTTTTCTAACAGCTATTGTCTGAAAAGTTGAAATCACTGGTCATGTTGGTAAGAGTTTTAGAATTTGACATTGCTGGACCCATGTTTTCAATGAAATGTATATATAAACATGATTAACTTTATCTGATTTAAAAAATACGCATTTTAGCTTTGTACTTTCATTCATGAAAATAATATTCATGTGTGTTTGACATAAAAATTATAAGCTGTTATCCCAAGATGTGAATAGCATAGACAGCATATGCTCAAAGTAAGGTAGAAATTCATATGTTGAAGCAGCAATATTAAATTCTCAAATTTTAAACATGTAGATCAATATAATAAAAGGATTTTTTTTTCCCCCAAGCAAATATTCCAACATATTGAGAAGCAGAGAGAAAAGGAAGAAAAATGCATTTAATCACAATATTGCATTTGAGTCTTGTCTTAGCCAATGCTTTCACAATTTTAGTAAGGACTAAAGGACATATTGAACTTTTTTTTTTCTCAGAAAAAAAAAAGTATTCACAGTAGATTAAAGATTTCTAAACTGAGATAATCAAAACCCATGGATGCAACAGCTGAGGAACAGAAAAACAAGTCTGGAGTTATGATGCTGTTTAATATTTGTTGGAATGTTTGTTTACTCTTCACTGGTGACTTACCTAAATAAGAAGCCTTCATGAAGATGTTTGTAAGAAACAGTTACTGACACAGGTATAACTGAGATTCATGAGCGTAAGTTTTTTCAGTTGCCTGTAAAATGTTTGGTTGAATAAAATATGTATTTAATATACTTTATAAACAACATACATATATGTTGATTTTGAAAAGAAGGATACTAAAACAAAATAGGATCAATAGGTATTGATATCAGGTATCCATTTTATTGAAGGATTATATATTGCTTTGAAATTTTATCGTGCATCCCTTAAAAGTGCATTGAGCCAGATCCTCAATCTGCATAAATTGTGGACAGCATTCACTTGGCACTTTTGAAGCTTTTGGAAAGTTACTGTGAAAGAACTAGAATGTATTAGGGACAATCTCTACTGAAGCTGTTTGTAAGTTCTTAAAATTTATTTGAATTTACATTTGCAAGTTAAATTTACAGTGTGGTTACTCTCCCTATGGTGTTTGTTGAATTGAAAGTGATGTTTTTGGCTGAGTATTAAACATAATTTAAATTTCAGCTAAAACAGACCAGCTATTCTTTGGAAATAGAAAAAAAAATCATCTTTATGAAACAAATAATATCACTTGGGTGAAGAAACCTTTTCATACTTTAAGCAAGGACTTGCAATTGGGGAGCTGGAGAAATGGAGAATATCAACATGAGGTCAGAGAACTGTTTTGTTATTTGTCTGAAAGACACCTGCCTTTTGCTGACTTACAAACTCCTAAAAAATGTTGTTTGCACATGGTAAATATGGGCTTGTGTGTGTGTGCCAACATACTCTCTGAAGATGCCATCTGCATTGAGCATGTGGCAGCACAAGGAGAATCTTTGTGGATTCCAGGGTCCACTGAGGTTACGGGCACACAAACCACAAGCAAGAAGGCTCCCTCCTGAGCATGTAACAATGCACTTGCCGTTTCTCGGTGACAGTGACAGAAGAAGATGTAACATATGTAAAACCCAAATGTATGTACAAATCTGGGTACAAACTTTTATGATGTAAATGTTTTTCGAACTCAACGAACTTCTGCTCATGTAGGAGAACATATTTATGACATTGACTACACCTATCTTACCTATCGTCATTGTAAAGACATTTATCTTTTCACTATTGTGCCATACAGTCCCAATTGAGATGTCATTAGGATCTAGTGAAGAAACACTTCATTTATATTTCACAGGTTTTACAGCAAATTATAAACTAGAAGAAAATAAATTGATCTAATTATTTTCATAAGTTATTTTTCCTTTATTAATAAGAAAACAAGATTGCAACACTACTGAGATAATTATATATATCTTTTACACAAAGAATATTCCAAGAAATGAATCAATAATTTCAGTAAATACTGTGATCCAAGGTATCCTATTATTTTAGGTTTGTACCTTTCATGGTATTTGCTTTTGATTGCTGTTTTGTTTCTTGTTGTAAATGTCAACAATGTGCAACCTGAAGTAATTATCAGGGAAAGTGATAGCATATTTACTAGCAGTGGAAATGCCAGAAGTACTGTGCCTTCTGTTTCACCCCTCAGTTAAATGCTATTATTTTAGCCAGACGTGTTGGCACATTGTTGGGAGTTTGCGCAGTTAGGATGATTTCCATCACTTCCACTGTGATGAAAAAGGATGCTGTGAGAAAGAAAAGTTTACATGAGAAAAGAAGCACAGTGAAATTAGACAACTTGCCTAAGGTCATACAGGAAGCTTCTAAGAGAGGTATGACTCAAAGAGAAGTCTTCTGAAAATTTTATGGAACACTTTAACTAGAAATCTACCTTTTTCCTGCAGCAGGCTACTTCAGGTTTATCTTTTTCTTTCCTCAAAATAATTTTTCCATATAATTTGTGGTATCTGTAAAGGAAATTATTTAATTATGACTAATTTTAGAATAATGTGATGTCCCTCTTTTTATGTTAGCTCTCTAATGACAGCTAAAATAAACACAAAATCCAATCTGTTTAAGCAGCAATATTACACCAAATGTCTCCAGTCTTTGTCTTTCAATAGCTACCTAGAAAAACAGCATGAACCTTCTTTCTGTGAACCCACGCTAGGAACAGGAAGTGTTACAGAAGTATTTCTAATGACAGTCAGCCTCTTATGAATTGATGTTTACTTGGATGGAAATTAATTTCAAGAATAATAAAAGTCAGTTGGATTTTGGGAAAAAAACTCTTGTGATATTCTGGTCAATTTTTATATACAGAATGTACTGTATTGAATAGACCATTCCACAATACAAATAATTTTCCCAAAGATTGATTTTATTATATTATTACAGCAATCCAAGTTATTACAACTTGAAAATAAATAAAAAGTGTGTGTCAAAAACATTTAATCCCAGAATTTCAAAACTTAGCAGCTGCTGACAAATGTCTACAGCAACTTTTTCTGGACCAGAAATTTAAAACAATGCCTAACTTGGCAGAAAGGGCTGCTGCTATTCACATGATCAGATGTTGCTTTCCACTTCAACTACAAAAAGATGGTAACCCTTTTCAACAGCCTAAATGTCCCTTACCTCACTCTAGCTGGTAGTTCAATTTTCAACAGTTTTACTTGGGTTTAAGGCAATATTATGTCCCTTGATTAATTTCACTCATCTCAGAGTTCAACCTGCGCATATCTACTTTCTTTTCCTTTTTCTTTACATTGCAGGATTTTTTTGCCAGATAGTATTTCAGCATCTCCTACACTTCTGTTCTTTCATCAAGTGCCCCTCTTCCTAAATGCATGGAGATGCAAGATTTCTCTATTTTCAGGACCTGTGAAAATGAGTAGTGTGGTGATTTAACCGCATGCAGACACTTTCTCATTCCCCACTTCCACCAGGTGGGATGGAGACGAGAATTGGAAAAATCCATGGATTAAGATGAGTTTTATAATTGAAATGAAGTAAAATACTATTATAATAATTTATAATTATAACTAATAAGGATAATAGTAGTGAAAAGGGAGATAACAAAAAGAGGGAGAGAAATAAAATTTAAGGGTAAAAAACCAGTGATACACAAAACAATTTTTCACCACCCCCTGACTGATCCCCAACTTGTTCACAAACAGTGATTGATGACCCCAGCTTCCCCCCAGTTTATATACTGGATATGATGTTCTGTGATATGTAATATTGTTTTGGTCAGTTTGGATCAGCTGTCCTGCCACATTCTGTCCCAGCTGCTTGTGAACCTACTCACTGGCAGAGTTTGGGAACCGGAAAAGTCCTTGACTTAGGCAGGGTAAGCACTACTTGGCGACAGCTAACACATCAGTCTGTTATCAACATTATTCTCATACTCATTCCAAGCTAGGAGGAACAAAATTGAGTTGAGAGTTCACAGCTGCAAAGGAGCTGGCTGCTGTTTCACATACGAACCTTGCTCAGCATTTTGAAGAGTCAAGGCTTTAGTGGTTACATGTACCTCCACAGAAATACATAGCTGATATTGTAGCAGGTCGGTTTAGCAATTTTTCTTTTAGTACTTTCAAATCAGAGAAAAATGTAAGTTCAATTTATTCTCATTTGTGAATGTCCTGGAAGAAGTAGAAACCGGTATAGTTGTCATTTACAGACCATATGGAGACCTGAAAAGTCATTCTTAATTATAGTCACAGAAACCACAAGGCAAAAATTCATCATTACACTTTCTAATCAGGTGAAAAATAACTTTGATAATGTTAACCACAGTTTCTTCCAAATAATCTTATTCTTTTTGATTAAGGATAAATTATATTTTTTTCCACACAAGATGTGAAGCACAGTTACTAAGATTCTTAATAAACTTTTCAGTTTAAACTATCCATTTACTTTAGGCAGGTAATATCTAAATAGGTTAAACTGTATGTGGTAGAATAGCAATGAACATATTTTTCTCTGACCATCGAAGAGGTTTGATTACCCTTCACACACTTCATAATGGCAATTGGTATGCTTTTCTGTTCTTTCTATTGTGATTGCTGTAGGAAGATGAAATATTTCCTGCAAGTCAGGACAGAAGAAAAATCAAATAGAAAGCTGAAAGAGAATTGAGACAAGGATAAAGGACAGTTATTAAATTTGTGAACTCTATCAGGGGACAAGAAGATAAACTGTATGACTGACTAGAAGTGTATTGGAGTCTGACATTTCATTTTTATGCAGGGCTCGGTTTGATAAAGGTAACACATTGAAGAACACTGCAATTCCACAAAAGCAGTTAGCACATTCATTGGATATCAAGATGGCTAAAATGCTTCTCTTTTGTTGCTATCTCCTGTTTTTATTTGGGACAATATAGTGCAGGGGCTCATGATTGAACATCTGACTCTCTGCTGCTGTAGCAAGTTTATTATTGGATTCATTTTTTTATTCCATAGAAGAACATAATATCTAGTTGACATTTTTTGTCACTCAATTTGTAGGGCTGTATTCATTTAGGCTATATGTACCTAAGCAAAAAATAATAATAAAAAAAAAAAAAGCTAGAAATGCAAAGAGGAATGAACTGTAAGCTCACCATTAGGTGAACATTGAGTAAGTGCTGAAATACAGAGCAAAGGGCTGTGATGAAATGCATTTGAGTGTGAAGAAACTAGAATTGGTTGCAAAGTTAGAAACTATTTTAGGACACAGTCAGGCACCAACACCATCTGTTTGCTAAAGAAAGAAAAAGAGAATAAAAAGGATACGATTATTTGCCAGACAAGAGTATAGCAATATGGCTTGAAGCCCTGACAGCCCTAGACTGAGGCTGTCCAGCCTGTGTTCTGTAAAGCCAGATTACTAAATTTGCCAAGTCCTTGATAGAATTAGGCTTCCCAATACTGCCTCAGATTCAGGGCATGGGGAAAACTAGTGCAGCAAACAATAGATTGTCTTCCAGAATGTGAAAATGTGGAGTTTATTAAATATTTATGAATGGGTATCTTTCTGTGAAGAATGCCTCTGTTCTCTATTTTGCTAGAACTTTTGCTTGTTAGTAATTACACCAAAATACATAAGTTTTGTTAAAAAATTTACTTGTGCAGGGGGAAATTTCAAATTATGTAATGCACAGTTCGATTTTTTTATACAGGCATTTTCTACAAGGAAAAAAGTTTTGGTGGTCCTATAGTCCTGCATAGATCTAGGGGTGAAAGTGAAATGTCTATATTGTTCCTCACTGTATTCTCAAAGCCATGTTGTCCTTCAAAAAACTGTTGAAACTTACAATGTACCCACAAAGGGTGCACCTACACTGCTGACTGTTGGTATACAAAGAAGAAGATAGGAAGTTTTGCCTTTCCATTACGGTTATAGGCTCATGTTGTGCAGCTGTACCTAATAGGCAATGCTAATTAGATTTCTGTACAGCTATCCCAGGTTTTTTTGCTGTCATGCTGTCATCCTCCACACATGTAGAGAGCAAAGTGTTGGAAGGTCATTCTTCTATGTTGCAAGTGGTGGTTTCTGGATGGTGTAGTAAGACACAATATCTCTCTTGTCTTAGCCATGAGGGAAATCTTAAAAATGCATAGCAATGTTCTACAGTGCACAGCAAACAGTTAATCCAGGCACAGATACAACCCAAATCTACAGCTGAAAAGAGCTGTTCCAAAGCATGAAATCTCCAGTGTAGATGCACACATGTTGCATCTCAAGATAGTTCACTTCCCATCATAAAATAATGGAACTCCTCAGCTGAGTGGGAGATTCTGGCTATTCCTTCATCATCAAGTAATTTGGCCATCAGACTTGATCCAGCTACTTCCCTGCCTCTACTTTACACAAATTTATCACATCAGTTCCAAGCTTCTTTCAGAGCAAATCAACTAGCTCCCATTTAAACAAGTCTTCAGGTGGGTGTTCTCTCCAGGGATCCTTCTTGGTAGGCTCTATGGATTAATCACAAACATCTGGGTTTTTTAACTCCCCATAATCCTTTATGCACATACAATAGAGGTCCTGTGCTTATTGCAAAAGAGTTGTGTCCTCCATTCCTTCAAGTGATAACTTTCTATTAATTACTCATGACGTTACAGGAAACATGTACAGTAAAAAGAAGTTTTTAAACTCAGAGAATTTGGAAGAATTTGGAATAAACAAGGAATTTGGAAGAGACCTTGGAGGTGGCCTGCCCAGTCTAGTGGTGTCCAGCCTTGGGCAATGTGGGGATAAGCCTTTATGCACCTTGGGGCCTGGGGGCCAGTGGAATCTCTCACAGTTAGTATTAGCCTTCAGTGTGATCTAAGAGGAAATCCCTTGATCCATCTTTCACATCCTTACTACTATGATGTAGCTTTATTTAACAAAGATTGTTTAAATGAAAAAGACCTATAAAATCTACAAATTAAAGTGTCACTCTTATTAGGCAGCTTACTTGATTTCATTGAGATTTCTTTTTTTACACACACTTTATACACAGAACGTTATTCTTCATTATTTTTGTTCAGCTTTTCAACCAAACTTAAAAATGCCACAGGCGATTAACATCTTTCATCTGTATTGCATCCAAGCAAATGCAGTGGATTTTTTTTTCTGTGTAAATTTTTGGTCTCACTCAGAGTTCAACCAAACTGTTCTTGACAGTCCAATCCATTTAAAACTTGGTTTGCTGACTTATTAAAGTATACACAAAAAGGAATGTGTCTCTCTGAGGTTCTTCTTTCAAATACAATTAATTTATGTTTTTTTCTTCACTAGTTTGAAATTCACAGCATGCTGTAGTCCCCCAGACCAAAGGTGTCGCACATAACTCAGGATCTTACTCATGTTTTTTCCTACTATACTTGGAAAAAACAAATCAATACATAGGGCAGCTTAATCACTCAGATGTCCTTCTTATCTGAGTAGGGAAATAAACTGAGTGGCTTAGGTTCATTAATATTGAGAACAAGCATGACCACATCATTATGTTGTGTAAAATTAATCTCTGTAATGAAGTCAGTAACCTACATTTGGCCTCATATCTTGACTATGACATATCAAAAGAGTGAGAATCCTTCCGCTTATCTGACAACTTATTTCTGTGGTAGCTTGTAACATTATTTTATTTACCTTTTTATCTATATCCCCCCATTTCTTGAACTGTTGCATACACTGTTACACTAAAGCATATGGCTGAAGCAGACTTATGTTTTTATTTTTGTTTTGCAGAACGGATGGGTTATTTCAAAGAAGTCTAATTCCAGACAACAGGTCTTGCATAATTAGAAGATATTGAAGCCCAAGATTATCCTATTTGCCTTTTTCTCTTTTGGAGGTGATATCCACCACAGTGGGAAAGGTGCTTAGGTCTACAAATAGACTATCAATGAAACATCAACACAAATATGTGTCTAGCAAAATTCAAAATAACTTGTCTGGGTATGCATGTATATGTACTGTTTGCCATCCATTCAAATAGAGATCAGAAATCGCATCAACTTTTTTTGTTTTGCTAGAATTCTATAAAATGTACACAAAAATAATGGAGAGGACTATAGCTAGATACTGACTAAAAAGACATGTTTTACAAGTAGAATAAATTATGCCATAAAGCATGGTTTTCTTTTCACAGAACTTTTGAGAAGGCTAGTATAATAAAGCCTGTTTTTACATGCTATATTTAGACATTTAGAAGACAATATGAGAGGAAGACACCATAAAAGCAAACATAATGAGTTTGGCATTTGCAAAACAAATGTTCATAAAATCAGCAATTCTCCATATGTGCCACAAAAATTTAACTTGAAGAACACTTGAAATTAACCATCTCTAAAAACAGTGGAATGAACTTGCTAAAGTTACCTGAATTAATGCATGAAAATCACTGATAGTTTTGGTGGATTATCCTGCTAGATTTAATTTCATATAGGGAAAGACATATAATTCAGCCAGACATGAAAATTATTTAGGGTTTTATAGCTTACTATTCTTGAAAAAAAAAATGCCCATGGACTGTTAGTAATCAGATTATATAAATACCTTGGTTTTAAAATACTTACCAAAAACTTTCATGCTTTTATTGCAGTATGCCCTGCATATGAAAAATTCCTGAGATAAATTTCAAAAATAGCTTGTACATAATAGAATATAACTGTGCCTGTATTTTGAATTTTTTCACACAAATTGCTTGAGGAAATTTGAATGTTTTCATCACATAATATTCTGGTTAGACTGATGCCAAGTGTGTACTGAAGGTGTAACTGTTGAGGTCTAAAGCCATAATTGATATGGCAGATTTAAATATATGTGAATCTGTCAACTACGATAGTAGTATAATAGCATGTGCAGACAAATTACTATTTTAATACCCATCAGGCACTTGAGAATTTTGCAATTCAAGATTAAAACTGAGTAAAAAATTTCCAGTGAAAAATTGCATTTCAGTGAAATTAGATTTTCATAGGAAATTATGTTATTATTTCAGATATTTAAAACCTGAAGCTTGGTTTTATACTTTATAGTGATGATACATTTAAAAGAAAATATAAATGCTAAAAATGTAAAATATTGGTTATATCTGTTATGCTTATACACATTTATCCTTATGTATAATTATGTACATGTGTGTTAATAATGGGACTATATAGGTGGTATACATTTGAAGAGGATTTGGACGTTGGACATTAGTGTAAGAAAAAATTACGTTTTAAAATCTCAGCATTTCACCCAAAAATGGAAATCTGCATTTGAAACTGGTTGTAGTATAGTCTTTGTCTATGCATGGAAAATATTGGCCTGAAAAGAGAGACAAGAGGATATGCTCACAATTGGAGTGACTGTTGGACATGAAGGTAAAAGTTTGAGAAAACCTGAGCTTCAGCACCTAACCTAGGTTTACAAGCCAACTAGCTTGTAGCAATAGTTTTGCACACTGGGAAAAAGCATGGATGAAGTCATCACTTCTGCGTTGGATGTGATGAGATCAACGAGGTGCTATCTGATGCTCTCCATAAGATATTACTTTAATCTTCCATTTTTAATTTTAATCAATTTTAGTGTTCTTTATAGTGCTAATTAGTAATGACTGAAACATATTGTACCGGTTTGGTACAGTTTTGCTCAGTTTTTTCTTCTCCCTCTCAGGCTCAGTTTAGAGGCATAGAAAGGCACAAAAATTAATTTCTGGGCATAGGCAGCGATATGGGACACATATCATAACGTCACCCCAAGACACATATACATACTAAAAAATGGTCTTAATGGGAATAAGAAAAAGAGCTCTGAGAAAGAACGGGAAACAGACATGAAATTCATGCCAGAAAACTATAATGATAGGACACAGAAAACAGAATTAAAGAGATATAATTTTCCTCATTTTGTTTCTGTTCTTTTCTTTCTCTTTTTTTTTTTTAAATTAAAACAATTACTTAAGGAAACTAAGATTATAGCAAGTGATAATTTGTTAGATATTCTGTGTTTGAAATGTTCAAGAGGAAAACACAACTGATTTCCTTTTGGACAATTTGGGTTTTGCAGTACAGGGAAGAAGGATGACTCACAACAGGAGGGGAGAGGCAAAAGGAAACAACAAACCCCATAAAAGTAACTTCTTTCGAAATAGAACTTGATCAATGGATTATGTAATGTGGTTATCTTCTCTAGCACTAGCAAGGGAATGATCTCTATGACCAAGAAAGTCCCTTTACGACCTAATATACTCCAGTATCTATCATTTTAAGTTTCTTCAGGGATCACTCCATTTTCAAGACGATGGTTGTAATTGAACCCTAAGCTGGTAAATACATTCAGTTAGAACAGGGGATAGCAATTCCTTATGGAGTCCATGTTGTTCCCAGAGCACAGAAGTTGGAAATTAGTATCTTGAATTATTGAATCTGTTGCAGTTATGGTGATAATATAATTGTATTTTTTTCCCTTTTATTTGCACATTTACTATACAAAGCTCTGTTAGATTTTGCTAACTGCAACATACTGGAGATTTTTTCAATCATGGGTCCATATTTTATTAAGATTGCTCTTTCTGAATTTTTAAATAAATCAAGGTCATGCTCTGAATCAGGACACACTTTCAGCTTTTCAAGCTGCTTCATGAATGTGAACTCCACATAGATTGGGATTGATACTACTTGAAAAACTTGAAAAGCAGAAATATGAAGCACTTGTCTTATTTGGAGCTAAGTGAACAGTCTTTCTGACATCACATCCTAGACAGTCTGTCTCACTGCTGTCTGGAATTCAGCATGAAACCCTTCCTGTCATCCTTACATTGTTGTGTAGAAACTGCACCTCACATATCTGACATAAAGGCAGGTTGTTAAAATTGTTATATTGGGAATTCGTGGAAAGAAGCATAATGGAAATGTACTGCAGTAGAATACTTTTTCTCTAAGAGTGAAATGGAAATAAAAATAAAAATCTTTTACTAAGACAAAAAAGTTTGTCCTCAGAGAAATAGAAAATCCCATTAAAGTGTTTTCTTGCTGTTAGCTGAAGTTGCAACCAGAGTTTAAATCATCATCAGCGCACTTCTCATTACAGATCACTGCTACTTTACTGCAAATCATTGCTACATTTTATAGGAGTGAAATTCCATAAAGGAGCATACATTAATAAAGTTTTTGGTTTCATGTCAAATTTGAATAATGTTTATGGCTTGTGGCATATGTGCCTTTGATGTTATATTGCAGATAAATATTTTTATTTTATTAATGCAGCATAACTTTATCTTTTTTCTTTATAGTTAGTACAGTCATTAGGCAGTGACACTAATACTGTTAAGATGTTATAGATATACAAATAATAAAAGTGAAGAAGAATTATTTGGATTATCTTCTCTGTTTCTGGACTTACATGATTTCAGATTTGATTGAAAATTCATTTATGTATTAAACAGGCGGCAGTAGAGATGAGATGAAAAAGAATCACATGGGATCCTGATGAAAATCTTTTAGAAAGCAGTCTTCTTATCTTCAGTAGGAGGTAAACACTGAAAAGCAGCATTAAAACCAGTTTCAGGAGACATTTAGAATCAATTTTCTGTTGTTTTTGTGATGTATTCACCCAACCTCTTCTCAGAAAGGAAGACACATATGCTAGTTATTGTTTTTAATCTTTTTGTAAAGTTCTGTATGAATAGTTTGATTTCCAAAAAAGATTCAGATAGGGTAAAATTAATTCTAGGGCTGAAAACAAAGACTCCTCTACACTTCAACTGTAATTATATCACCAAACCACAAAAATATAAACAGGATGAATTTCCCCTACTGATTGCTGAGTGTAATTTTAGTCTGGAAACCAACATACTGCAAGTATCATCTCATAGTTTGCAAAATAATTTTCACCTCTTCCATGGATAGAATTTAAACTGCTTTTACAAAGAGTAGGATAAATATGCAATCTTTTTATTACAGAAAGGTTGTTTCTCTTCAAGTCTCCAACAGCTTTTTTACTGAAATGTTGTAGTGCATATTACATTGCATAGGAGGAGATTTGAATGTAAATTATCAAAGGGAATGCAGGTTTAGGTACAAGGGAAATGAAGACATCAACGGTTTCTTGAATATCATCCATATTTGAAAGAGGAAGGATCATCTTAGAAATATGAAAGAAAAACACCATTTAAAATAAATATAGAAAAAGAAAATTCCAAAATATGATTAATCCTGTTAGATTACCTACCAAAGTATCTATTTCATACATAACAGTGATTTGTGTTCTTAAGACTGCAGAATTTTTTGAGGTTGTCTTATTATTCCTGAAAAGAATGTTTATATTTGTATTTGCAGTGTCAAGACCAGGTTGACAGTAACTCTTTTGAGAACCATAGGTAGGTATTTCAGTGCATCATCTAGTCAGCTAGCTTTCAATTTATTCTTTGCCTTCACCTATTCTCTTACTGTTAGATATGTCAGTAAAATTCAGTAATACAGTCTTTACCTAAATTGACAAGTTAAATAAATTTCATCTACCAGTTGTCATCTATCTCTAGCCTTCACTTTTTTCCTTTGCAAGTCATCCCATACATAATTTTGAATTTCAATGTTTTCTTAAAATTTTTGTATTTTTTTTTACTTTACTTTTTATATGATAAACCTGCAGCATATGATATATACAGTTATAAGAAGTATAGAAATTGATCTTTGATGTAAAAAAAAATTTATTGGATTTAAGTTTTCTTTCTATAGGTTTACTTTTGAATGTTTTCTTACCTTAAGGTGGGAGTTCACCCCTAAAGCCTTTAAAAATGTTAGCAATGTTCAAAATATAAAATTCATAAATTGTTCTAGCAGATATTTTGCTTAATGTACTTTATGAATACTGTTTGCAGATTAAGAACAACATTTATTTTATAATACATGACATACATACTCTTCCCCCTCTAAAATACACACCTCTATGAAATTCGTTATACCTTGTCTTTGCCAAGCAGTCACAGTCACCTTGCTTAAAGCTGCCAATGGGTCCTGTTGAAAATGAGGAACTGGGTTTACAAATAGCTACTTCTAAACATCACAGTCTGCCTGGAACAGAATAATTCAAAATACTAGTGTTTCTCACATGAGAAAGATGCAGCATTTTTTTCATTCATGGGAGAGCCACGTACACTGCTATTGCTAGAAGCCATTGTCCAGTGAGAGTCATTCTAGAAATGAACAGTACATGGCCCAAATTTTTTCATTAATTCCAGGTGTATGGGACAAGGCTTTCAAGAGGACAGTAACTTCAAGGGGAGTAGAAAAAATATAAACACTAAAAGAGAGAGATAACATTAAAAAGGGACTTAGAAAGAGAGGTGGAGCAATGGGTATGAAGAAAAGAGATAGCTTAGGTTATAGAATGGTAAAGAGAGTCATGCACAGTGATGGGCTCAGCAGGGGAAGAGAATAGAGAAAAAGAAGTGTTGCCAAATCACTAAAGCAAAATTACAATTCCCATGCCTTTTAAATTGGTTTTCTGTAGAGTGACATCTCTGCTGTAGAGAGTAGCACCTATAGAGGGTTTTTGCTTACCCACCTGCTGATTGGAACGATTTATCTACAAAGATATATAAATCATATCTACAAAGATATACATTTTCTTTGCTCTTCTTGACTTTAATTTCTAGTTTTGTCTACCTTTCCTATCTTGCCAAACCCAAAGGCTTTTATGACATCATCTGTCTGCTTCCATCTGGAAGCCAAATACCAAGGATTGAGAGAGGGTGAGAGCTTTAGTACTACCCAGACCACAGATATTTCTTTCTGAAGACATAGATTCCTCATCCTTGGGACATTTGTTTAGATATTGTAATGCATGTTTGTTAATTACCTTCAACCTAAGTTTACATGAGAGAAAAGACAAACTATTGTGAATCACTGCGGTTATGAATTAAGGAAATATGTATTATTGCATTTTTATGCTAAATGATTTAAAAACAAAACAGGTAGATGGAAAGGGAAGGGAAAGGGAAAGGGAAAGGGAAAGGGAAAGGGAAAGGGAAAGGGAAAGGGAAAGGGAAAGGGAAAGGGAAAGGGAAAGGGAAAGGGAAAGGGAAAGGGAAGGGAAGGGAAGGGAAGGGAAGGGAAGGGAAGGAAAGGAAAGGAAAGGAAAGGAAAGGAAAGGAAAGGAAAGGAAAGGAAAGGAAAGGAAAGGAAAGGAAAGGAAAGGAAAGGAAAGGAAAGGAAAGGAAAGGAAAGGAAAGGAAAGGAAAGGAAAGGAAAGGAAAGGAAAGGAAAGGAAAGGAAAGGAGAGAAAACAGAAGAGAAGAAAAAAGAAAAGGAAAGGAATGGAAAGGAAGAAAAGAAAAGAAAAGAGAAAAAAGAAAAGAAAAGAAAAGAAAAGAAAAGAAAAGAAAAGAAAAGAAAAGAAAAGAAAAGAAAAGAAAAGAAAAGAAAAGAAAAGAAAAGAAAAGAAAAGAAAAGAAAAGAAAAGAAAAGAAAAGAAAAGAAAAGAGAAAAGAGAAGGGAAAGGAAAAAAACAAAGAAGAAAATAAAAAGACAGAAAAAGAAAAGGGAATAGAGCAGCAATTTTCCAGACAAGATTATCCTCTGTAAGACTTACATAATTGCAGGCTGAATTGATTAAAGCTGTGACCAAAAAATGTGAAATATAGAAAATGTCCTATGTCTCACTTCTCTATTTTTAAAGGCTTGTTGGCTGTCAAAATACTGGTAAACATGGAGTGACTGGATAGGGTGTATCACAGGGGAAGAATGCTGTAGAATACTTCGAAAATTATAGCAGCACATGGGGGAATTACTGGAACCTGCAGGGTATCAAGGAATTCTGCATTCTATAGTATTTCCTGTGGAGGGTGATCTCACATCACTTAAAAGATCCCATTAATTTCTGCTACTCATTGCCATGTATGAAACCTTATAAATAAAGCCATATAAGAATGTGATGTCCCAGATACCACCTACTGCTCTGTGAAGAAAATAACAATACAGCGTATTGCATTTCTTATACCTAAACATATAATATATACTCTGAAAGTTTGCCATTTTATAGCGTGTGCTGCACCTTTTTGCCGTTATGCATTAATCTTTTTTAGATCCAAGACATTTAGTACAAAAATTAATACAAAAAATGAAGGCAAGCCTGGAAGTGATGGAAGACAAATGCCACTGCTGGCTTCTATTGTAAGTGATGCATTACGTCTTTAGGCAGCAATAAAGGTAATGATTTCAGAACTCTAAGATGAGACTGCTAGACTTATGTTCACAAAAATTCTCATCTTAACATTCCAAGCAACAGAATCTCATTAGCAAAGGTGCAATGTTATAACTTTATGAAAAATGACCATGGGTAGAAAGTACATGAAAGTAACGCCACTTGTTTATGGCCTCACAGCAGTTACCCAAGTGAAGAAAAAGAATCTAACATTTATTGTATAATCTTATTGGAAAAATAGGTTGTCTTTTGAAACTTGTTGACTTTTATTTTTTAGAAAACAATGAAATTAAGAGATCAAATGATAAAGTATGTAAAAATTTCAAAAAAGAAAATTTCAGATTCAATTTCAAATATGAATTTGTATCTAGAAATTTATGATGAAATTAAAATTGTGACTGTAAAAATTACTTTTTTACAGAAATTTAAAAAATGTGGGTATTTAATAAGAAAATATTTTATTGACATTTTATTTCTTGAACAGTTTCTGCTTATATATTGGCAGAATTCTATTCTATTAATGGAGACAACTTATTTACCCTTACACATATGCTTTATCTGGCCAATTCTTTCACATGGAGTGGTCTATAAGTGAGCTAATTATATAATTACAAGTTTAAGGTTTTTAAATGCCATTTTAAAAAATTACTTTCTCAGCTTGGCATTTTAAACTCTCTGATAAGGGTCTCAAAAGATATGTATGCACCTCTCTCTTTACTCTCTTTAAGTCCCAAAGTCTCCAAGGCTGCTCTTGAGCTGCTACTCAAACCAACAATTACATAAATCTGGGTGTTTAATCTTCTGTGTGTCAACATTTGCAGAAACACTTTTGTGCTGAATCTGCCCTACAGAAAAATACCTCAGAGTCACAGGTTAAGCCAAGGCTTAAGAGTGTTCAAAGTGATTTCTCAAATTACCTGGGAAAATAATTTTGTGATACTGTGGTCTGATCGTGACACTAAGTTAGGAGCATTACTTTGCTAATTATAGCAGCACTGCTTCGTTAAGACAAAGAGAGGAAATCCAGCTACACATGGAAGAACAACTGGGCATACACAACAAGTGTCTATCAGGACACAAGAAAGTTAAAGATAAATGCAAAAGGGATGTGTAGCAAGAGGATGAAGAACAGTCAGATGGTTTCAGGGGCTGCTGTTTGGCTAACATAGCCATGGATCCAGCGTCTATGGACCCTGTCATTAAATAGGCAGATCAGGACAGCTCCAAAAGCATTAATTCCATGAGATAGCTTTCTCAAAATCAACTCAGGTGGGTACTTCATATTGTGCTGTTTCAGGTACTAAAAATCTAAGTTGCCTCAGTAAAAAAGGCTAACAGCTATGGAAAGGCATTCACTTAGCAGACAACTAGCTTTTGAAGATGCTACTAGCAAAGATCCATTTGTCCCTGCTTCTCCTTTTCATTGCCATTGGAAAAACTCTGTTGATACTGGTTCATCTGACTTTCCTTTTGGCTTTAACCAATAAGATCAATTTAAGCAATATTAGTTTAAACTGAAATTTTGGATGATTTGTCGTACTTTATCTAAAGTAGAGCTAGAGAGCACTGCACTGACAGGATGAGAACTAGTTCCAGAAGGGTACCAAGAACCTTCTTACAACGGTAGTGTGTCAGACTTTCCCATTTCATATTTTGGCAGGGACACTGCAGGCAGAGGCCAGCATTAGCCTAGTTATACTGCTTCTGCTGTATGGATTACTTCAGTTATTTCTGCACATCACTACAGAGCACTCCAGAGTTAGGAATGCTAATAGAATCTTGAATGGCACAGAATTTTCTCAAATATTTGTCATATATTTAATAATAAATATGGTGCAGAATTTATTTCTAATTTTCATGTTTGATAGCTTTTATATTGCAACAGATACGTATCTGATGATTCAGTTTCTAATTTGCATTTGTATATAGATATAACTTTACGTATTAGAAGCATAATTTAAGCACACCTCTGTATGCAACAATAATTTCTATATATTCATTTAAAAATATATATATATTTTAAATAGTTTGTGGTAACAAAAGAAAAAATCCCTCATGAATTTGTCTTTAATCTGAGACCATCTTAAGCCTACTGCAATTATGAATAGGCGTAGCAACTCCCTGCATTTCTCCTTTTCTATTCTCTCCTCTGAACCTTAAATGTACCCTTAAATATACCTTTGCTTCAAGATGAATCAGAAACTTGTACATGCCTCATCCTCTACAGCAACCCAAGATGCTTTGTAGTGCAGCTGTGAACATTACAGACCTGTAAGTGCGTGCACATACACACTATGAGAAGGGAGAGCTTGTGCTGTGCATGGAGGAACAGGAACAGCAGAATGGTAAAACAGCCTCACTTTTGCAGTTTGTGTTCCTTCAGTGGTTTGTTGGCTAAGTTTATGACAGTTATTTATATTCATTTTAAGCCTGGGGAAAGAACAAAGCTTGAAAGATGGTTTGCTGGTAAGTTTTAATTCCTTAAAAAATGTAAGTAAAATGGAACATATTACCTTTTTTCCCCCTAGTGGTCTAATAATTACATTTAATCATTCATTTTACATTGAAAATACATCACACACATTTGGAAAGAACTTATTGTGAGCTAAAAGGTAAAATACTTTTTCTTCTCCTTTGAATTTATTTAGGTGTAAAAACAAAATTATGGAACAAAAAATTTATTATTTTAGGAAAAAATTATTACAGTACTAACAAAGTTAAAATCAGAAGTTAAGGTAAAAGTAAGGCATGCCTGTGAACTTACAAGCCACAAAAACCACAATATAACTGGTGGTGAAATAGGAAAGAAAATAGGAAGACTAAAAGGTTTCCTAGCAATGCGCTACTATTAATTTCTCTTGAAGTCAAAAAATTCTCTAGAATGAGAGCGCTCTAGCAAAAATGGATGTAAATATATTACAAAGGTTTAATTCTCTATATTTTCTGTATGATTTTATTTTATAAGACTTCAGAACTATTAGTGAAGTGTGAGACAAGGCTCTACGGTATAGTGACTTGGCATATACGAAAAATAAAACAGCATCAGTGCTAAAATAGAACACATTCATAAAGGTGAAGAAAGACTGAAACAAGGATTCAAGATTTGTTAATGAAATGCAGAAACCATTATTTTGCTTTATTACATTTTTCTTCTACTAACTGCAAGAATGGAGATAAAATTCAGATTTACCTTTACACATTCCATATTTCATACTTAGCTGAAGGTCTACACGGTCTTGATTATATAAATATCAAGGTTAGTGTTTTAAATAACATTAGTATATAATTGGTATGTTCTGAACTGTTATGATGGCATAGAGTAGCCAGATCACAGTTATTTCTTCCTCATTTGTCTCACTTTTCTTCCTTCCCCATGTCTTTCACATTCAATATGGTAGCAGTGATATGGAAACATTGTCTTC
Organism: Aphelocoma coerulescens; assembly: GCF_041296385.1. Taxonomy (NCBI): domain Eukaryota; kingdom Metazoa; phylum Chordata; class Aves; order Passeriformes; family Corvidae; genus Aphelocoma; species Aphelocoma coerulescens. Next base: position 39,142,883 of record NC_091019.1, on the reverse strand, counting down.
CTAACTATCTCAACTACGAAATATAATAATTAATTGCCATTCCATTGCACATAAGATCCTGAAATAAAATATTTGTATATAAAAATATAGATGATTGTTATTATTTATTTTTTTTAATAACAACACATGTTGTCATTGTGGTCAAATAGAAAAATACTTGACTTCCATATCTTGATTTTGATAGGAATTTTTCCCCATTGAAATGTTTCCTTCTAACACTGTTTTGTTAGGCAAACTCACTGGCCCAGGACTGCCACCCATTTTAAAGAAGCAAGCCACCTCAAAAAAGGAAGTTCATAACCAAATTCTATTCTTATGTACATCACTCTCATGTTTGCTCTTCTGAGAGGGTAATTACTTTCTGCAAGCCATTCAGTCTAAAATTCATTCAAATTTTGCATCCATTTAATTTCATTCTTTAGCCTGTGAATATTTTGTGTTCCACATAATAAATTTATCAGATGTAGCAATTTGAGAGAACTGGTGTCACTAAAGTTAGTATGAGACAAGCCTTTAATGTTCATACAAGTCTTTGATCCAAAATTTCCTATCAGCTAAAACATGAATATTGATACATGGTTAGTACTGAGTTTGTATTGTACCAAAGCAATAGGCTGAGTACTATTCTTGCCTGTCTATTGTCTCAGCTTAGTCTAATTCTCTGCATTTTCAAGCCTCTTTTAAAGTAAATATCTTTGTTATTGTGTGCCTCTGTGTCCACCAAGAGCAGGTCCTACCACGCCCGGTCAGCTCTGGACACAGCAGGCTGCGGGGACCAGCCTCCGGTATCGAAGTGACCGGAGGTCTGGCTCGTGGATCCTTCCACGGGACCTCAAGGACCAAGGCAGGTGGCGGAGGAAAGGAGGCAGGCCCAGAGCAGGGTGAAATCCAGAAGGTTTATTGTACCCCCAGACAGAGGTCCCCACCAACCAGGGGAGCCCAGCTCTAAGGCACTGAGCCAAGGCGTGCAAGGGATTTTATGGGTGGGTGGCGGTCAAGGGAGGGGTTACAAAGGAACCAATAGGGAAAGAGAAGGGTAGGGCAAACAGGGTGACAAACACTTACAGGAACAAATGGTAACAAAGTAAAGGAGGGGCTCCTATCCCAGGACCAATCACTTGGCCTCCCGGCTAGAACCTTCTAGATGCCTGGGAGGGGTGCCAGAGTGATGGACAGGGCCCTGGGAGGAGACAAAACTGATAGATAGGGAGATTTACATAAAACAGGGAGGGCGCCAACTGGGATAAACCAAGTACACAGAACTTAGGGGGAATGCCCGGACTGAACCAACATGAACACTCCCACAATTGTGTGTGGCATGGTCATTGTCTGGGAATTTTTGACTTGATTTTGATACCTTAAGAAAGATGTTTACTTAGGTCCTGGGTCCCTAGAGTCTACTAAATTAGTGATGTCTCATAAGGAAAAGAAAGAAAAGAAAAAATGTTGGGTTTATATTGCCTCTCTTATGATCTCTAATAGTTAACAAGTCATACAAAGAAAACCATCTCTGGAGGTCATGTCTAAAAAAATACTTTGCAATATTTCATTCAGCTATGACATACATTTTGGAGAGTCAAGGAATATTCTGCAAATTGGTAAATTACCATGAACAGCTGTCACTTTCTTTATATAAATCCACATGAGTATTTGCAAAGCAATTCACTAATGGAGTAATACATTTCTCAGTGTAAATATGATTTAGTAAACAAATGAGCAAAATTGCTTCCTTTGATAATGACATCAAAATTGGCATTTTTGCAAATTAAAACTGGTAAAGAAAAGAGATGTGATCAAAGCTGTTACCTTGTTAAGCCTCCTCACAGCTCAAAAGCACTGATTCTTTTTAATCGAACATAAAAATTTCCAAATTAAATGGATTCATGTCTATGTGGGAAGAAGAACATGACAGACAAAATTATATATATAGTTCTTTGAGTGCGATGTCAGTCTCATACATCAATTCACTCCAGAGGTATACAATGATTTCAGAGGCAATCAATCCAGATTTACATTGATGTTGCAGAGTGAAAATACCTTCTTAGAATTTTAAAGTAAACTTCAATAAATTCTATAATTCTATTGAAATTAATTTATTTGGATAGACAAAAATCTAAGAAAATTTGTGTCAGAGAGTATTTAATATATATCTCATGCAAGAATGGGTATGCATTTTAATCAAGGGGTACTTATTTGAGCACTTGACTCACTTAATACTTTCAATTTTTTATTTGTTACTATGTTTTGCTTTCCTGTCTAGCTTTTGGTATTCAATGAAATTGGAGTGAGAACTGAACTTTGTGCTCCACAAAATGCAGAGAACATCTTTTGTGCCTGGTCACATATCTTGTTTTCTGGTAACCTGAATATCTGGGACCATGAGACATTCTGAGTCCTCAATTCTGGTAATACTAATTGGCCACAATTACTGATGTTCTGACCCCTCTGATTTCCTGTGTCTGTGGACTCCAATAATGGTTTTCCTGTTGTTCTGTTATTGTTAACAGCTCACTTTCACCATGTGGGAAACACTTCACCTACAGGGATGATGTCTCTTAGTTGTGTGTTGTGAAAGATTGTATTCTGGTCTTCTGAGGGATCAAAATTCTGCTGAAGCTTGATGACGATTTAATAGCTTTGTAATTGTCACCTGGGCTGTTCTGCACTCCCATGAAAATATTTACCCTCTGTGACTGGACACAGCTCTGAAAATTATTTTCCAGTTATGATCCATGTTTTCTTTTTCTGTACTCATGTTCCAAAGTATCTATTCTGGTACAATTTATAGTACGTTTTCTCTCTGTGTCAGCCAAACTTTTTAACATAATGGTCAAATTTCAGAAATGTGTTTGCAACCTAATGTACTAACAGAAGATAGATAACAAAAGAATTTTTGGGGCAAATATTGCTCTGTTATTTCTTGTCTTATCAGTGGTTGCCTGGGAGAAGAGATCAACCCGCATCTTGCTACACCCTCCTTTCAGGCAGCTGTAGAGAGGTATAAGGTCTCCTCTGAGCCTCCTCTTCTCTGGGCTAAACAACCCCAGCTCCCTCAGCTGTTCCTCACATGACTTTTTCTTCAGACCCTTCACCAGCTCCATTGCTCAGAACTGGACAGAGGATTCAAGGTGTGGCCTCACCAGTGCTGAGTACAATCACTGCCCTGATCCTGCTGGCCACACTATTGCTGATACAGGCCAGGATGCCATTTACCTTCTTGGCCACCTGTAACACACTGGATCATGTCCAGCTTCCTGTTGACCAGCACTCCCAGGTCCTTTACCACCCGGCAGCTTTGCAGCTGCTTTTCCCTGTATTGCTGCCTGGGGTTTTCGTGACCCAAGTGCAGGACCTGGTTCTTGGCCTTGTTGAATCTCACACCATTGGTCTTGACCCATCAATCCACCCAGTCCAGACCCCTCTGCAGAGCCTTTCTACCTCTCAGCTGACCAACATTCCCACTCAATTTAGTATTGCCTGTGAACTTATTGAGGGTGCACTGGATTCTCTCATGCAGGTCATTGATCAAGATATTAAACATCACCGGCCGCATAAGCCTTGATATGTCATCAGGATATATATTTTAAATGAGAAAATTTAGATGTAACGTATGCATTATGAAGTATATAGCAGATGAAACATCATAAATAACCATTACATTAACCTTATATTTTTTTTCAGCTCTGGAGAACCAGATTTTAGATGTTTAACGTGAACCAAAATAAATTGCAACTGTCACATATGCAATAAAAAAGAAAGACATGGTTGAGAGCTTTTCGACTGGTCACTAGTTTTTACCTTTGTGAACAATCTGCCCATGATATTTTCTGTAATTTTCTATGCTTTCCTTACTGTATAACTCAACAGACCACCAGTCTCAAGAATTAGCTATCCACCCCTTCCAGAAGCATTACTTCTATTTCTCTGTAAAAAAAAAAAGAAAAAAAAAATTGTTCAGGACTGCCTTCAAATCAGGCTTCTTCAATACATTCAGTTTACAGGGTAAAGATATCTGTAAGGAATTTCAAAGACATATGTCTACCTGGAGCCCTGTGGAAGTTTTGTAGATTGGAGACCTATACATCTAAAGTTAATAAACGTATTACTGAATAAGTGAGGATAAATAAATACATCATTATGAAATTTAGAATAGTTAAAAATCCTTTGAATTTCATTTACATGCAAATTTACCATGAGACGCATTTTAAAAGATAATTTAGATCTAACATATGTATTATGAAGTGTATAGCAGATGACACAACACAAATCAGTAATTGTCACTTCACAATAGAAGTTTTATACACTCACAAATGACATGTACATTATCCTTGTACTTATTCCCTTTTTCTGCAATATATTTTTATAAGATTATAATATGTGAAAATTTCCAGACTGCTTGCTAAACAATTCTGTATTCTTCCCCAAAAGTAGCTATTTATATTCATTCTTTAATACCATGGTGTCCACATACAAAAAGATAACATACAAAGATAAGCTTCTGCAGTCCATAGGAATACTTTTATTCAACCACTAAAGTCAATATTCATGTTGATAGAGTCCAGAATAAGTCTTTAAAAGCCACATAGAAAGGATGAAATTGCTGGATTGCAGAAAATTGGGCATTAAATCTAAAATGTCATTCCTCAGTGAGCCTGCTGTGCTTAGGTTTTCAGTTGACCTAAGAAGCTCAAAATATAGAGGAATGAGTTTACATTCACTCAAATTAGAAAAGGCAAATAGTGCAAACCTTTGGAATACTGACACAAAAGGGGGAAAAAAAGACAAAACCCAAACCACTAGTATGCTTAGAGTGTATTTCTCCTTTCCCTCCTGTGTTCATGTTGTACAACCAGTGTAACTGAGAAGGAAGATGTAGTAGACTCAGTAGAGGCAGTTGAAGATGTGACTCTTTCATGATATGTTCATTCTGATTCTCCTCGGAAATTTCTGCCTCTTTAGCAAAAGTGACAAGGCAGGGAATGGGTCTGATTTTCAGCAACCATATTTTGCAGACTAGTATCTCAGGACAAATGCTGATGAGAGCAGTTGATATAATCCAGCTGACCAAAATCTGTATCTCTGTGTGGAGGGACTCTGGAACACAGGACCAGCTATCCAGGCAATATGTAGATAGCTCTTCAGAAGAGGAACGGGGCAACTGTATCAATCCTGCTCCGACTAACTGTTCTAGAAGTAGTAGTGGCCATAAACCCAATTTGCATCTTCTTTCTCTTATTTAACTCATACCTAAAAGAAAATACTAAAAAATATCTGATGGCCCACCAAGCACATTCCTAACACATAGTTAGGTCAGTCAAGCCCCTGACCAATCTTTAAGGCAGCCACTGCCCTAGCCTCTACTTCAGGACTAACCATATGGTTTCACTACATTTCCACATGACTCCTGACCCTAGGCCTATGTTCACAGCCCTAGTCATAGTGCAATAATGATGAGACATCATATGAGAAAACACATTGCCAGACTGCCACACCCCAACAGTCAGAAAAGGTTTATGATTTGCAATAATTCTATTCATCACATCTGAAGCATTCTTCTTCCTAGGATTCTTTTGAGTGTTTTTCCACTCCAGCTAGGCCACTACCCTAGAATTAGGCAGACAATGCCCCCCCCATAGGAATCAAACCCCTTAACCCCATAAAAGTCGCCCTAGTAAACACTGTGTAGTATCATAAAGAACAGACCTAACTCTCCAAATGCTTTGACTGACACCCCCAAGTTATATGAAAAGCCATACATTTTAAGCTACATATGAAAAAAATTGCTCTTTCAATAGTAAAAATCAATATGGTAAACCATACACTTTTGTACTGTGATAAACTTATGAAGCCACAAAAAACCCCCTATATCTGTGTGGTTAGTCACAATGTAGTAATAAAAATCACATGTAGTAACTGAAGGAATTGCAGAGTGAAAAAAAACAGAAGGAAAATTACATCCTCTGTCTAGGCAGTACTATCTAATACCTTTGAAATGTGTTTGTGAATAACTTTTATGATAATAATTGAGGCAATTGGTCCTTTTTGCTAATGTAGAAGTAATGTATTAATTATTAAATATAAGTATATATTGTCTTTATAATGAATTGGTACAGAGCCCCAAAGTTCATATGGTATTCCCTCTCTATGACTGCTTTATTAGAGATTCTGTAGCTAGTGTGAGACACTTGGAAATGCTTCTATGACATCAGTGCACTCAAACATTAATGGTTTCTGTGGAAACCTTTACAGGTTTCTAAAGTTTTTGCCCTCCTAGTCTCCTTGCCCTTTCTGTAGCCATGAGACCTATATAAGAAACTGAACATTGTTAAGTGGTCTAATATAATTATTTTTAAAATGACACTGGTAGGGACTAGAGTGCTTTGATGTTTGCCAACTACCCTGAAGTGTCTCTTGACACAAACCAAAGGTTAAGGCAGATAGAAAAGAAAAAATACATTTGCATAATTTAAATGTAAACATCTCATTTACTGTTTTGGAAAGTGACAAAAAAAATCTAGTACTTTGATGTGCACATTTTGCCTTTGATATGAACAACTCTTATATTAAATTCCTGAAGCAGAAAGCTCTATTACAGCAATTTAGAGTATGTTCATTTCATTCTGTCAAACCAGATTAAAGGGGACTAGTATGAGAGATGCCTACATTTACAATCAATGAGATAATGGTTCTGCTGCTGGAGAGTATAATTTCTCTATAATGGAAAAATTTTGCTTACTTTTTTTTCCTTGAGAAGACTAAGAAGGTAGTTTTTTTTCCTTCTCCATCTTTTCCAAATATCCTATGCACATCTCAAATCTTGGAGATATGTTTAAATATTTTTGCAAATCTTGGGACAGTAAAGATGGGACAAGAAAGATTAAGACAAGAATGGCTTTATCTACTTCAAGCCTCTCTGAAAAGTTTCCACTAGTTACCTTGTTAGCCTTCTGTTTTTTACGTAGTGCAGTAACAGTAGAAAAATGTCATTGAAATTTTCCACAAAGCTTCTGTAATATCTGAAAGGTCTGTGGAAGACTGATTTTAGGCATCTGTGTCAATCTACAAAGGCCTCCACATTTGAGGGATTGGGATAGATTTCTTCCTTTATCTTCCAAGTTATTTTTGCCTATATTAGATGATTTGAATAGTGTGATGTCTGTAGGTAGGTTTCCCCAAGTAATTCCATGCATTTTTTTTGTTTTGTTTCCAGTTTCAGAAGGAGGGGATGCCAGAAATGTGAGTTTTTCATGACTATGTAATCCAGCCAGCATTTAGCTGACCTGCCTCAATACAGAGTTGAAGGACTAGTCAGCCTTTTGACATGGTCTTGTCTCTCATCAGTGATGAGAACAGGTTTTGTTTTTCCTCTGAGGAAAGAATTCTTTCAGTTTAAATCCATTGTGCTGGCATTCTTTTCTCTATGTAATCTGGTGGGCCATACAAAAAAGAAATGCATCAGTGAGAGCAACATGTTGGCTTTCCAGAGATTTCCATGCAACTTCATTTTGCTATTTCCTCCCAGTATTCACACAAAGAGTTTTGCACCTGATCTGACAAAGATTTAGTTATGAATTCCTATTCTGACATTTTCCTACTTAGGTATCCACTTCACAGACGACTACAAAAGCTCCATGTGTGACTCTGTAACACTCTTTGGAGATGATGACAAAAATCACAAAATCAATTAGAACTGATTCTTCAAACTTTACTTTTTTTATCTTGTGCTCAGTTTGAATTCTCTTCTCCCTGCTGCATCAGAAGCTAACAACCACCTCACTGCTGTGATAGGATTTTAACCTACTCACATGCGCAGTTGTTGATGTGACCTTGTTACAAAAGGGTTTTTTTACTTTATTAGTAATGTTATTAACCTTTTTCACCACATCAATAGACTTTTCCCAACAATTTTGAAACTGCTGATATTTAACAAGAACTAAGAAGTAGGACTTCAAGCCCTAAGTGTTTACCTAAGTTTTTATTATAGATTTTCTTGGCAAGGTACAGCTCTATAAACTCATCATGTAAGGTAAATTAGTATTGACCCAGTGAGCATATATAATGCTTGCTTCAGCCTCCTTTTCAGTTCTATCCTCTCCAAAATCTCTGGTGCCATCCAAAAAATTTTTTTTTTACATTTAGATAGGTGATTAAATCAGATTGTATGCCAGGTTGTCTAGGGAGTGCAAGCACTGTGAAATTGTAACTTAATCACTTTCTGCTTCAAAAGTGTTCATGAGAGTCTCTTAGGGTATCTCTATTTGTTTTACCCCATTTAGTTCCATAAATCCTTAAAAACTTGTCTGACAGTATGTTTCTCCAACTTTGGTAATTGATGAAATATAAATCTTGATGCTGTTTCGACCTCTGCATTAGGAAAAGGATTATGTCTGCAGAGCCAATATCAGATGACCACAACCACAGTTGTACCTCTTCTGTGGTGATCATAGAATAAACCAAAAATATGCAGCAAGACTCCAGCAAACGGCTCCTAGAAGGGGATGACAGCAGTGTCAAGAAAACCTCGTTTTCCTCCTGATGTGTCTGAGAACATTAACTTCTGATAATAAGCAATAGTTTTTCATTTCTCTATGCCCATCACACCAATATTTGATTGAGCATTTTATAAGCTTTATCTGAGCTATGCATGATATCTCATACACACTCTTGATGGATTATAGGTATATTTTCCTAGATGAATGCTCCTGTGCAAGAACAGACTTCTAGGAAATATATCTCCATATTTTCCCCTGATATTTTGGGCTTAGATTAATAGCTTGTGGGAAAGTGAGAAGGCTTTTCTGGGTTCTGAAAAAAACTGAAGGAATTATTTCTATACAGATGTTAAGTTGATGCAGCCCTTGTCTCATGTATATCATATTATGCTTGAATATGCCTCAGGTGTTCCTTAGTTTTCTTTTTCCTATTTGTAATGTTATTCCTGTAGCATAAGCCCCTTTCCCCTCAAATATATTTGTCTCTCTGAAGGCTAAAGACACACAGTGGGTACTTCTTCCACTAAAAAATTTAGATTAACTAATTAAAACAGATTTAAAAAAAAATCACTGCAAAAAGTATCTATCACCTGTGAAAATCACTCTGCCCTTATAACTTGCCACACACATGCATCTTTCTCCTTTGACGTCATGTCCCAAAGCTATGCATTGGAGCTATTCATCTCTCAGAGAAAGAGACACAAGAAAGTTTTAGTCAAGGAGATTTAAACACAACCATAATAGATGATTCTTGTTGTGAAGTAGTTCTGTGTTGTTTTGCCGTGGTCTGACATTATGCAGCATTTGCCGTCTTCACAGAATAAGAGGATTCCTGACTTGAAAGCATAAATTCCTACAGCTGAAGATAAAAGCTTAGTAATCCAGCTGTAACAACTGTGTGAATGCAACAGGTGTTGTGGATCAAACCACAGAGGACAATTAACACTGGGATTCCACTAGCACTGCAAATAAGGGATATCTGTTTAAAAAAAAAAGGGAAAAATACTTTTTTTTTTTTTTTTCCCCCACGGATAGATAGTACTAGCTATTTGAGATATCACAATCACATTTGCCTTTTTAGTTTATTTTGTGTCTGTATTGCAACTTGTGTCAGAATCTGAAAACTCTCAGAAAATGAATGTTTATTTATTAGAAACAGGGCTATACAAATGAATTGAACACGATAAATATTTGCAATCATAGAAAAGAATGCTTGTTGTTATAGTAGTTAGTGTATTAGTACCCAGGGACAGTAGTGGTGAGGGTAGAAGCACAGCTACATACAACTTCAAAATGTGTGCCTGTGATGAATTTGCTTGTGGTTCTGGAAGGAAAGTACTCTGAAGCAGTATGAAAATCTGGGCAGCCCAGAAGGCCTAGAGGTATTCGCATTATGCCATGACCTATTTTTTTCATATGTTCATCAAAATATATGAAACTGAAAGATTCTGATTTAGTAATATTTTTTTTGTTGTTGTGATAGCCCATGGTTCTGACAGCCAAATTCAGTATAATATCTTAGTACTGCATTTCTTTACCAACTAAAATATTAATATAAGATTGACTAAATATCTCTTCTAAAGTCTACAGAGCCCAGAGGTTATTAAGAAATCCTGGTTTTGTCTTCAGGGGTTTCAGGCTCCCTTCCATACCTGTAGATAGCTTTTGTGCACTCAGCTTTTGAAGGATGGATCTTTTTCAAAGCTGAGGGGGAGGAATGCTAATAAATCACATCTTTATGAAATATTCATTAATTCAGTGAGTTCTTTACAAGGTTGCTGCCAAGGCAGCACAGGGTGACGAATTACATTTTACACACAGAGGAAATGGTTGACAAGATGCATTGTCTATATAGAGGGTTTCCTGAATGGTCACATACAAAGCTAACCAACAAAAGTTGTTTACACTATTAAGCAAGCAAGACAAAAATGCAGCTGTGTATATCCTTGCCAAGCTCCCCTACCTCCTCTTTTGTGAAGCGTTTTCCCTCCTGGCTTAGTTCTACTTTGTAACAAATTTTGTTCTTATGAGGTGCTTTACTTAGAATGCCAGTGGAATAAAGTCAGATAGTAAGAAAAAAGTGAGCCAGCCTTGTGGCCTTTGTTACATCTTATAAGAGGATGAGGACTTGCTTTAAGGTCTCTCTTCATATGTCAGCAGTCATCAGAACCACACTGCACAAAAACAAACTGAATGTTCCTTCACTAGAAAGTGAAATGGAATCTTTCTTGATTGACTCTTTCATCTCTTTCAGACTCTGAAAGCAACCCCTGGGTTGCAAGGACACTGGAATCAGTATGACTGTGTTCCATCTTGCCCACAGTTGTGCCCTAACACAACATCATGATAGAGAGGATGGTGTTCTTGTGAAAGCACTCAAAGGGCACATCTTTCCTTACAAGGTACATAGCTTTTGACTGGCTTAGTAAAAGAGTAAAAAAAATGACACAGATTTACAAAGACTCAAAGGTAAAGGCTGCAGAAAGTAGCCATTAAAATGTAATGGAGCTCTTTCTCTTCAGTGAAGCGTACCAAGTGTTGAAGAACTAGGTTTTGTCCCAGACATGAAAGAAGACAAAATGCAAGGACTGTGACTTAATGAGATTGCATCTTTATTAACTCATCTGGGAACTATGCAGATTATCTTAAGGATTTCCACTTTCCAGAGAGCAAACTCCACCATATTAAAAAATCTACACCCTCTGGACTTCTAACAGGGTGTTTGTCCTACCCTCTGTGCATATGAAGGTAAAGGGGGATGTTGAAAAAAGAAATATCCCCCAACTCTTCACAATACTTTTTTATTTTGTTGATACACTTACTATTTTTATAGGGTTTTTGGGGGGTTTGGGTCTTCGTGTTATACTTCCAAAATACATACACAGTTTGAGAACAATATGTCTGTCCTACCCTTAAAATAAAAAAAGCTCCTCTTAATTTTCATATTAGCTCCCTTTCGTATAATCATAGAATGGTTTGGGTTGAAAACAATCTTAAAAACCATCTAGTTCCAACCCCCCATGATGGTCAGGGATGCCATTCACTAGAGCAGGTTGCTTGAGGCCCCATCCAGCCTGGCCTTGAACACTTCCAGGAATGGGGCATCCTGTTCCAGTGCCTCACCACACTCTGAATAAAGAATTTGTTCCTTACATCTAATCTAAATCTCTCCTCTTTTGTTTTAAATCTATTCTGCTTTGTCCTATCACTATCAGGCTGTGCAAAAAGTTGCTCTCCTCTTTCTCAAATGCACCCTTTATGTACTGGAAGGCTGCAATGAGGTCTTCCCAGAGCTTTCTCTTCTCCAGGCTAAACAACTACAATTCTCACAGCCTGTCTTCACAGGAGAAGTGCTCCAGCCCTTGGAACATCTTCATGGCCCTCCTCTGGACTTGCTCCAACAGGTCAATGTCCTTCTAATGTTGAGAATTCCAGACCTGCATGCAGTACTCCAGATGGGGTCTCCCGAGATGAGAGCAGAGGGACAGCATCACCTCCAAATTGTTGGTTTTTCTGCTTTTGATGCAGCCCGGGATACAATTGGTTTCTGGGCTGTAAGCGCACACTATTGGCTCATGTTCAGCTTTTCATCCACTAGAGCCCACAAGCCCTTCTCCACAGGGCTGCTCTCTGTGAGTTCTTTTCTGTCTCTCACATCTGGGATATTGCCCTGACTCAGCTGCAAACCTTGTATTTAGACTGAACTTCACGAGGTCCTCATGGGTCCACTTCTCAAGTTTGTCCAGGTTCCCCTGGATGGTATCCCTTCTCTCTGTTGTGTCAACTGCAATGCTCAGCTTCATGTTGTCTGCAAACTTGCTGAGAGTGCGCTCAATCTCACTCTGTGACTGATGAGAATATTTCCGTAAACAATGTTTGTGCTTGATTTCAAAAGCCTTTAAAAGAAACTCAGCCCTGAGCATTCTGTATTAGATAGGCAGGAATAGTTGCTATATGAGATCCTATCAGTATTTTAAAACTGTGAATGTTCTTTTCTTAACTCTGTCACAAGTAGCCACTGTGTAGTTTTATATTTGGTGGCTGACGCGAAGATTTTGAATTCTGAATTAAGTTTGCCATGGTAAAAAGTGTATACTTGATTTTTTTCCCAATAAATCTTGATTTATGCACTAAAGATCAAATCAGAATCTAATCAAAGGCTTAAGGAACACCTTGAATGGGTTTTAAGGCTGCAATACATTTTTAAGTGCTTACCTGAGGCCAAATTCAGCTGATCATTAAACATCTTGTTTGCAAATACCTTCTGTAAAATACCTTCTGTTTTCAAAATTGACATGTACATAATTAAGAAAAAATAATTTTTATGACCAAAATTAAACAAATCAATTTCTTTAAGGAGCAAGAGACTAAGGCATTAATTTTTCTTGCTTCTTTTTCCTATCTATATGAGTTTCTGTTAACCTAGGTATAACCCATTCATTTTAGAGAAAAACATTCAGTCCCTTAATCATTTTGGGTCAAGTTCTCCTGAACTTCACAATGTTGACATTCATGAGAATTAACTCGAAGAATTGAAAGGCACACCATCAAAAGGACAAACGCTTTCCTTTATATAAAAGGGTCATGATCAATGGATGTAGACAATGCTATTGAAATGCATGGTAATTAAAAATAAGAAGTTGAGAAGTAAGTCTAATGGGGAATGTTCTACAATTTGTTTCAGTTTCTAAGGTCAATTTTTAACAAGTTCAAATAAACTTACATTTGAATCCTTTCAGATCACCAGGGAACATACATCATTGAAATATCACTGAAGCATGTCATCTGGCTTTTCCTGTGCTCCTTATCCCCCATCCTTGAAATGCCCCCTGTACTGAGGTTATGAATGCAGAGGTTCAGGAACAAATCTGGATATCCATTGCCTTCAAGGATTTGCAGGAGATTTTTTTTTCCCTTGACACCATCTAGGCTGGACAAGCAGCCAAGGAATGTGTCCCTGAACCTTTACTACTCTCTGCTGAGTGAAGATAGCTCCTCACTGGACAAATTAAGTCTCCATGCCCTTTAACAAGCTGGCTGCAGAATTCTCACATGAAATAGGAAGTTAAATAATAATTAATACTTTCATAGATTTTACATGTTTAAACAGAAAATAAATCAACTATTTTAGCAAATTAGATTTTTCTCCAAATTTAATTTCTTTCTGTGTTTTTTATTTTTAGTCTTGTCATAAATTGCACAAGGTAATTGAGAATTTTTGAATTAGGGCTTATGATATCAGTATTCAAATATGCATATTTATTACTGACACTAAAATACTTCTTCCCTTGTTTTACTTTGTGAAATGGCTACTGAAAATCTCCAGTATCATTTTGATAATATCCTATTCCCACATATTTATGATGTTAAGTTTATCTCTGCAAATTCGAAGCTTGAGCGTTTTTGGCTTAGCTCAATAAGGTGAAGCTGTAACCTCACAAGAGACAGATTTCCATAGACATTTTATAGATGATAGCAGTATCATAACCAGCTAAAGACATTATGTTGCACTTTAAAAATTATCAAAAATATGATAACAGCTTTCCTTTTCTCTTTGAGCTATCACAGTAAGAAATGTAAATTTGCCATGTCAGCTTCCAGATCTGATTAAGAAATCCATCTCCTAAAATTTAACGCCAGTTGTCTGAATATGTACCAACTCCTGAAAAGACATTGATGTTTGAAAATCTGAAATGTGGTCTAAGGAAGGCTCATGGAGTTACCTTAGAGCAGCATCCTTAAGGCCACAGCTCAAGAGGAATTTAACAAAAAGATCAGGCCTAGTAGTGACAGAAAACAGTGCATCTCTTTCATTTTCAATGTTTTTCTATATAAGGAATTTCTTAAAAGAACCCCTGAATCTGGGGGTTCAGGCATTTACTGCATATTCACCTGCAGACAGCAAAAACTTGTGCCGTAAATGTGCCTTCCTTTTGCTTTAGAGGAGGGTAGAAGGCCTAAGAATGCCTTCAGGGTAAAGATTGTAATGAAAACCTGTATCTGTATTAATGGCATGAGTTTTGAATTTAAATATGTATCCTAATTTTGGATTTATTTTTTTTTTTCTTTTTCCACTTTGGATGAATAATTTGAGAATGTAAGCAAGAAAATATTGCATCATAGATAAAAGATTTAATCTTAAAATTGCCTTCACTAAGTATTCTTATAAAATTCAGGGAAAAAGCAGGGCTTGAAGAAAAAAACACATTTAGAAAAAAATGTGTTCAACGTAGCAAATGGGAAATTGTGGTTATAGCCTTTATAGGTTCTGCATTTTAATTCTTTACAGTGTTTCTTGAAGAGTCAAGTAATGGTGATTTATGTCACATCTTGAAAGTTGCGTTGCTGGATTTCTGTTTGGAATTTACTCTGTGGGATCACCCTAAGAGCTGAATAGACACTATCTATTAAATCCTTCCACTGTATTTTTCCCAAGGAGCTATTTCTGTGAGTGAGTAAATGAGTAAATGCACAATAATCCAACAAAAACTAACTTTCTTGTTGCCTTTCTGAGACATTCTCCTTGGTGCTCATGATTATGAGCTCATAAAATACATTAATGTTAATCCTTTCTTCTTTAATGCGAAAAATCTCCAAGAACTCAAACATGGCAGAGGGAGTGCAATAAGCATGGGACTAGAATCAGCTGGTATTTTTCCTTATATGAGTAAAATGTTCTAAAGTTGTCACTGTTTTGTGTTGTTTCTCCCAAAAGAAGCAGCACATAATTTAGTGTGCAGCAAGTAAAAAGACCAAGTTATATGAATCAATATCAATTTTCTTCTTTCAGCTCTAGAGTAACCTTGAAAGAAATACATGAAAGAACTAATTTTGAAAGAAATAACTTTGAAAAATTACCTTGAAAGACAGACTCTTTTTTTTCTTTTCTTCCATGTCTAACCTGTGCTATTAAGCTGATTCACCTGTAAGCATGTTGATTTGATTCAACTTTAGCAAAGCAATAACAATGCAAATACTAGAATTTGGAGAAGGCTTCCTGACTAATCCAAGAGTAAATTTTTCATTGGAATTACTGTCTTCCTTGGAGAAAGTGAGTAGTCTCTCTTCTGCTCTTTGTCTTTTTTCTATGAATGTTGAGTTATCTGCAAAGATAAAGGGTTCTCACCCTTTGTAATACCAAGATGAGCTTAGTCACTGTTTGAAGAGCTAGATTGAAGGTCTATCTGCTGTGCCATGCTGCTTACTACTTCAGTGCTCAGAGGTTTCTCTCTTCTTTTCTTTATTGTTCCAAATCTCCTTTTGCAAAGAAGTACAGAAGTCCTACATCTAGAATTTGATATCTATTTAAGTAATTGGAATTTTCACACAGATTTATATGAAAGGTATTACTAACAGAAAGGATGCTATATGACCCATAGCTGTACTTTGTATTCACTAGGGGTGTGATGCTGAGGCTAATAATTATGCATTGAATGTTAGGAGATGATACTGCTGTGGAGTTGGAAGCTTAAGAAAACAAATCATAGACATGTTTCAGGGGTCAGCATTTTAACTTTTCATGTTTCCCTTTAAAGCCTCATCAGTAATTTGCAATCCAGAGACTATAATCTCTGCTAGAGAATCAGGGATTCCTGAAATATTGGCTCAGAGAAAAACTATCTAACCCATCTGCTGTTCATTTCTGGCACAACTTGGAGTAAGAGGATTTAGAACAGGCTATTTCCAGTTGTGGGTCAAAGAACAGGTGGGGGGATATTTCCTGTTACCAGTGTGGACCCTACCTTTTCTTTTAGGTAGTGCATGAGAAGAATTGATCCTCTTCTCTTGATCTGGTTTGCTCAAGAGTTTAGGGAGAGATGCTCAGTCCCCCTAATGCTGTTTCTTTTAACCAGTTTGGAAAAGCAAGTCAATAACTTAACTTATATTTGAAAGCTAAGATTGCCCTGGGTGTTGGCTTACATCCATTGCAAAGTTCTGGCATTTTTGATGGTATAGGAAATTTCAACCTGAAAAAAAGTAGATGTATTACTTTCATTTCTAATTCTTCTCACACCCCACCACTAAATAGTCCCTTTAGTCTATACCATCCTAGTCACAGTTCACCCTTTTCACATAAGCCATCATCTCAGAGTCAGAGTCTCCAGGCTCTTCCACCAATTCCTATTGTAATCCTTTCACTACCAAACTCTGCTTTCTATCAAAACAATCCAAGAAACAAAATATCCAAATATCACAGATAATGTCACACTGAAATCTCTTAGCCTAAATTTCAGGATTTGAAAAAAAAAATCTTTCATCATCCAGTTAATCAATGCTGCCTGATTACTGTTATCTTCCAGTTTAATCACACAGGAAGAAAAACAGCATCATGCTCTGCAACGACCTATACACTACTAATTCTTTTAAGCTGTATGTGCAAATTGGCAAGACTAATTTTCTCCCACATAATTTTCACCTTGACAGAAATGGATGGTAGCAAACCACCTACAGGTTATGTGGCACCTCTGATCAGAAGGGTTCAATTTAATGCTACAGAATTGTACCTCTGTGATGACAGTATGTCCCTTTAAGCCAAAAAACTATTCAGTAACTGACTATAAAGTGTTTTTTTCACCCTTTCTGTACATGACCCTTCCCATCACTTTGTTGAATGTACATGTAGCGCCCTAGAGACAAAAACCTTATATGAATGGAATTCTCAAGTTTGTGTCCTGAGGGCTATAGGCATTGTGCACCAGCTATGGGAAACTGAGTAATTAAGTTTAGTGATGGAAATGTTAGTACACAGTTTGGGATCATGTAACACTACAATTTTTAAAAAGGCTTGTTGGGTTTATAGAAATTTTGGTGCAGTTTTGTGAGCATCTAATTACAAAGGCTAATTTTGGTTCACCTAAAATCCCAGTGACAAAAACAGCTTAAGGGAAATCCATATGGGATCCATGTGAAAATGCCTTTTAAACAGGATTCTTTTCTGTTTTAGTCATATGAAATTATGGGGTGATTTTCTATAGTTGCGTGAGTTTGTCCCTGAAACCTTTATGCTCTGGACAACTGTCAAAAATCAGAGATGGGAAGGATAAAATATGTTTCTGATTATCAATGTTTGGGAGAATCAAATAGTTGATGTTTTCAGTCAGAAGACAAAATCGGTTATTTATAACTTTTTATGGAATTTTGCAGCATCTATTCATTTTTATTATAATTTTTTTTTCTATTCTAATGAAGCAGATGTAAAATATTAAAAAGCAAGTAGGTATCAGCCACCAGGGATATTTTAGGTTATTAAATGAAATATATATATGTGGTTTTGGATGAGTGTTTCTATATGCGTATTCAAAGGAGAGAGCAGAAATAGATATCTACCATTCCTTTGTTGCATTCATCTGTCCAACTGTATGAGCAATTCTCTGAGGAGCCTGTTGTATTCAAATTCTACTTCTGATTTTGTTAGGTTGCTGCAATTGCAGAGTTAAAGATCTAACAGAAATCTTCTAATGTTCAAAACAACCAGACAATGTTATTTACATTCTAAGACTCCTACGTGTTCAATTAATATCTTATTTTAGAATCTGAGTGTGGTTAATGATGAGCCTTTGAACATTACCGTAACACTGCTGTCCTAAACCACTACCATTAGCCTGCAATGCAGCAAATTGTTGACAGCTATAACAAAGCATCACATCTGCCTTGTGAGCCCAGGATGCTGAGATGTTCTCTGTTGCTGCATAGTCGAGCAAATGCTATTTCTGTTTAATACTATCACTCAAAGCAATCGGATCAGTTGGTCACCTGGAACTGTTTTCCTCAATTTGATTTCTTAAGCAATACCTACGAAGTTTCCTTACCTGAAAAATATTTGAAGATCTTTGTATTTAATTAAGGTCTATGATCCATGAATGTGTGAAAAAGTGGGTGATTTCTTTGCCATGGAAGTGATCTTTTGTTGCAGGGTAACAAATACTAGTTAGATGACATGTTGCTGCATCCTTACCTCATTTCCAGTCAGCAACTGTACAACTGAAATGCAATAGTTGCTGTATATCTACTGATTTTCATCTCTAAATTAATGTAATCTGCTCTGCAGCAGTCATTCTATGAATACAAGGCTGTAAATTTAACTGACTGCTTTTCCATAGAAAGCTGGTTTGAGTCTTCCCTGTTTATAGGTACATAAACTGAATCTTAGTCCTATGTGCAAGCATCACTGCTTTAAAAGTTATAACCAGTGCAGATTAGAATACTGATTCACTCCTGCACAGCTACTTTTCATGTCAGACAGCTGCATATGTACAGTGGCTTGCTAAACTATTCAAATATCACAATAATTCCCTTAAAAATAAGACACTCCAGGAGAGGCTGTTTTCCACAACATTCAATTACAGGAGCTGCTAAAAACTAGAAACTAGTCTACAAACACTGTTAGTCTGAACTGATGGAGCAACATAATTTCATTTAGTTTATTTTTGCATTGGTCTGGGCTGTTGTTTTTATTGCCCCACAGTTGTAATAGTGATGTCACCCTTGTTTTCATTAAACCTTGTTATTAATTTCAAAAAAGCAGAAATGACTAATACTTTTAAAGTATTTATAAGTAATGATTCATGCTGTAGTCCTTTCTCTGGGAACATCAGAATTAATCAAGAGCAGAACATGAAGATTTGGTTTTGATGAAAAAAATGCAAATATGAAATCACCTCAAGCTGCAGTTTCAAGTACTCTGTCAGCTAGCACTGCTGCCTCAAGCAGCAGTCCTGACCTCCTTCTCTACCTGACAGCTTATTCTCACCCTGCTTTGCTTCCTCCCTTGGGCTAGCAGAAATGTTTGTGCTGCTGCTCATTGAACTAGATCAGGGAACCAATCAGAGCTAAAACAGCTTTTTTTTTTTTTTGGATTAATTTTAACTTAGATCAGATTCTCAATTTGGTTCACCACAGGATTGCATGAGCAGGAAAAGGCTGCTGGCCTGCGAGAAAGGAATGGTGAAATGCCAGTTCCTGTAGCATCCATACTATCTTAAACTGTGATTCCAAATTTATTTTATCTAATTCTTGCTATTCAAATTTTTGCACAGATATTTGAAATCTTCTGTTTGAGCTTAACTCCTTGATTTAACTTTTGATTACCTAAGGGCTTTTTTCCCAGAATAACCAGTGAACCTCCCCAGCTACCCCTGATATCTATAATAAAAATATGTATATGTAAACTGTATTATTCACAGTAAAGTTGCCTTCTAGGTCTATGCCTGAAAATATTCTTTGTGTTAGAAGTGAGAGCAACAGATTAGATTTGAACCCTTTGCAGGAATCACTAACACTGTCTTACAGAAAAGCCTAGGAAGAATTTAAAGCTGAGATATCAGTATTCTTTCGGAGTGTTAAGCAATATAAAATTGTTTCAGATAGTGTATTTTTTTATGTGGCAAAGTTTTGGTAGTAAGAGGGCTTTAGAGGTGGCCTCTGTGAGAAGACACTAGGGACTGTCCCCATTTTGGGCACAGTCAGTTTCAGCTGGCTCCTAAATGGACCCCATGCTGGCCAAAGCTGATCCCCATCAGCTGTGTTTCTGTGATATTTAGGGCAGGGTAAAAAGTGCTGGGGAGCCGGAGAGAGGGGAGAGAAGGGACAGAAGGGAGGGAAACAACCCCACAGGCACTAAGTGAGGAAAAGTGGAGAATCCCACATAGTCCACAGAGAAGACCATGGTGAAGCAACCTGTTCCCCTGAGGCCTGTGAAGAACCACACTGCAGCCTGTAGAAGGCTTCAGCTGGAGCAGGTGGATGTGTTCATGCAGCATGAGGCTTTCTGGGAGGAATGGTGGCCCATGGGGACCCATGCTATGGCAGTTTGTTTCTGAAAGGCTGTAGCCTGTGGAAAAGAGCCATGATGAAGAAGGGGAAAAGTGTAAGAAGGAAGGAGTGGCAGGGATGAAGTGTTCTGAAATGATCATAACCCCCATTCCCCATCCCTTTTGTGCTACTTGGGGTTGGGAGGAAGTTGGAAATGAAGGAATAAAACTGAACTTGGGAAATGGAGGTGCAGGGAAAGATGTTTTTAGTTTTGCTTTTGTTATTCACTGTCCTATTCTGCTTTTTATTGGCAATAAATTAAGGTAGTCTTTCTAAAGTTCTCTGTTTTGCCTGTGATGTGACCTCACTGTCTTTACCTTGATCCATGAGTTTGTTCATCTTAATTTCACTTTATGCCCTGCTGAGGAGGGGGAGTGAGAGGGTAGTTTGGTAGGATACTGGGAACCAGAAGAAGCTAATCCACCACAGGTAGTAATAGCAACACATTGAAGTATATTTGCAGCATTTTGGTAAATTGTTCTTGTAGTATTTAATATATTATTGTTCACTCTACAAAAAAAATTATCTGGTTTAGAGATGAAAATGTACTAGTCTTCTGTTTCTGTTAGAGATACTATTTGGATCTAATTATAGTTAAACTATCCATTGAATTTGTTATTTAAAAACAGGCTGGAACTGATTTTCCAAGGTTCTTGTAAATGATCTTGAGTAAAAAAATAGGGTAGCTCCCATATATCATGTTTTCTTGAAAAGTGTATGTTCTCTGTGTGAAAGACCTCATAAACAAAGCTGCCTTTGTTCAGCTTAATTTTCCAGTTCTTTAAACCAATTTGATAAAAGTCCAGTAGCCAACAAACAAACACAAAACCAAAAACCCAACAATAACTCAGGAAATTCCTTTGAACTTGAGTTCAATGTATTGAATTTAATTTTGTCTCAAATCCCTTCCTTTGAAACTCAGAGATTCAAATAGTTCATATTTAAAATATTTTCTGTGACCTATTCCTATATTTGGTACAATTTAAGAAGTAGAAATGAGGAAGGAGGTCCTAGCAAATTAATACAACAGGGACTCAAGTCGAGCTGATATTAGGAGCATTATGTCTGTCATCCAGCACTTCTTAATTGAGAAAAGAGTACATTTATATGCTTAGCTTTAGAATAAACACTTTTATAACAGCGATCTAACTACATCATAGTGATATTTCACCTTGATTTTGATAAAGTTAATATAATTTTAACTAGTTTTAAAATTTTTAATTCATTTAAAGGGTGTTTCATGATCCTCTGCATAAAAACTCAGTAATGAAAAGATTGTAATGAATAAAATATTTTTCAACGTTTCTGATTAATAGTCCTGGATTTCATGTCCTCAAAGGCTGGTGACAATACTGCCCTGGAGATTTTTGCTTATTTTCAAGAACTGGAATACAATTTTGTTGGGGTTGGTTGTTCGTTTTAGAAAAATATCATATCTCTACATATCTGGTTAAAACCTTTTTGTGTTTCCTCCTTGAGACGAGCTGTTGATAAAGCTGTAATCCAAAGCCATTGCCCTTGGGTTGCCTGGATGGAACTTTCAGCTGGGAATATGTGAGGAATGAGGTGATTAGCTTTTTTAATGTCCATTTTGTATCAATATACAATGAAATACGTGATAGCAGCCATATGAAAGTGATAATATATCTTGCAGCTTGAGCAGTAAAGCGCATGTCTTAATAATGACGGTTAAAATTAACACCCCTTGTGAAAAGAATGTGAGGAGTTTTTGTGGTGAGCCCATGAGATGTTTTTAATAAGCATCAGAGTTAAACTGGCTTCACAGAGGGTTCCTTTTCAATTTTTGAAAGTGTGGTTTCACTACTAAATGAATTTTATCAATGCATTCATGCATATTGTAAAAAATACGCAACTACCACCCCCTTCATGCATTCAAAGCTGCTTGCATCAGTTAGGGTGTATTCTTAACTACCAAAAAAATTAACAAGTGTGTGATTAGTGTTAATGGTAATCAGCTAAACAAGTAGGAAAAAAAGGTGTTATCGACTTCTCAGGGACTAATAAACTTACTTATATGTTCTGATAAATAGAGTCCTCATAGTTTGAATGGACTGGAGAGTAATTCAGAGTAAAACACTCCCTCCTTAATTTAGAGGATGAGAACAGAGCTGAAACTCTTATCACAGATAAGACAGAGCTTAGCTCTTAAGCAAATGCTAATTGTCAATGTCTTTCATATTAGGCACTGAAAGAAATGGTAACGTTCACACATCTTTCAGACAGTTTTCAGCTCTCTCTGTTGGAACGTCTGGAAGGTTTCAGTTTTGCAAAGGTGTTTGTTGTCAGAACAAAATGAACTAGCCTTTTCAGTCCAGTCTAGACTGACAGAGTTTGAAAGAACTTGAGACTCCTTCTCTAAGTCTGAAGAAATAGCTGAATAGACAGGTGACTAGCAAAATTATGATAAACTTCAGAGAAATTAGAACTGAGGAGATTGGTTGCTAAATGTGTGATATAGAACATGTATTTGAAAATATACAATTGTTCTTTAACCCCAGGTAATTTTATTAATTTCTTAGTTTAACTAATTGCTCCTTATTTTTCCATGTTAGCTGATAACCTTTCTTAGAAAAAGAAATGTCTAATTTGTATTACAATATTTTATATTTAGAATGTATTTTACACATTAGTTATATTGCCAGGCACCTAATAAATGTTATTGATCCACAGTTTTTAATTGTAAAAATTGGTAAAAATTTCACAATACAATTTAAAATTGAATGTAGGAAATGTGATGTACTTGGATTATAAAAGGTTACTTAAGACACTACAATGATTTCTTTAGGATCCATGAAACCTGAGCTGCAGTGAAGCGATGGCACTGAAGATTTATCCGAGAGAAAGTAATTGAAAATGTTCTGCAATGCATCATCTCTATGTCACATCAAATTACTAAAAAGAACACTAAAATGGATTCCATAAATATGCTCTTTCAGATAATTATTGCTCTGTGCAGCAATCCAACCCCGTATTGGAGAGTTTCACTGAATATAGGTCGTTCTTTTGGCCTTCTGTATGACTTAGATATTACTCCTTTAATTTTACTATCCAAGGACACGTTGGATGACAACAAGTACTGCTTGAAGGGAACACCCAATGGTGTAAATAAGGCAGTAATCCCAGCTGGTCTCAGCACAAGGAGAATGGGAGAGATTGTCCTATACATTATCTCTGAGATGTCATGAATAGATCCTACTCCAGCATTCTCACTATGGTCTCTATAAATAATACAAAACCTACTGCTGGTGGTCATTATTAATGTCTTCTGACTGATACATCCAAGATAGTTAAAGGATAGTTTCCTATCTGATGGATTTCCCTGGGATAAATATCTTCCTTATTAAGAAAAAATTTTAAAAGTGAAAGCAGCATAAAACTTGCTTACTTGTTATTCTTTCTTAGAGCCCCAATAACATATCCAAAAGAGAAGAACAGTATATGGCAGATGACCAAAAGATGCAGAAAACAAAAGAAGTCAGAATGCTGAAGAAGGAAATGTCACAGAAACTAGGAAAAAATACAGGGCTAGAACATTTTTTACTTAGGAACAATCATAGGCTTTCTCAATCAACTTGCAGAACTATTTACCATTAGCTACTTTTGAACAATATATCCACATGTCTGCTGATGGTTTATAGTTATTTCTTTATAGTATAGCCTTGTTACTCGGGTTTTCTAGGACTGTGAAAACAAACACAAGAATCAATATAGATGAAAAGCGTACCATTGGCACTTATGTCCAAGTTAGAGACCAGTGCTTTCACAGCTGCTTTCAACACTAGGTTTTCTCACATGTTGCCTGTGTGTACCTGGGTATCTTTCAAAATTAAAATGAAGCATTTGTATTTCTCCCATAGCACAGACAAAAAAACCTGGACCAAAGCTACAACTAACAATTATATAAGTGACATAAAGGCAACAAAGAAGATAAACAAATAAGGTAAAAGTATAACTGCTTTTATCTGAACCTAAGGATCTCGCCCACCTTTCCAAAAAAGGCAAAAAATTATGAGTAGGAACCAGAGGGACTAAAGAAGGGAATATTTTCTTCTGTAGGTTGTGAGTGATCTTATGTCTTAATCCAACTGCTCTTATTATGTGCATGTTGTGCTAATTACCCACATAAATTATTTTCCGGATATATTAACTTTGTGACTTCTTTTATTCTGAGCTTTCACTTTCAATAGGATAAGAAAATAACAAACTTAAAGGACAATTCCATTTTAAAGGCCTTTGATCATGAAAGTCTCAAACACAACAGAAATATTCTGGTCAAAATATAGAAGTTCTATAAACAACTCTAGTTTGTTCTGTGGATGTAATGAAGAGATCATATTCATCTATGCACCTATTGCCATTTAGTGCAAAAGTGCAACTTAAATTCTTTAAAATTTAGAGGAATAATTCAAGGAGTATTTTCAGCAAGTGTGATTTTCATTGCTCCATTTCTTCAGAGAAGCACAAGACTTGAATATTAATGCCACCAAAGTAATGGCAAAGTTGGTTGTGATGGGAAATCTTATTAGTAAACAAAAGCTGCATCTGAAAAATATTGTCATTAAAAGCTATGTAGTAGTTAATTGAGTCTGATATGAAATTTAGTGCTGGAAAGTTAATGACTAATGCAGCTATTTCACAGAGCTTGGTTACTGCAGGCTCTATAATGATCTCCTTTTCTTCATGGCAACAATGAAATTAACCTCTCCTTTGTCCTGCAGGTGTTGTGTTCTGATAATGCATATCCTTTACAAGTATGAGCAAATTATTTGCTTTGCATACAAATTGAGCATAAGCTGAATCTATATGGATAAGAAAATGAGCACTTCTTATATTTTTGAACTAGAGAATACACACTGGAATGTAAGTCACAATTCAATAAGCTGGCAACCTGGGTGACTCATAATAAAAAGTACAGGTAGGATTTTAGATTATTGGCTTTCTGGATTTCTACTTATATGATTCTACTGTCTTAAAACCTTATTGGACAAAAACTCACAGCTTAGTAAAGCTCCCCCCTTATTTCAGCTTATGAATCCCAAAGGACAGACAGTTTTAAGTAAAGTGGTCTGAAAAGCAGGTTGGGGAGGTGAGGGAACGGGGGTAAAAGGAACATTTTTACGTTTGATTATCAAGGTATCTACTGGATTAAAGAAGGCAGGGTGCACTTATAATTTGGAGTGGAGGACATAAGAAGGAGCAACAAAGACTCCTGGCGTGGTGTCAGAAAAACACTGTGAGAGTATCAGGAATGAAACAATATGAAATTACCCAGTATGGCTGGAGTAGGTAATATGAGAATTCACTGTACTCAAGTAAAAGTGGGGGTTTATTTGTTTGGTCTAGTGACTAAATGGCTTGTGCATGTCTTATTGGCTGTATTATAAGAGATATATTTGCAGTAGAAATTGTGAGAGTTGATTATGGTCTCACCGTGAGAATGAAATGCCAAGAAAAGTTTGAGGATGCCTCCTCTTTTCTTTTCTCTTTTCCAGTTTTCCAGGATTCTAAAGGAATGTGACAGGGGAGATGACAGACTAACAGAGGATTAATTGATAGGTTTTAACAGATTGTTGTAGTACTGCTCTTAATGTAGACTATTCCAACTTGCTTCTTCCTCCTAGTATGAAAAACAGACACGAGGAAAAGGTGGGAAGGGCTCATCTCCAGAACAATGATTACTGCAGCTGACTTAACTCCAACCACTGCTACCAGTGAGACTGTTAGAACAATTCAGACTGCACATTTAGTAACTACATCAGCAAGTCAAAACCAACATGATAACAATAAATTTCAGAAAGCAGCATGCTTGACTTATTACTGCAAGCTCAGCCTAAGCACCCAGTTTCTGCACATGCCATAAAAGGAATTCATAGACTTGGGTATAAAGAAATATTGATTTTTTTTGGATAGGAGGTAATTATCCAGGAATGACATTTTCAAAGACTAGCTTAGAGTCAGAAAATGGGTGGGAAACCATGCCTTTATATAAGTCACAAGTTAATAGGACAATACTATATAATTCTGTATATCAAAGTGATATATAACTGAAGAGGAAATTAGATACTGGGTTAAGAAGCATGCAATATTGGAACTCTTAGTCAGCTTTACTTTATTCTGAACACTACTTTTCTGCTGGTTGGGTTTCCCCCTCCCTCCCCCCATACATTTAATAGAAGAAACTCGTACAGGAAAGAACAGTTGTGTACAAGTGTTTGCTTTTGGTTTAATTTCCCAATATAAAAATTATATGAAGGAACTCACTGATAATAGACCCAATGAGAATATTGTCATCCTTAGAAAAGTCTGAAAATTAGTAGACACAGAAAGAAAAATCCTCAAAAGAATTTTACAATGCTAGCATATTTTTTGGTTGAAAATTTTAAAATTTTTATTTGCATTAATGCCTCCTAGCTCTCACACATGTCCAAAACCGAAATCTTCAGGTCAGTTATTAGTGCATAACATTTAGATATCTCACAGTTATAGCTATCGCCAGAAATATGGGTTCATGAAAACTGAAAACAAGAAAGATTACTAAAACTCAGTGATTTAAGAGTGTCTCAAATTTTTCAGTGATTCAGGACAGGTTTGGTTGATAAAGAGAGAAAGTAAAATTTATTTGTATGCCTCTGTGTACCGAGGAATAAAAGAAAGAAAGGGAAAGTGCATATGGCAAGTGTCCATATCGTAGTTTAACAATTTGTATGTAAATTATAATACTGGAAATATTTCAGTATCTAATAATAAAGCTTTGTGGGAAGCTCCGTGTCAAACATCATATACATCAGTAATGTAACAGTCACCTCTTGTTTTTTCATCATGGAATCACAGAATCATTAAGGTTGGAAGGGACCTCCAGAGGTCATCTTGCCAAATCCCACTGCTCAAGGCAAGATGAACTAGAGCAGATTGCTCAGGAATGTGTCCAGTTTGCCTTTGACTTTCTGCGAGGATTGAGACTCTACAGCCTCTCCAGGCAACCTGTTCCAGTGTTCAACCACCTTTCCAGCTTTGAGCAACCTGGTCAAAAGAGTAAGCTGAGTAAAGGTGTCCCAGCCCATGGCAGAGAGCTTGACTAAATGATCTTTAAGAGATCCTTTCCAACCCAAACCTTTTAGTGTTTCTACAGGAATTACATCTTTCCTTATGTTTAACTGGAATTTCCTGCTTTTTAATTTGTGAATGCTGTCTCTTGTCTTTTTGTCAGGTATTACTGAGAAAAGTCTGGCTTCTACATCCTTTTTTTCTACCATTAAGTATTGGTACACATAACTAAGATGCCACTAAAACCTTCCTTCTCCTGGCAAAACTCCCAGCTCTCAGTCTTTCCTAGTTCAACAGATGCTAAAATCCTTGAATCACATTAGTGGTCCTTCACTGTGCTATCTCAAATATATTCATGGCTCTTGTAGTATGGAGCCTAGCACAGGGAACAGCACTCCAGCTGTCTCACCAGTGCTGAGTACATGGGAAGGATCAACTATGTAAATCTGCTTGCTGGTGGTGCTGTTCCTAGTACAGTCCAGGATGCTGTTGGATAGTGCTGGGCCTTGTTGCCCATTGATTTGTGAGAGTCAAAGGGACAGACTTAGTTTTCAGTCTGTAAATCAAGTCCTGATCTAGTAGTCTGATCTCATTCTTGATTTTAAAATATAACACCACAGTACCGATATTTTCAATGTATGCTTTATTTCTTATTCAAATGTCTAAATTCCACAACCAACCTTTGGACACTTCATTTTTCCACCTATCTGAGCCAAATTCTTTTCATCCATCTGGAACCTTACCAGCTGTGTTCTATCAGTTGTAGGACATTTGTTTGGTTGGTTTTTTTCCTTCAAATTTGTTAATGTATGAGATGAATTGAGAAATGCAGAAGACACAACAGTCTAGTGACATATAGAGATATTATATAACCTTCTTGCCCCATGCCATCTATAATTATTCATACTCCAACCATGCAAAGATTTAATCACCATTAATTACTTTGGATTTTTAAATTGTCTCTACTGAATTTCTATCAGTATTTCTCCTTTTTAATCTGCAAAAATGGTCAGACTGAAAAATATATAGTTATTTGGGTCATTGGTTTTACCTTATTAAACCAGACATACAGTGATGGTTTCTTACCAGTCTTTTGGGTTCTTTGGAGTTATTGAAACAGATTATTAATGGTCCAGAGACCTTGTTAGCTGAGCCTTTTCCAATTATTGTTTGTAAATTATCTATAACTTGTGATTTCAAAGGTTCAACTTTATTAGTCTTATTTAAATTGTTCTTAATTTCTGCTTGGATGAAAAGTATTTTTTTCCTTCAATCACCACTTACTTATTTCCCAACCTTAAAATAGGTTTTGCTGAAACACTTTAGTCTTCGGTGTTAGCAGCTTTATTATTTGTATCACATGGAAATACCTACGAAGGGACCAAAGATTCATTGAGCCCTGAATAGCCTATATGGATTTCAGGGAATTCAAAAATGATAAGGGATGAAAAGCACTGGTCAGAGTGTCATGGTCAAAGCACAGCTGGCAAGTAAGCGCTGAGCAACCACTCTCTCAAAATTATGTTAACTTATGAAGTTAAATCTACTTTCTCCATGTAACAGAAAATTTAGTTTTGAAAGAGGAAGTTATAGAAAGGAAAACCAAGAGAAGTGCAGAGCTTAAATACAGTAGAATCATCTCTGGAAAGACCCATGGGATGGCAAGGAAGCTGTGACATTTTCCTAGGCTTTGGGATGTCAGATGTTAGCTGAGACTAGTGAGTGATATTTTAGTGTTTTTAGAACTTTAAGTGTTTTACAAGAGGAGAAAAATTCATTTGTCTGAGGAAAGGGAAATTTTGGTTGAATTCATAGGTTATAATTAAGACAGTCTTGGTATATTAAACATATTTGTGCACTTTGGGTGGTTTGCTGCGTTCCCTGAGGATCATGTACTACTTCGATGAAGGCCCATGCCAGCTACCTTATTGACCTTGTCCTGACTGCAAGGTGGTGCAATCATAAATATATGAATATTCAACTGGATGTCTTATTTAAAACGTGCAATTTTGTGAGCTGAAGTTGTCTGCAACAAGCTGCACTTGTTACTTTCCCCGGTGACTTGGTTTAAGGATATTTTTATAAAGGCATACAAGGGACAGTTCTAGGCCTACTCTGTAGTGGACAACCCTACAATTTACCAAAAATTAGGGTGGGATTTTTTTTCAGATTTGCAACAAAATTTTAAAAAAAGGATTTATTGAGTTGCAAGTCATATTATTGGAACCATGCAATATCACTCTTTATCCATTAATAAAAGATAAAAATGTCCTAAATTAACATGGCAGTCTGTCAGTTAAATGTATTTTGTTTACTCAAGTCCTGAATTCTCCTCCCAGGTAAGGGAATATGAAATCCTGTTATGTGAACAGATAATCTTGGGACAATGTATTTTAAGTAGGCCCAGAAAGTACAAAAATTTGTCTTTGGTTTTAAAGTCTCTGGAAATCAGATAAATACAACAAACTTGTATCTTTTATTCACTTACAGGTCTATCAGATCTACAAAATGGTATACAAACAGAGTCATCATTATGAGCAACCTTAACTTTAAAAACTATCTATCTATGGAAATATAGGTTTATTGAATTAATGAGAAGTTATCCATGAGACATTTCTCTCTGGAAGAAGTTTAACTGAACTTTCTCAATAAAACTGCTGAGATTTTGTTTCAAGGAATGGTTTCCTAATACTTTATATGCAAAAGTGCAGTGGAACGTAGTTCTAGTCCAAATTTATTTTTTCCAATCTGAGAGCTGAAAGGTAAAGTTTGAAAATGTCTCATTTGAAAAGTCTGATAGGAGGACAATAGATTAAAGAGAGCCTCTCATTTATCCCAACAGGATGGCCTTAACTTTTTTATTCCAGACATTAGGAGTGGCAGAAAATGAAGTTATAAAATCCTGAATGCAAAAGAAAAACAATAAAATAAAAAAAACAAACAAACAAAAAAAAAAACCAAACCACCTAAACTGGAGAATACTGTGAAAAGTTAATAATAATGTATTATCAAATTCTTCTCTGAGCTAAAATAAAGGAGTGCTTGTTACACTACAAAGTTTCAGATTTCATATTAACTAAATGCAGGAGTTTTAGCAATTAGGGATCTCATGAGAGGATAATATTCTTGTCTGTTCCTGAATTTATTATTTTTATTTTATTTTAATGACTCTACTATTAACTAGAGGCCCCTGAATGTAATTAATGACTTGGAAATGGGACAGAGCTATATAAATAAGAAATTACTCCACTATTTGCAACAACAATTGCATCTAAAATATAACCACAGTATATAAGCTTGTTGGAAATAAGGAATCTCTACAACAAAATTTATCACAGGAGCATTTGATGGTCATCAGAATCGATATCATTTCACTGATGATAATTCATATATCTCAATACTGAAGATAAACCTTAGTAATTTTCAGCAAGATGATATTGTGTGAATTTTTCTTTCATTCTTGCTCCTGCAACATTTATATCTGAGTTTTTCCAAGACCAGTGTCCTGCAACAGATGCTGCCAGCAATACTGAATACTTTCAATTAGTAGTTCTCTACTTCTCTGGTAGCTAAGCAACTGACCTGTGGTGAAGAATACATAATGATCTTGTGCATATCTACCTTAGAGTATCAGACAGAGCTAGACTTCAAAACATGGGTTTGTGCACCCATATTGATGACTTTGGCTTAGCCTTCTGTGAATTATAAAGTGTGTTTACTCTGTGCTTAATGTAAATAAGTCAAAAACAGAAATAAGAGGCTGTATACATGTGTGGCTTTATCTTTCCCCATTCATTGAAATTACCATGCTGCTAGCAAGCAAACATACAGAACTCTATAAAATCAGGGTAAATAAGGATTTGATATCATCAATATTCAGTCAGAATTAACTACATAACAATATTTTTGACTTTCTTTTTTTTAACAATTGTGAGTAATATGGTCTTGTTAATAAAGCAGTGTTTACTTAATGGGAATCTGAGAAAAAACAGCAGCTGGCACAGACTTAACCCACATAAAAGAGAGGCTCTTAGTCGTCAGTGGGAAGTTAGCATGAAAAAATAGCTGAGAAAAATAACCTTATCCTTTGCAAAGCTTTCCAGTACACTGAGTGAGTCTGTACCTCAGCACTGGTCAGCACTTACTAGAATCCCAGATTCTAGAAAATGCCTGAGCAGTTTTCTCCCCTCAGCTTTGTTTGATCAGAGGATTTGCTTATTCTGGTCCAATGAAACTTTCACAGTCCTAATCCATTTATTTATCACCCATGGGAGACTGAACAATGCAAGGAGGATCGGGAGGGTCTTACATATAAAGAAAACAACAGAAACTCTTTAAAAACCCTGGCCAAAAAAACTCAAGAAGAATCCAAAAGAAGCAGAATAAAAACATTATAGATTACTGGGAAAACATTTCAGTGGTCTAATTAGTTCAGATAGGAAACATAAGAACACTTTGGCCCACAAAGATAATCCATTTGCAAAAACATGAAACTTAAAAGGTGAAGCTAGTTGTCAAAAATCAGGTTGGCTCAGCAATAGATTTTGCACCACTTTAAAGACTGTTTGGGTTAAAGCAGGGTTCAAACCATTCTTCAAGATAAAGAACACATTACACTAACTGAAATGATTTGGAAGGGTCTCTGAGATGAAATTATCAGTAGTGAAAAGTATTCACCTTGTATACAGTGCTTCAGCAGCTCTCCTTTTTCAGTTAGCTCAAGTCCCTAGGGAGTTTTTAGGAATTGTAATCTGCTGTAAAATTGATTTAAAGGGAAGAGAAAATGTGTGTTGTCAGAAAGGTTGGAGAAACTAATATTTACCTACTGGAAGTCTGTGAGAATGTCTGTAATAGTTCATACTTCAGATTAGTTGTATTTATACTTTTTTTTGATTTTTTTTTTTTTAATCACAATTATCCTACCAGTCTTTAAAATACCCTAATAATGACAGCTATAACTTTGTAGTGATTTGATCCTGGCTGGACACCCACTACCCAACAAAGCTGCACTATCACTCCACTCCTCAGCTGTACAGGATAATGATTATAAAATCAAAGGCTTGCAGGTAGAGGTAAGGACAGGAGGAGATCACTCAGATGATTATGGTTACAGGCAAAATAGACGCAGCTTGGAGAAATTAGTTTCAATTATTGCCAATCAAATCCAAGGAGGACAACAAGAAATAAAATCAAATCTTAAAAACCCTTGCCCCCACCCTTCCCTTCTCCCCAGGCTCAACTTCACTCACAATTTTTTTCACATCCTCCCCATCAGTGGCACAGTGAAGATGGGGAATGGGGAAGGTGGTTAGTTCATCACACTTTGTCTCTATTGCTCCTTCCTCCTCAGGGTAAGGACTAGTCACACACTTCCCCTGCTCCAGTGTGGGCTCTTCTCTCCATGGGACCACGTGTCCCGCCAGGACTCTGCTTCTCACTGGGTCATAGCCTCCTTTGGGCATCCACCTGACCTGCTCTGACATGGGGTCCTCCTCACAGAAGCCACGACTGCAGCCCCTCCACCAGACAAAACCTTGCCACCCAAACCCAATCTTAAACATTTATTTATTGAAACACACACTATCTGTAAAGTCTTTTTACTGTATGCTGCAATTACAATTTCCTACTGAGTGTCAAAACAGGTTTGTTTGACTTTTCAAGGTGTATACGTTCAGAGCTATCAGGTAATTTATTAGCTTTATCTAAAAGAATACAGCATGTACTGAAATAAAAAAAAAAACCAATCAAACAAGCAAAATAAAATGGATTATTAACAATATTGTCTTTTTACAAATAAAATACATTCAGCCCATTAGGTGAATCAAATGTCCTCAGGAACCACATGTCAATCACTTGGTAAGATTTTAAAGCCGCAACATAAACCAGAAAACATCAGCATTTCCCATGGCTTGGCTCTGAGACAGTATTCATTAACATTTTTGCATCACAACATCTTTACAGATAGTTATTGTACAATTGAAATCTGTCATCATGTCCTGTCTTTTATTAATTTTTGTAGATATCAGATTTACTTATATGGAAAAAAATGGCAAAGAAAAACAGTGTAACTAAGTAGTCAAATTCAATAATTAAAGAAAAATCAAATAAATTCAAATATCAGAGTCTAAGAGGGCTTTCTCTATACAGTTAAATAAAAATCTCAAGTTCCTCTCTGCAAAAGCAATCTGAAGTAATATGGGCTTTTAAAAATATTGAATTATTAAAATAAATAATCTGAAAAATTATTTTCTAAAGCAAGGCATTTTCTTTATGTTAAAGCAGAATATTTAATTTGGGAACAATGATATAAAAACTTGTAGAAGATAGATAGATCTGGGTTCTATTCCATTCTGGGACTGAGAATCCCTCTGTGATGTGGGGAGAATAAATAAATCGTGTGGTCTCCCTTAACAACTGTATCTTACTGCATTTGTCTCATACTTTTCCAACAGTAATGGGTATCAGATATATTAAATAATAAAAAAAAAGGTTTGTAAGGCTACCTAGACTGCTCCTACTGCTCCTGCCTTATACAGAGAAGAATTTTGCCTTTCTGTGAAGGAAAGTGCTACCTTGTTGAAAGAACTTTGTCTGACTCCTGGAAGTCTTTGAAGTGTGATGGTGAAAGAGGAACAAAGTGGAATAAGTACTGTGATAGAGTGAAGGACTTTTAAAAAAAAAGAAAAAAGGAGAGAGAAAAAAATCCATAGCCAGCTAGGGGAAGAAAAGTGGAGAAAGAAACCTGATAGAAAAATAGTCTGTATATGTATAACTGCAAGTAGAATGCAAAAGAAGCCACTTACTATATAAAAATCTCATTTAAAATAATATACAAGTTTAATAAATTTTGTTCTCATTTTTGCTTTGAGTACTGCTAATTCTAAGACTCGTATTTTATGATTTTATTAAGTGTGAATAATGTAATTAATGCAACATTGTAATGACATGTAATATGTCCCAACCACTGTGAACATCATCAGCCTGTTGCCACCAGAGTGGCTGTTCAGCTGTAAGTATGTGGCTGTCTGCCTTACAGTGTGCAGATCACTTCCTCTCTCCAGCTGCTCTGTCCATGACAGGCACATGGTGTCTCTCAGGGGTTTGCAGTTGCTGCTGAATAATAAACCATGATGATACTCTTTGCTACATCAAATTATAGCACCCTACAAGAACGTTCTATTCAGTAGTCATTCAGAGGATGGGAATAAAGAACCTAAAACATAAAATGCCTTCCCAATTTGATAAATATTTTCCTAAATTTAACCAAGTCAAGGGGATGTTGGAGTTGAACATTTCTGTTGTATGCTGAGGATGATAATATTTTCCAACAGACTTATTTGCCAGGAGCAATCACAGAAAAGTAGTGCTAGATGAGCAGCAGGAGAAAGTTGCGATCAGAGGAAAGGGAAAATTTGGTTTAGATTGGCATTAGGTATTAAAATAATGTTCTTACATTTTTACATAGTTTGAAATGCAGGAATGGGTTGAAATGAACCATCTCCATACAGACATCTCCATTCACACATACATCTAGATGGGATGACAGCTCCCAGAGAATAAGAAACTAATATCTATATGTCATTATTGTAAATTTCAAAGTATTTTCTTAAAAATTTATGGTATTTGACAACTTAGACAGCATTTTAGAGTCTCCTGCTTGGTTACTGCAACAGCATGTTTCAAAGCCTTTAAGTTCACTTCCCATTCATTACCACCTCAAGGTGGTTTTGTTCTTGTGGTGTCTCTTTTGACTGATTGCCATGGTTTAACCCCAGGCAGAAAGCAAGCCCCAAGTAGCTACTCCCTCACTACCCCACCAGCAGGATCAGGAAGGGAACTGGAAGGGTAAAAGCTGGAAAACTGAAAAAGCTGGGTTGAGTCAAAGACAATTAAACATCGAAAGCAAAAGCTGCACATGCAAACAAAGCAGAACAAGGAATTAATTCACCACTTCCCATGGGCAGGCAGGTATTCAGCCATCTCCAGGAGACCAGGGCTCCATCACACACAACAGTGACTTGGGAAGAAAAAAACCATCACTTAAAACATTCCCCACCTTCCTCCTTCTCACCACTTTATATACTGAGCATGATGTCATATGGTCTGGAATGTCCCTTTGGTCAGCTAGGGTCACCTGTCCCAGCTGTGTCTCCTCCCAACCTCCCATGTACCCCCAATTCCCTGCCAGTGTGACCATACAAAAAGCAGAAAAGGCCTTGGCTCTGTGTAAGCTCTGCTCAGCAACAACTAAAACGTCTCTGTATTATCAAATCTATGTTCTGCACAAATCCAAAACACAGCCCCATACTAGCTACTGTAAAGAAAGTAAGCTCCACCCTAGCCCAAAACACCACATTGATTCATTATTTTTGATTGCTCCTGCAAGAATATGTTATTATTACATATGCTTATATGAAACCTTGTTTTCAGAGTATGAAGAAATCAAGAAAGGTATGAACTTTTTGTTGCCAAGTAAGTGCTGGAGCAGTGGTTTGAATATTCTATATACAGACAAGCTCAAGATAGCTCTGTAATATCCAAATGACGGTAGTACTTTTCAAGTCTGACATTCCACATTTCTGTAGAAGGAAGAAAAAGAAAAATTGCCTCCTGAGAGATAGAATGAATTCTGAATATGGTCTCACAAACATTCTGTTTCCAGAAAACTGTCTGTGTCTCCACAAAGTGGATTCTGTTCAGAGAGCAATCCTTTGAAAGAAGATTTTGATGTCACAATTTGTGCAGTATCCCAAATAATTTTGCTGCATGAATCAGATAGCAAAATCTCTTGAGTTCTTCAGCATAGACATAAAGGTGGTGTCTCTACATGGAATAAATGTATTGCCATACATTTTTTGTTTCCTTGTATTAAGGCTTTATCTGGCTTTAAAAAAGTTTTCAGGGTATTTGATACATGAGGTCTTAATTTCCCTTTACCTAAAGTAACAGTACTAGCAGTGGAGTATCCATCAGTCCAGTACAAATTGGGCAGCTGCAGGCGGTTTCTGTGCTGCTGGTTACAATGAGATATTGTCATCATTGTTAATGAGAAAATTGCTAGACCACCAACTTGTTCAGTGTTGTGATCTTGTTATTTTGATTTTGGTGTGGGGAAGTTTTTGTAGACGTGAGTGATGTGATTGAAGTTTGTGAAGATTGCCTGATGAATGTGGATTTTTATGATAATTTTTAAATATGTGATTCACAGAGGCAAGGTGTGTAACATATAGTGTTTGAGTGTTTGCAAGGCAAGGTTTTGGTAGCAGGGAGCTACAGGAGTGGCTTCTGTGAGAAACTGCCAGAAGGCTCCCCTTCATCTGATAGAGCCAATGTCAGTAGTCTCCAAGGCAGACCCACTGCTGGCCAAGGCAGAGTCCAATGGCAGCTTTGGGTGTAACATAATTAAGAGAGTAGCATGGGTGGTGAACTGTGTACGGACAGAGAGATGAGTGAGAATGTGAGAGAAACAACTCTGCAGACACCAAGGTCAGTGAAGAAGGAGGAGGAGGAGGAGGTGCTCCAGGTGCCAGAGAAGAGATTTCCCTGCAATCCATGGTGCAGACCATGGGGAGGCAGGATGTGCCTCTGCAGCCCAAGGGAAAAGCAGAGATCCACCCGCAGCTTATGGAGAACCCCATCTGAGACTGGGTGGATCTGCCCAAAGGAGGCTGTGACTCTGTGAGAGGCGCACGGTGGATCAGGTCCCTTGCAGGGCCTTGTGGCCCCATGCAGAGAGGAGCCCATGCTGGAGCAGGTTTGCTGCAGGACTTGTGACCCTGTGCTCCACTGCTGGAACAGATTGTTCCTGAAGGACTGCATCCTGTGGAAGGGACCTATGCTGGAGCAGTTTGTGAAGAATTGCAGCCTGTGGGAAGGACTCCTGTTGGAGACGTTCATGAAGGAGTCTTTCTGAGGAGAAAGGCGTGACAGAGACAATGTGTGTTGAACTGACTGCAACATCATTCCTCATCTCCCTGCGCTGCTGTTCAGAAGGAGGTAGAGAACTTAAAAATTAAGTTGAGCCTGGAAAGAAGGGAGGGGTGGGGGAAGGAGATGTTTTTTATGATTTGTTTTTATTTCTAATTGTCTTTCTCTGATTTCCTTTGCACTAAATCAAACTAATTTCCCCACATTGAAACTGTTTTACCTGTGACAATACTTGGTGAGTGATCCTTTCTGTCCTTATCTCATCCCATGAGCCTCTCCTAGTATTTCCTCTTCCCCTGTCCTGCAGAGGAGGGGAGTGACAGACCAGCTTTTTGGGCACCTCTCATCCAGCCAGGGTCAACCTACCAGAACCCTGCTCCTTCATAATAGCTGATCCACATCTGATCAGGAAAGGGTATCTCAGTATCAATCAATCATTAACAATCACCTCAAAACCACTGACAATTTCTCCAGAGGATAGTAAGTGACATTGACATATTTTATTTACATTTACACAATTATTGACTTATACTTAAAGTTCAAAAATATAACTTTTGCTTTTCAGTAGATTTGGGAAATTTCCAAAAAGATAATAATGACCACACTATTTTCAAACTTAATATAAGTGACCAGGCAGATATTGCAGATATCTCATGATATCTAGAACAGTCAGGTATTTCATTACATTTTTGTGTTTAATTTTAAGCTTTTTTATTTACTAATGGTAAAAGATGCAATTTTCTTTGTGGAGGTGAAACACACTGGACTAATTGTTATTATTGTTGTTATTGTTATTTGTTATAGTTTCATGTGTATCATGATGTATTCAGTTGTATATTACCTACTCTGAAAGCAAACCATTTTATATGCAGATTTAAGGTAATGGGCATTCAACTTTAAAAAATGGTTCCGATATCCTGTAACTTCTTAATAATAATATGCTCTTACATTACAGCAGAGAAGGATGGATTATGGGTTTTTCAATTTACATCAGGCATATTAATTGCAGAGTAGGATTTCCACATAAAATTTCAATGTACTGGAACAAACTGTTAATGTACCAGAATATGGACACTTACATTCATTTCTTGGGATTTAAAAGCAATCTTCTTTTTCATATATCTGAATAGTATTTTTTTTTAAGTCTGTTAATGAGAACAACATACCAGTGTTTTCTGAAAACCTTAATTAGCTTAAGTGTTAATAGTGATTTCTTAGTCCTTGTACTGGCAAGCAGTACAACAATTAAAGAAAGAAAATAATTTACAGGATATGGAAAAACTTTAAAGCAGCTTTTAAGAAACACGCCATGGAAGATCAACTTTATGTTGTATTAAGAGAAGAAACACTGTATTCAAGTTTTACTTGTTTGGGGTTTTGTTGCTGTTGTTGTTGTGGGTTTTGTTTGTTTGTTTTGGTTTGCTTTGTTTTTTTTCCCTTGGAGAAGATATTCCTAGACTTATAAAAGTGTAGTTGGAAGTGAAGTTCAGCTGGGAATTTGCAAAGTGTTTTTAATGATATAGAATAGCAAGTTCTTAGTTTATGTATTATCTAATTTGTTTGAATTGCACACAAAGAATCCAAGAAATTTGTTTTAATAGGTAATAATAATATTAAAAAAAATTGCTGTATATAAAGAAAACTTAATTCTTTGAGAGCAGGTAAGTAAAAAGTTATGATTCTTAACAGTACAAAAGGGGTTGTTTACAACCATTATCTTATTATTTATTCACCTGGGCAAGTACATATCTTCTTGTTCATTTTCAAATACTAGACTATAGCTGCTTAAAAAGATGCAAATTAATTCCTTCTTTGTTTATGCAGTTTTGTTTTATGACTGCTCTGTTTCACACTACTTATCTTTAATGGGCCTTCAATTTCTTTTTCCTTTTTCTTTAAAACAGCAAATGAATGCAGGTCCCTCCTTTTAAAGCCAGACAGAAGAGAAAAAATATTTAAGTTTTTGTGTCACAGCTGCAGGCTGTGAATTATCCCAGTAGGGAAGAGTGGAAATACCACCCACATAATCCAACAAGAGGCTTGATTCATTTTGTGTCTGAAGCAATCGTTGTGGTCTTACAAAGCTGAAATGAGTTTCCTTTGCAATCTTCACAGGAGAAAAAAATGAGAATATCTTCCTTACAAGTTCAAAGGAAGATCCCACTTTTTAATTTATTTTTACTCCTATTTCTCATTTTTATTTTTCTTCCTTAGTTTCTCACTATTTTGCAACTACCTTGACTTTACATATAACAATGGAATTGAATATGAGACAGGATGTAAAGAAGAGCCAAGCAATATCTTCCCAGGCCTATCAATCCCAGCTGAACTTGTGACAAGTGATTTGGTTAGTGTATGAGAATCAGATACAAGGAACTTTGCAGAGCTTGTTTTTAAGGCTCCTATTTGTTCCAGGACAGTCCGAAAACCTTCCTGTCTCACAGACACAGGGAGTTAGTTAGTTGCCATCTGTTTAAGATCCCAGTGGAAGCCCCTGCCTAGGGTCCTCTCTAAATATGCAGGACTCCACTCAGTATGCATAGACACTATGTAGCTTCCTACAGATCATCAATAGTGAATAATGAAGAGAGAGATATTAAATTCTGCCTTTTAGGTTCTTTACTCAAGGATGTAGGGAGATTTTGTCCTCTTGGGATCCTAATGCTTGAATTTTCACTTGGAGAACTTTAAAGTGATCAGGATATATATATATATATATATATATATATATATATATATATATATATATATTTTAATGAGCTGTATTAATGATTTAAAAGTTCAGCTACTGACAGATGAAATGATGACTGCAGTAGAAGTTGGCTGGTTGCAGTACTTGTCCAGAAACAATCCTTTCTATTGCCTCAGAATATTCATACACTTGATGTCCATTTCTTCATACAGTGATGTAGTCACAAGGCTGTGTGTGTTAGGGCAAGAGGACAGAAGGGAGGACAGAAGGAAAAGGGGAGAGAGGAAGGGAGAAGGAAGGAAAGAAAGCTGGTTGGTTTGAATTCTCTCTTGATGAAGGTGGAATTAAACAGATGTTTTTATCAGATGGACTAGCTGATCTTTGTAGGTCCCTTCCAACCTGGACTGTTCTATTCTGTATCTCCAGTGGATATCTTGGACAAGAGATTAATGCTTCTGTTCTACATGAAGGGGAAATTGCAATTGTATGTTTAATGTGTGTGAGCAGGTGTACTTTGAAAACACTTTCCAGATCAAAAATCTCAGCTGAGTTGGATCACTGCATGAACAATTTCAGGATACTGACCAAGCTTAGGGCTGGGTGCTGTAGCAGTCTTCTTGGTTCTCTCAAGAACTTGTAAGGACATGGAAAAGCTCATCTCTTAATCTGATTTCAGAAGTTTTCATCATAAAAGGTTTATAGATTTCAGATGCAAGTAAATATTTGAACTAAAGAATTTAATGTCATTGTAATTTCATTTTACTTTTAAATACTAAAAATTATCTAATATTATTACTGTAATTTTTCTCTACATTTAAACTGAGATTTAAACTCAAGTTATATTACTTACAGTTCTAAATATTTAATCACCTCTATATGTGCTTAAATTAATGTGTGTTTTAGATCTAAAACTTCAATCAGTGCTTATTCTAGTGACAGCAGAAATATGGCTCAGAATTCAGTGAACTCACACAAATTTTGCTGAGACCAGTGAAGTTCTAAAGAGATATAGGCAGTGTATTTAATAGCCTTAGACATATGTAAGGAACTTATGGTCACCACTGTTTTAAGATTCCATAAAAAAATATAAAACTGAGAAAATATTTCAGCTCACCACTTTTCAGTTTACTCATAAATCATAGCTTTAGCTGTATTTTGTTATATATATTTAGGAGCAGTAATCTCTGAAAAGCTTGCCAGGCATTGCCTGTGAACTCACACTAATAGGCATCCTAAACAGAAAAGGAACCTGAATACAGGGGAAATAACTGTTCTGAGAGCTCTGGCATGGTCCTCGTTGCCAGGGAAACCTCTTCTTTGTCTCTACGTGTTCAGAATGGCTGCCTCATTAGACACTGAACCTGATCATCATGTTACACTACCAGGAGAAAAAAATAAGGAATGGGAAAAGCTAAGGGTTCCACAAATCTTTAAGAAAATGCCAAGAAGAGGGGTAATCTTAAATAAATATATGTGTAACTACTATCATAATTAAGTTCCATAAGGGTAAATCTGTCCAGGCTGCTTCTTTCCACATTTATTTGCAAGTGGAATTGAGCAATTCTGGACTGTCTTTTACTGAATTAAAAAAGAGAAAAAAGAGAAAAAGAAAAAAGAAAAAAAGTATGTGAAACACAAAACTGGTGAATTGCATATTTTATCTAAAATATATCTATTGCTTTTAAATATTGAAAAACATCTATTTAATAAGGTCATTCTGCTTATTTAACTGTCTGAGACATTGTTTTAGCATTTCTATAGCATATTTTATTCATGGAGTCAGAAGCATAAAATGTCACGGAAAAACCTATATAGGTGCATTTATTACTCTGATCATAAAGAGGAGTGGTGAAAAAATAGTAAAACTTGAAAATATATAGTGACAAGAGAGTTACTTTATGTTTACTACTAAGTTTTAATCAAGATACTAAAAACAGTACCACATAAACTTCTGAAGTGCAGCAGAACTGGATGCAGTTTCAAGGCATTACTCATTGGTAATAAAACTATGAACCCAAGGTGCCTCAGGAGCACAGCTCCTGACCTTGGCTGATGAGAGAAGCCTTTGAAAACAGGGCCAGAGCTTAACCTCCACCCTCTGTGGTTTATAAATATCAACATAGGGAAGGGATTTTAAAGTCATCATCCCCACAAGTCTGTTTTCTGAAAAGAAAGATGAAATCCAAATCGCAGGTGGAATAGCTAAGGAATGCCTGACTTTACTCTTATTTATGAAGAGGAAAAGCAACCCAGCTAGACTTTTTTTTTCTTTTTTTTTTTTTTTTTTTTCAACTGTACCAGATGTGAAACTGAGTAGTTAGGTGCAAAAACAAGAAGGAGCCTGATCAGGTGGTCTGAGATTAACTGGTTGCTTTCCGAGAGTATAAAGAAATTACATGAACTACATTTACATGTACCTGGAGCCATTTTCCTTCTTAGTAAGTGATAAGCTATGCTGCATCTCTGGTGTTGCCTAAGTAACAGTATTCAAATTAATATATTTTCTTTTTTAAAGACTGCCTTTCGTCTAACAAACATTTCAGGGATTTTTTTTCCCTCCTCTGGGATAGTATTGTTAACACAGGATTTGCAGATTGCAGCTAGAAGAAAAGAGAAAAGAAATGGCTGAGTGTAATCACCGACCCATTACATGGCAAGAACATGCACACAGTTGCTCTCCTGGGAAAGTAGGCCTTTTCAGTTCCATGATGAAATATTTTCAAAATTCAATGAAAGTTGAGTCATTAACAAGAGAAGTAATTTGTCCAAATGGGGGCTTGACCAGAGAAACCTATTCTGGAGGGCTGCTGTAACCACCAGGGTGTTTTCCTTTCTATATTTTAAACAGTTATACATAGAGAAGAACTAGATGAAGATATTTAAAATTAATATACAAGGCAAGAAGGAGTAGCAAGAATGGTACTAGAATATTGTCTGAAGGGTGTCTGATGTGCAGGTGTGAAGTAACTGCTCTTTGTATCATTGATTTAATAAATTTTGGTAAATACAGAGAAAGTAAATGGTTCCTCTTGGCTTCTCTTTTGAGAAAATACACACAAGGATACCAAGGTTTGAAAAAAATAATAAAAAACATGGCCCAAATCTTAATGCATGGAGTGAGCCTAGATGTCTTTGAGAAAAGATATTTAATTAAAAGATACAGTTATGACTGGGTAGTAGTTATCATCACTCAATTTTGTTATGATAGGCTGTCTGAACCAGGCTGGAAATTCTAGGAGCTACATTTCTAAGTCCCATTTATGTTCTGAGCACCAGATTTTTTTCTTGAGTTAGTTTCCATTGACATAATTTCTTGATTACATTAAGAGACCCAAAATACAAAGTCTTGTGTCTCTTCATTTTTGAAGGGGAGTTTAGAAAAAATGGTGAAGAGATTTCAGTAACTTAAGGATCTCTCAATGCAGAAAGCAAAAAATATTTAAGAAAAAATTTGTATGTTTTTCAGTCCCAAATACTTTAAAGAAATATAAGGCTTACCCAAAGGCACAAAAAAAAAAAAAAAAAAAAGGAAAAAGAAAAAAGAAAAAGCAGATGCAAATGCAACTTTTGATCCAGTTTTGTAAAATTTCTACAAAATATGTACTTTTCAGTGCATCAGAAATAATCATTCAATATACCAGACCATACAAGGTACCACATAGTTCACACTCCTTTATTTCCTTTATTTTACATAGTATTGGGAGACCTAAGGAAACAGTATTGTCAAAGCTTAATCCCTTTAAATATTGCACACCCAGTATGCAGATGGAGACGGATGCACAATCATCATCATCCTCAAATCAGAAACTGCCAGAACTAACAATATAAACAGTTCTAGTTGGATGTAGGAGACCATGAAGGAAAAAGGGCACCTGTACAGACTGCAAAAAACCCTTAGCAGTCTCTAGGCAGTAGTCCTTAAGTCATCACTGAGTCCACAAACTGATGCTTGCATATACAAGGGCAGCCTTTCAATAAAAAAACATAAAATAAGTAAGAAAAAGGGCTGGACCTTTCAGAGTGATTTAAATCACATACAGATGGTATATTATAGATGCCAAATATCCTCACAAGATCCTTGGTCCCATGATGCAGCATGCATCTTGCTCTCTGATCTCAGCATACGTCAAAGCCCGCTGCATGAAAGAAAGCAGCAGATCAGCTTCATCTTTATCCCATTATTTTTCATGTTACAATGTGCACCCCGTATCTAACCAACCAGAAACACTAAATGGGAGCAATGATGCAATTCCTAGGTCTTGCACAAGGCACATGCAGGAAAAGGAATGACATTGTTTGTTTAAGGTATGTATGGAAGTGACACAGAAGAAAGGCACAGGTCTCCCACCTTAGCTGGTGTTACAAGAACATGGTGAGTACCCATGTTTCTTGTTTGTGTTTCTTTTGTCTCTTGAAAACCCAACTTTAGAGGTTTATGCACATCTTCTTGATAAGGTACCTGCATTAACAGACACAGAGATGGGAGTCTTA
The DNA here is from genome assembly GCF_041296385.1 of Aphelocoma coerulescens. Taxonomy (NCBI): domain Eukaryota; kingdom Metazoa; phylum Chordata; class Aves; order Passeriformes; family Corvidae; genus Aphelocoma; species Aphelocoma coerulescens. Next base: position 39,098,405 of record NC_091019.1, on the reverse strand, counting down.
AAGTTTGTATTTTAGTTCAGTGCAAAAATCGTGGTCTGTTGTCTCTCTGCTCTGCATCTCTTTTTTGGTGAATATAAGCAATGAAATCACTTTCTTAAAGCTGGAAAGATAAATCAGAAATATAAACTAGAAATTTGGTTGCCAAATGCTTATTATTCTATCAGAGCTCCCAAATTACATGCTCTGGATACTTGGAATGTAATTTCACCTTTAAAAGGAAGTATTCTTATCAGTCAATTGATATTTTTAAACACCATATTGTCACTGCAAAATGAAAATCACTGATGACTCTCACAAAAATTTAATACTGGCAGAACTATAAAAATATTCTTTCTAAGTGTTAAGCCTTGGGACATAGTGTTTATGCAGTCTAACAGCAGCTCTTGTCTCAGCATAACATATATTAAAAATCTAGAACACACTTCAAGGATTATTTTTAGGTTTTTTTTCCTGTCTCCATGGTTTTGCCTTTGAAATTTTCTCTGAAACAATAGTACTGCATGCATATTTGTGCCTGTTATTCCAGGTATACTCAAGAATATTTGAAAGGATTAAAAAAGTCATTTGCCCTTCTGGGTTAAATGTTTTAGCTTTAGTTGCATTGACATTGCAGGTGAAAACCAAAAATTAAATAATAAAAAAAAGAAATTAACCTGTTGGTAGCAACCTACCGTTTTCAGTCTTGTTTCCAATCACACCGAGGCAGAAAGTAGCCCTGACAATTCTATGACTGCTCCAGCCCATTGTAAACAGGAGGTGGCAGTTATAGTCTTTGATCCAATATGCTGCAGTGTTATAAAATGGCAGTAACTAGCTAGGGAAGACAGTTCCACAATATGCAAGCTAAATAGCTTTCCAAGGCTAGCTGAAGCTGCTTCCCCTTTATTCCCTTTTTGTAGAAAGCTAAAATGTGTCACACACAGAGACAGAAAAATGAATAAAATAGAGCAGACTTCTGACAGCTCAGAATTGGTACTGTGATAGAGACTCTAGAGCTAACTACACTGCATCCAAGGCTTTTAATTTTCTTTTTTTTTCTTTTTTTTTTCTTTTTTTTTTGAGTGTGAAAACACATAAAGATTGTCTTTATAGGGCTTTTGTGGAAAAAATCCTCTCTATTCATCTTGTGCTCTGTCTCATGGATTAGTTTCACAAATCTTTCTTATCACAGAAAATACTTTTATTCTATAATACTAAAATTCTGCCTAAAACTAGATCAATAATACCCCTCCCCCAATATATGGCAGGTGAAATCTAGCAGGAGTGGATCTAAAAGCCAGTGCAGCTTATTCAACAGGCCATTATTTTTTAATTTCTGATGCCTTTCTGAAATACCACTGAATTGCTGGGAAGACATTGCTTTATCATTAAAGCAACTTCAGGATGAAACCTCTTCTGTTGGCTCTAGTTATGGAAACGAGAGCTTTAACCTGCATGTTAAAAAGCCCTGTGGCAGTAAAGACCAAGAGCAAAGTAGAGCCATTGGAAAGTCTCACCACAGAAAGAAAAAGAGCAGAACAAGGGAGATAAAAGGGTGTGAAGGATGCATTCTGACATCTAAGAGAAACTATATGAGCAAGCATTGTATTTACTGTTTTTTGACCCAGCTCAATGTCTGATCATGACAAATACCAGGAATCACAGCAGAAATAGATTACACAATCACATTGAGAATTTTATAGAAGGTCTGGAAGCTAGGTGGAGATGAGAACTACTGAAAGCACCTGTCATTCAGAATCATGCAGAGTAGCACATATCTGCAAGGTGCAAGTCTCCAGGAAGTTGTTTAACGTAATTGCCAAAAACCACACTTTCTTAGTAAGAGTGTTGGGATGCTTCATTTTGAGCAAATAATTTTTGCCTTTCTGCTATTACACATTCCATCATTTCTGTAAGTAACTTCTCTGAGTAGAACAACTGCTTTGTACTGTGGTGCGTGAAACTAGGACATAATGTCATGGCCATAGATAACAAAATATCCTACTGTTCCCATCGTGTCGTCCAGTGGGAACTCCTGTAGTCAGAGATTCAGCAGTGTACATTAATCTTCACAGTGTTATACAAGACATCACTAACTCAATTCCCTTGCAGCCTCACAATGGAATATGTCCAACTGTAGAAAAGACATGAATCCGATGTTGTTAATCAGACAGGCAGATACTCTGATATGTTTCACAATAGAAAGAGAATACAGATCATGACTCGTGGCTACAGAAGACAATAAGAATGTTAAGGGCAGTACTGAACTAAAGAAGACATCTGGTTATAATTGCAGAAGTATTGTAGAGGCAAGACAACAGTACAGTAGTACATATCACTCCACCAGGATATTTCTGAGAGATTTAGGTAGCATTTAAGGGATTTACAGACAATGAAATTCAGTTTAATTACTGTGTATCAGCTGAGCAATGGTAACAGTCCCCAAGAGTGCCTTATGGCCAAAATCAGGTCTGGAACACTGCTTACCCTTCCTTACATTCCAACTTAGCTATGTTTAATGACATCACATTTTCTGAGCCCTAGAGGAGCACAGTTGAAGAGGTTGGTGGTTCTTCTGACGTATAGTACCTTAGGCTCTGTGACTCTATGTTTCATTAGAGTATTTCCTAAAAAAAGTATTAAGGCAGAGTAAAATCAGCACTGCATATCCTAATTAGAGGGGACATCCATCAAACCAAACTTCTCACACAGAAGATCTCATACTAAGAACTAAGAGACTGTGCAGAGACTCACAGATGTTCTGGGTAGAAAACAGAAAAAAAATAGAGTATGACTCAGGTTCTTCAATTTCTGTTCTAAGCGGAAGTACATGCCTTCCTGTCTGAGACAAAAATCCATCTATTTAAGGTTTTAATTTTATTACATTAAGGCATTTTCATAGACTCCTTTATCCATGAAAAATAAGATCAACCCTCAGCTGCACCACTCACAAGGAGCAGTGTTACTTTTTCATATAAAGAGATTTGGAGCCAGAACTTGAATTTAATTTCCCTGTGTGTATGCAAAACCCAGATATCCTGGAGCCATTTGAGAGGTTTTTTTCCAGTGACTCCACTGAAAATTGTATCACTTCTGCTTATTTATCTCAAATTTCCTGGGACTAGAATCTCCACAAATCTCTATGTTGCATATCCCCGACAAATGCTTGAAGAGCAACCTACACAGTTAGTCTTTTTTCTCTCCTCTCTCCCACACAAATATTCTTGCACAGCTCTATCTCTGTGAATCCTTCATCTTAGAAGATGGGCTAGCGTTTCAGAGATCAGGGCTCAAATTCCTGCTCTGTAGGCATTGGATGCTAATTTCCCGCATAGAAGTTCCACGTGGCTCATGGTGGCATGCAGGCCCCTGCGCAATTCAGTGGCGTTCTGAGCAGACAAATGCAACCAACCCTCTTGCCAAGAGACAAGAGGCTTTCCTATTCTGGGAATCCCACTGTGAATGTTACTCGAGGTCTAGTGGTAGATATGTAGCCATGTAGATGTCCCCTAAGAGAGGAAGAAAAATAGAAACTGAGGCAGACAGAGAGCAATGTGGCAGTTCAGAGACTGAGAAGTGGAGTTGGTGCCTCTCTGAAAAATAAGATTTATAAAGCTCTTGCTGAAGCTCAGGTATGGAAACTGCCCTGATAGTTTCAATGAGACTACTGATGAAGAATCTTAAGTATGTGGTTTGGTACCTCCAATATGAGACAGATTACAACATATGAACTCCACTAGATTTTTAAAATATTTGAAAAAAGCTTAGAAAGAAATATAAAGACTTTGACACACAAACAAATTACTGGAGCTAAAAAGCCATTCTATATCAGCTAAGACACTGTTCGTAAGAATTCTTTCCTTGCAGATGTGAATAAATCAAATTATTGCAATTTTGCAAGAGCAGAAGCCCACACATTGACAGGAGAGGAGACAGGAGAAAAGGAGATGAAACTGAAGAAGAAGAGACATATGCAGAGAGAAGAGAAGAAGGAAACTACCTGCCATTGAGAACCAAATAATTGAGAAAAATGTAAAGTATAAAATCGTGGTTTCTGGAAGCAGAGAGATAGTACTTGTAGATGTGAAAAATACTAATCTAAACAAAAAAGTAAAAGTGGGAGAGAGTTCAAGGGTTGAATGAGTTCTACATTAAAAGCTGGATAATCTCACAGTAAACAGTACATGTTTTCTTTCTCACTTTTTACCAACTCAGTATTTTTAAAATGTTTTTGCAAGTATTTTTAAAATGGTTTTACCTGAGATTTTATTCCTCTCCACATTAAATATGAAAATTTCTGTCTTAATTTACTCACTAGGTTCAAATTAGAATTCTATACACAGTGAGCACATTTGTCTAATAAGTTACTGAGACATTTTCTTCTGCAAAAACACTGAAAGGTCTCTTTTTTTCTTTTATTTTTCTCCTCCTTTTTTTCTCTAAACCACATAGAGTCATAAAGTCATTGAGGCTGGAAAAGACCACTTAAGTCATTGCGTCCAACCATTAACCTGTGACTGCCATGTTACCCTCAAAATCAAGTTTTCAAGTGCCATATCTACATGCTTTTTCAATACTTTCAGGATGGTGATTACATCACTGCCCCAGGCAGCCTATTCCAGTGCCTGACCAGCCTTTCATTGAAGACATTTTTCCTAAGATCCAACCTAAAACTCCCCTGGCTCACTGTGAGGCCATTTCTCCTTGTCCTGTCAGTTGCTGCCTGGGAGAAGAGACAGACCCACATATCTCTACAACCTCCTTTCAGGCAGGTGTAGAGAGTGATAAGGTCTCCCCTGAGCCTCCTTTTCTCCAGGCTAAACAACCCCAGCTCCCTCCACAGCTCCTCATGACTTGTGCTCCAGATCCTTCACCAGCTTTGTTGCCCCTCTCTGGATATGCTCCAGGACATCATCTTTCTTGTAGGGAGAGGCCCAGAACTGAACACAGGATTTAAGGTGTGGCCTCACCAGTGCTGAGTACTGGGGGGCAATCACTACTCTGGTCCTGCTGGCCACGCTATTGCTGATACAAGCCAGGATGACACTGGGCTAATGTGTGTGAGATGCAAATTCTCCTTCACTGCCTCCTTGATCTTGCCAGTTGCAATCTTCTCACTTTGGTCACCAGTTTCGCTTCATGAGCATTAGAGTGCTTTATTAGTTATGACTGATCAGAAAGGTATAATCATACCATTTCCTGCTCAAAGGCATTTACTTTCACTTAAATACCAAATTTTTGCCTGTTGCTGAGATATCAAATGTGCTTTATTCTCTGGATACTACAGTTGAAACTGCCTTTTACTACTGTCAAGAGGAGGAATCAAAGTTGTGGGTTTGTTTTGCTTTACCATTCAATTCTTCATGCAATATTTAACTATCCTAATTTGTTTCTTTCTTGTGAAGGGTTTGTTATGAATTATTTTGTTAAATATATGGGATTTTTGTCTAATTTAAATTAGCCTAAACATTTAACTAATGTAATTATAAAATGCACAATTTAAGCACAAGTTATTATTCATAGAAATAGTTGGGTTTTCTGTTTAAAACATGTTCGTAGATACCAAGTTTATGATAAAAAAAGAAAAATGATTCCTGCAAGTAATTGCATGTCATTAGCATAGATGTAGTGTTGGTAGCAGTAACTTATTTCCCCTTTAAAATATAATAAGAAAAGAGAAAAAATCTTTTGTGGTATATCTTCATCCATTAATCTTTAGCACCAAAACCTCATAAACATGGTGACAGACACAGATTAATTCTTATATTTCATAAAAGGTCAATCAAAAAATAGATATGGTAAAAGTACAGTCAATAAATAATCTTATAAGACTAAACATTGCACTCATCCTTTTCAAGTCACTCATTAGTCATCTACAGTGCCCTCACTGACATTTTTAATGTATTATTTCAAAGTTCTTTCTTTATTATTGAGAAGGGAAATATTTTTAACTTATAAAGCTCCATCTATAGTCGAGGTCTGGTTCATCATAAATGAGCAATTTCCCAGTGGGCAAGAAACTACTGTGACAGGAACATTAATAATACCTTTGAACATCTACTGCCCCATTTCATTTTTTTTTTTGAGGAGACTTACAGTTTTATGGGGAAATGTTGAAGAAAATAAAAAGGAGAAGGAGAAAAGAGGCAGGAAAGGTTATTTTGTGGCTAAAGCTCGTTGAATTATTACTGTTTAACATTCTATCTCTTAAATTACTGTTTAAAATTACAATCCTACACTCATTGTTTCATTTTCAAAAGAAGGAGCTGCATCTTTGCATAACAGGCCATTCTTTTAAGGGTAACAATTCTAAAGATGGTTAAAGGACTTACGTATCACTTTGAACCTGGGTATTGAGTAAAATCCCTGGAAATGGCTAAGATAGCCATGTAATTTTTTGAGTTTCCTCCCTCTGCTCTTAATATCCAACAAACATTAAGAAGCCTAATATGAGCATCTAATTTTCAAGGTTTGTCCCTTATGAATGTACTGTTCAGTGTGCTCCTGTCACTCTGCATTGAAACCATTCACACTGAATCTATCCAGCTATTGAAAAAGTTGCTGAAAAGATGTATTCTTTATAATCTAAGAATTTAAAAAATCTTAATTTTGACAAGTTTTTAAATTACTTGTGTCTCAGGGCCTTATTTTCAAAATGTCCCCACCTATGAATAGTTTGTCCTATTTAAAGTTACCATTTGGCTGTAATATTATTAATAGAATGTATTTGATCTATTCAAATTTTATCTAGTCACACAGGAGATCTGCTTTTCAGATGTTTGATGGCAGTTTTACAAGGATTCTAATGACTAATACCCAAATGTAAATGATTAATAAATCAGTTACACAGTTTCAGAAAAATAATCTGCTCAGTGTATTAAAAAAAGTGAAGAAACTTTAAAGTTGGGAACATAGAGGAGGCCACATACTTGTAAATAATTTGTTAAATGCAAAGTAAATTTGCTAACCACTGTAACAAATAAATAAAGGGATAAATAGAGGGAATTCAGACAAAATAAGAAAGTTGAAGGGCATTTAAGAACTAATAGGAATGTGAAAAAACTTCCTTTTTTTTTCTGAAAGGAAAAATGGAAACCAGAAATGTATATAAAAAAATGAACGATCAAATAAACATATATGAAAAAATTAAACAAAAAAAATTTCCTCTCCTGGTTTATGATATGAGCAAAAAAGATAATTAAACGGTAGAAGGCTTGAAGTAAATAAAAGAGTATAGTACCTCACAAAAAAATCAAGTCACCAAGGCAAGGAAACTGAAAAGTGTAAAATGAAGACTGGGCATGTGATTCCTAATGATCAGTGGGACACTTTTTAGCCCAAACCATCTGGATGAAAGAGACAGCCCAATCTATCCTGGAATAGAACTAAAAACCATGAGAGAGAGCTCAGGCTACACACCAGGGCAAGGCAGTACTTCTCATTGGGTGACGGGTGGATAAAGCGCTGAGTGGGACAGCTCTGTGAGGGAAGAGAGGATAAAAGCCTTGGATTTAGAGCAGCAGCAACTGGCCCTGACTGGGTACATGCAGCATTAAAAACTATCTAGCTGTCAGCTCAGCCACGATAACCATCTGTGTACTTCTGCTGAGTCCATGCCAATTGTGAAGTGGGTCTCTTTCTCTGAAATATAGGGACACTACCACATATAATTAATTCATTATTGTGAACTGACTTCACAACAGTTTAATTAAGATTGCAGATCAGCCTCGGGGCTGACTATTATTATGGCATAGATGATAATTTAGAAGTTGAATAGCAGTGATCTGGACATGCTAGATTAGACACTTGGAAACAGCCTCATCTTTATCATGCTATTTGAAAATCTCTTGCCTGACTTCCTGGCATCATGCATGCAGCAAAGGCTTTCTCTATGTATTTGAGTAAAGAACAGTCTTTGAAAAGTGGCTCTCAACAGCAGAGATCTTGAAACATAACTTTCAGTGCTCAGTAACTATGGAGTGAACCAACAACTTAGGGGAACACGGAAGATTCAGGATATAAAAATCGTGATGACTAACCACAGTGCCCAGTTAAGAGAACAGTACTTAATCTTCTCATTCTAAAGCTAAAACTGCCAATTTTAGAACCACATTAAAAAAATATTAAACATGTTAATATTAGAATATGAGTTTGAAGCATTCAAAAATGGAAAACACTTGGACTCCAAATGAAAATTATAACTGTTATTAAGGAAATTTTTATAACAGAAGGAAATCTGAGTATCAGTTCTCTGTGTATACCAGCTCCAGTCCCTGTGTATACCAGAAAGCCTGAACAGGAAGTGCCCTTTCTCCACCAGATGGTTGAAAATAGCAGGTGATGAGACACGGATTTGCTGTGACAATAAAATATAAATTTACAGAAAAAGTGAGCTGTTCTGTTTCCACTTGTTCTGTTGTATTCATTTGTTTCTGAAGCTTGATTACTTGGGTACAGCAAAGGAAAAATTCCCATGAGCTATTTTCTCATTTTGAGAACAGAGAGAAATAATATCAAGTGCTGCAAGGAAGCAAGGGTGACTAAGGCTGGGAGTTGTGAAGGTTGAACATTTCTTGTAACCCTCTAGGGTCAGTTCCCCTCTGAAGATACTTACCCCTAAGCATTCAGAATCTGTTGCTTTTATTAAGAAAGCTTTCAATGGATTTATTTGCTGTAAGGAAGACTATGGAAGAAAAGAATATTTATCCTCTTCTGTCTCCCGTGTCATCAACCAATTTAGAAGACAAGTTTCAGTTACAGAAACTTTATTACTGATTAAAAAATCCAAGCAAAATAAAGTCAAACCAGACCAAGCCAAACCTTGCCTCCTTCACTTTTAGGTCACAAGTTGAGTGGAGCTGGCAGTTAGAATAAACTTTCCTTCCACTTGTACACAAAGCAGATACTACCTGAAAATCACTGCGATAATAAAAGCTGTATCCCCCAACACACTTTAGAAAGCTGCACTCCAGAGAAAAGTAGAACTTTAAGCAAGACTTGTTTGTGTTCTGGGTGACATTTTTTTCTTAAAAATGAACCTTAACTTTTTTCCTCCTGTTTTTTTTTCCCACTGCTTGCATACAAGAAGTGGTGAATCAGCACATTTGTACCATACATTAAATATTAAAGCCAATATGAACATTGCCTGATTTCCCAGAAAAGAAACCTTATTTTATGTGCTGCTGGAAAATTAGAAACTTGATATTACTTAATCTCATGTTAGAGAATGTAAATGATGACAGAACTACTATGTGAAAAGTTATGCAACACTCAAAAAGACAGCTATTTAAGGGAAAAAAGTTTAGAAATGTTTTGTTTATGCTATTGTTTACAAATTCATAAAAATTTGAATGTCCAAAAAATAGAATTTAAGTAACTTGAGGTGTTTTGAGTTTTTACCTGTACATATTTCAGTTTTTACCAGTTCTTGCAGCTGTTTGAAAATCCATAGGCACAGGAGACTGGTCATGTATCTGTGTACTTGTAATATAAAAATTACTTTGTAGACTATTAAGCATCTGCCCTTAATTTCATAGAGATCACACTCCAAGGACATAGAGCCAATAATCTGTGTATAAAGCTTTGATCTTCTGCCTGATCAGGCTAGCTTTACTATTGATTCCTTATTATAATTTATTTAACATAAAAGCTGTTACATAAGGTGGTTAAAGTTGCTTAATGAGCTAACCGATTAGGGAGAAATGAATTTGAGATCACTTTGAACCCAAAGAACCAAAATTTATGAGGTTTGGGGTCCTAAAGGAAAAGAGTAGAGCACAGTTCTTTAATTAATAGGATATTTGGGTAGAAAAGATATTAACTACTGAACAACTTTGATTTTTTCATGGAACTGGAACATAAAATGAGCTCATTCTCTGCCTTTACTTATGCCCTTGACACTGAGCAGAATGTGCCCCATGGCAGACTGAAAGGCCCTCACACTAACACAGACTAAATTTCAATTGTTCATTATTTTTAGTATAAGATCAGAATAGAACTACTTAATCAAATAAAGTTATAGAGAAGGGGACAGAATAGAGAAGCTGTGCTTTAAAGTATAAAAGGAAAGTTTGCTTATGGCAGTCATTATCACATTCATTTTTGTATCCCATTTTTAAACCAATTGGACCTAATTAAATTTCACAACTCTTTTGCACCTGAATACATTCATATACAGGATTTTTGATCTCTAACAAAATAAAGGCGGTCACAGCTGAAATCTTTGCAATAGAATGATAGGCAAAGTTAACAGGGAAAAATGTTTAGAAATATACTCTTCATAAAACACCTTGTAAATTTTACAGTTGTTATCTGTTTGAGTGGCCCATCTTGTTATTTCCTTTCAATAAAGGTGTAATAAAGACTTAAGTAACAATCCTTGCACTGTTTTCCATGCTATCAGATTAGAAACAGTCACAGTCACATCTTGACTTCTACCATATGCAGTTGTGTAACAGCTGAGCATTCAGCCAATTAAGACAAATTCAGGATGAAAAATAACTTAAAAAGGAAGTATTCCAAATACTCAGTACACTGATATCTGACAAAATGGTGCCAACCTTTTATGTACATATGCAAAACACCAAATTAATCAGAGGGGATATTTATGCTACTCTGTTGCTGTGGCAGAAAACCTGTAGAGAATAGCCCTTGTTTAGCTTTAAGTGCTATTATCATAAATAGGACATGATGTAGATAATTGAAGAAAAATAGAAATAAAAGCTAGCTTGAAAACTAACTTTTTTTTTTTGAACATTTTTCTTCCCTTAGGAAGATTTTCTTCACTGGTAATTTATGAGAAAAGTATAATTAGGTTAACTTTTTTATTTTTCATCACTCCTCTCACAAGAATATGGATGATCCCCATTTGAAAAAAAATCTTTATTTCTAATGTTTGCTTTTAAATATTTTTTCAATCTTAAAAAATAGTTTGACTGAAACAGAGTATCTGTGGAAATTACAGTGGAATTATAATTCTCACTGTCAGATTTAAAAAAAAAGCCTGAGACATGTTTCAATGTCACTTAAGAGACAATGCAGACGTAATCCCTACATGTCTGTTAACCACTGAAAATCTATCTGGAAAAACCCTTTGAATTTCAAGTGAGAAAATGTGTCTTTAAGACAATATACCTCAGTATGGTTAGTTGTTTGAACTCTACACTTTGATAAAAAATAATGTCATTCTCCACTGATGCATCAGTAAACATAAATTCTTAATTATGTTCTATGACATCCAAATGAGAGATTTTAATTCTTAATGATATCCCTTTTTTTCTTTCTCTCTCCAGGAAATAAGAGTAATTTCAGCTTTGATCCAGCCCCCTAAGTTCATCATCCTAATTCAAACTACTAAACTGAAGTTACAGTGCAGTTCACATTGCAGACGGTCCGCCATGTGTTTTTGCTTTTTAAATTGCCTTCATCATTTCTGAACAGTTAGGAGACTGATGTATTTTTACTTCCCTAGTGCTCAACTTTGACTTTTCTACTGTCATTCCTTTTCAGCTATGACCACAAATAAAGTAATTTCCTTGTTTCTGTATGAGCTTATTCTGTGTTGAAGGTGGCTTTCACTTCAGAATTATCACAAAAAATTCAGTGTATAGTCGCCACACCGGTGCTGTCTCTGAATAGCTGCATAAGAAAGAGCTAACATACAGAGAAACAACTTCCCAAAGGATAAGAACACCAACCAAAATAAAAAAGTACCTCATCCCCTAGATACTGGTCCATGGTTTAGCAGATAAAGTTATGAAAACTTTCTAGCCCTGTACCCTTTAAGGTATCTGCTTGACATCACAGGTATCTGCACTCAAAACCAAAGCCCAATTCTGACAGAATTTTTCTCAGGAATTTTGATACGTTCTGGATTTACAGTAGGTTTACACAGGGCTCTTAAACTATTTTTGGAGAGAGTCAAGAAAATATTAACGTAGTAGAAGGTGTTGGGAGAGGATATAATGTTGACAAAGGTCTCTCTGTATTTTGTATGCCAATCAGGCAATCTCTTGCTGTATAGAATCTGTTGATGTATTAGTTCTGTCAGACTTTTTGAACCTGCTAACACTACTCATGGGATTCATCATATCCAAATCTAGCCTGTTCTATTAGAAGAATATTTCATCCAATCAAAAAGTTGTCTGATGGCACTGTTAAGGTTAATGGGAACTTCAAGTAAAGTGCTGAAAAAAAGAGCTAGAATAGGATTTTCCCTGTAAGATATGATACTCAATTTTTGTTGAAGTTTTAGTGCTTCAGACAACAATACAAGTTATCCTGAAAATGATCTTTAATCTTTCATGCACCCCATTAAAAAATGCTAAAATTTAGCTTTCAGTATTAATAAAGGTGATGGTAATCTAGCCAAAGATTTTGGAGAAGATGAAAGTAATATCTCTAGCACAATGACTATTATCAGTGAATGTAAACTGAAATAGAATACTGCCAAATATTCAATTCTCAACTGCTTGAATTAATCTTACTGAGGGACACCTTTTGCCCAATGCCAAGGAAAATAACATAATAGGAATCACAGGGTTCAAAGGATAAATCTCTGCTCAAGCAGACCAGATTCCCTATTGTCTTGCCAAAGTTGAGGGTGGTGTTATGCTGTAATTTGATTAGTTAGTGAAAATGTTATAAAAATTAACAACAATGAAAGAAAAAGATTCAGCATTGCTTTTGGTAATGGGAAAGAAAAAGCTGTAAGAAGAAGTTTGTTAAAAAATAAGTTGTAAATTCAGTGGCCTATGTTTTAAATAACTCTGAGGATACTAGCTTTGGAAACACCCTGGGCATGAACCTTACTTTAGATGAAAACTAGGAACATTTTGCTCAAAGTTTTTTGTGCTTTTTGGTTTGTTATTAGTGACACCAATTGCCACAGAGACAGTTTTCCTAAAAATGAAATTTAACTTTGAACAATTAACCTCTTAAAATCTATATTTAATTAATTAATAAGTATTGCACTTAAAAGCAAAATTCTAATTATATATATATTAACAAAAACATTTCTAAGTGATCTTTAAGTATAAAGAATTATTGTGTTGTAAGACAGCTTTTGAAAACTCTATCTGGATTTATCGAAGTATAATGAATGAAAATCCTATTTCTGATGAAGCAAGTAGGAAAAACCCAACTCACTCTGAGTTGGATATAAGTTTTCTTGCATGATAATAGACAATTTCCACAGAGCTGAAACCGAAAGTCATAATTTTAACAATGATGCATGGGCTAGATGATGGGTATTATCTTTAGAAGCATAATTTTGGTGTCAGTAATAAATACTGTCAAAAAATCCTGTTTTATACTTCATTGCATTTTATTGAACAGAAGTATTTGAAGAGGAAATACACATCTAGCATGTGTTAGGAATCATTTGATACAGACACTGAGGGAAACCTGAAAACAATTTTAGCTAATTTTCATATCTGCTCATGATTGTGAACGAACTTTGAGGACTAGTCAGTGTAGCCATTGCTGCAGTCTGAAATAGATTAGAGTAGTAAATGGAGGAAAAGTGGTATGAGAAACTGTATCAGTTGAAAGTATCAGGCTTATCACTGTAACAAATCTGAAGCATTTCTTCTTCCTGCCTCTGCAGCGTGTGTGACTGTAGGGAGGGCACCCATAGGAGTACAATCACTCAAAAAATTCAGGCAAGCTGGGTGGACAACCAGCACAGCAACCCATTTCAGATCACAAACAGTGTCTAAGTTGCCCTGCTCTACATCTCACAGCAGGAGAAACTTGGTTTCTCCAGACTCCCAACTGGATGTATCAGCCCTCAGATAAATCTTTTATACATTATTTTGAGCACATAATAATGAGTGATCTCCTGCAATGGAGCACTGCTGTCTTGATGAACACAGTTATAAATTTTATAGAAAGTGTGTCTTGAAATAAAAAGCTCACGTCAAGCTGATATTCAAATACTAAAGCTATTCACTAGTAAGTGTCTTCTGAAGAAAAGCATAACACAACAGGACACAATAGCAATCAGAAGAAGCACATAACTAAAAGAAAATTCAGGTATATCTGGCATTTTGTAAAAGTAAACAGATTCAAGTTCTTTCTAATAAAGAGAGTTGAATTCCTGCTGTGAACATTCTGGCATTTTCAGGATCCCAAAAGCATGAGAAACAGTTGAAATTTCTAAAGGCTTTCATAAATGTTTGATTTCATTTATAAGGTGGAATTTTGGACTTGTCAAAGATTGTGGAAAATTCTCTTTGCCTACAAAGGAACTGAGTTTCCAGTAACCAGGATTGTTTCAACACCTGACAGGTCTGTACCAACAGTAAGGGAGAGCAAGGTACAGGGAATTTTTAGTACTTTTTCCAAAAGTTTTCCAGTAATGAATTCATATCTATCCGTTTTTAAAAACAGTAACTATTGTGGAAATCACAGGATGGAGAAGAAAAATATATTTTTGCTTCTGATATATTTAAAGTAATATAAAGGGATAAAGATCTGTGTTTATATCCTTAAAATCCTTCTTTTGGCTAGCAGTGATGCAGCCAAAACAGACTGAAGGACTAGAATGACTGTGGAGAAATTCTGAAATATTTTTAATACCCTTTTTGTTGTGGTTTTGTGTTTATGAACATTTCCTGAAATTTTTGCCTTGTTTTCAGGCTTCTGTATTTTCATTTTAATTTGTCCAAAACTATTTAAAAAGTAGTTTAAAAATGCTAATTTATTAAAAAAAAAAAAAAAAAAAATTAAAAAAAAAAGGAAGACTACTTGTTTCCCCACCCAGTGGAGTTGTCTCACCCAAACTCAGATGAACAGGTCTGAATTTAGAAGTTTTACGTAAAAGGACATCTTCCTCTTTCTATTTCCTCTTAAGTGCTGTAGCTTCCTCTGTTAAAGGTGCTTATTTTTACTTAATAAGGAGGGTTTTTTATAAAGCACAACTTTGTGAGGTAAAACTGGATAGAAAGAGAACTAAAAAATTTTTAAGGGAAAATATTCAGCACCCAGTCAACTAACCACAAAAGATGAGAGGATTTAGGATTTAGCTTTTGTTACATAATTTTTATTAGCATCAGCAGATAGACTTAATCTAAGACAAATAATGTTAAATGGCTTGAAAATTAAAACAGGAAATAGAATTTGTTCTTCTGTATTACAAAACAAATATGTTTAGTTAACATTTTGAATAGAGCTTTAAAAGTGTTTGGCTTATACAATAAACCTTTTGATTTTCTTTAACATAGGTGTTTTTTATGTAGTTTGACACTGGCAGGGTAAAATGAATTATTAAAACATTTATCTTAAAAAATGTTGCAGATTTTCTGGGATATTGATTATATTTTGACCATCTTCTTTTGGCTTTCTTGCCATTTAGGTAAGGTCTTATCCACACTATGGTATCTAGTGATGAATATCCCACACCATTGCATGATTTTCACATAAGCATAAAGAAGTCAATTTTCACAAAAAGAGTGAAACAATTATCAAATGTATTTTAAGTGAGCCAATTTCAGTTAGTTAAATATTTTAGTCTAATTTCTGGAGTCAAGGCATGAGTTGTTTTCATCAGGAATCAGAGGTTTAAATGTGGGGACAAGGTGGTACAGGGCAATGGACAGCAGTCATTTATGAGTTATGAAATGTTAACAGATTCAGGCTCTTCTGTATTTAAAAAGAAGTTCAATTCAGTTCTGCAATGTATTGTAGTTGTCTTAACCTTCTAGGTTTATTAGGAATTTATAGTTTAATATGTACTGGCACATTTCAGATATTTTGTTTTTCTGTATCATTTAGTTTGCGTCATTTTGAGAGGCAGGTACATAAATATTCTTATAGTTAGACTTTAAAGGAACAGAAACAATTAGTTTCCTATTTCTTAGAAAACTTGTATAATTTTCCAAGTTCTTTTTTCTTTTGGCTATTTTTGCTGTACTTATACTTTAGTATCATTATTATTGTGAATTTTCTGGTTTGTGGTATTTTTGAAGTTGGTCACTAGTTTCAAGGTCACAGGAACTTTTGGAGTCTTATAAAAACCAATATAAAATATGGATATGAAAATATAATTAAATTCAAGGTAGGACTTTCTGTCCTGATAATTTCCAGTTAGCTTTTTTGGTGGGAACATATGGACAGAAGCATTTTATTTCAATTGACTTTGGAGGCCTTTCTGCACAAGCTAAACATTGTGGAGGATTGAGAATTAGTGCTTAGCATCTTGTAAGAACTTAGTGGCTAATTTAGCAAACAGTTTAGATTGCTCTTCATTTTTTGATCATATAAGAAAAGCAAAAAAAACCCATTTAGGAATAATAATCTGCCCTGTCCGTTGTTATGAAGAAGCATTTGGGTTAAAGTTCACAAATACTTGGAAATTCCCCTCTTGATAAAAGAAAGAAAGGAAATTATTCAATGTCCTTGATCAGAGATTCTTGCAAGTTTTAGGCATTGTTTTAGACATTGTTAAATAAACCCAATCTAATTGTTACAAAAATCAAGGCCATAATGTATAAATATTTTCCTACAAAACCATTTTTCCTTAAGCATAAAATACACTACTGTCTTTTCCTGTCCATGTCTAATTCTGCTATAGTTAGTTTAATTTATTACAGGAATAATATAAAGCAGATTTCTGTAGCTATGCTAACAAAGATAAATGGAAGTAGGAACTTCAATAAAACTTTGCAAACAATTCCATTATAGCTTGTCAAATGCACAAAGAACCTCAGGTGCAAGTTGTTTCATTTATATGTCAGTTTTGTCAACATCACTGACTAAAAGTATGGACCCTTACATTCAATCTCTGCACAAAAGAATAAAATGACAATTCAAGCATGAAGTTTTTTACTGTGTTTTTAGCTCTGACATTTTTACTTGCTGCAAGATTTTACAGCAAAAATAAGAACTGCTAGGAAAACCCAAAATCAAACTTTCATATTATTTGATTATTGACAACATATTCTAACCAAGTAGAAAGCTTGCATAATTTAGTTTCTCCTTTTTACATGATATTCATGCAAGTTGCAACAAGCAAGTAATTTACAAATTATTTTATATACAAGTTTATATTTATAGATTGTTTCTACTACATTCAAAATGTTATTGTATTTACAAGTTACAAGTCTTTAAAATTTATGGCTTTTCTGTTTGTGGGAACTGAGTTCTTGGTTTTCATGTCCTTTATGACCATGCTGAGGTTCATATATTCATAGGGTGTTATTACTTAAATATTCACCAGTCTACACGGGAAGTGATATCATATAATGCATAGAAAGAGACTTGCAGCCTGGAGTCAGAGACAGCCTGGCAAAAGCCTTGCATTCTCTTCACCCCTGGGAAAGAAAGGGCACCCCTTTGTCTCTCATCTTTCTGCTGGGAAATCTGTTTATCATTTTTAGAGAGAGAGTCAATTACTTGATGAGGCAAAAGTATGTACTTCAGTAAGTTTTAAGACTGTTGGTGCAAGTTAATATCTCATTTAATCTGCTTTTGTGTACACCTTTGCAGATTTTAAAAAGAACTATAAAACAAATAAAGAAAAAATCAAGGCCGTTGCCATAAATTCTAACCTGTGTCAATTACTAATCCAAAAAAATTGGACATTTTAATTAGAAAATGAAGCTCAAATGTGGTAGTGAATTAAATCACAGGCCAACCAATTAATACATTTGGCTATCAAATCATTAAGTTAACACAGGATTCATTCAATTCTTACAAGTCTCACTACAGGAACTGAATTCGATTGTTCAGTTTCCTATCCTCAGTAGAAGTAATCTTTTACATTTGCCTATATATAAAAATTCAAATTCATTAACTCAGTTCTCAGGTCAAATGGAGGTTCTTTTCTTCCTGAAATGCTGCTGTGTACAGGAAACCTCCCTTCTCTCCCCCATTTCTTTGTATTCCCTTTCAGTCTTTGTTCTGCAATCCTGTATCCATAAGAGGCAACTGATCGTACATGAGTAAACTTGTTACAGGGGTAAACTAGTTTGTCTGACAGTTCACACAAACATTAAAATGGAAAACATTGCTATGGTTTACCAAATGAAAACCCTTTAGATTCCCAGTGCCTGGAAATTATTCTCAGTGCCTTCCCAAGGAATGGAGATTATTTCTTATGGAAAGGAAGGATGAATAAATACAAAAATATTTATATATATTAAAGAAAATGCCAGATATAATATATAAAACTATGAGAAAACCAAAAGTGAGGCCTAAAATCTTCCCATTTTGTGGCATATACTATTAGAATCTGTGTTGTAGTTCAGGAAGAAAGGTGACACAAAACCAACAAAACTTTTCTTCTGATGATTAAGAGGGTGTGATATTTACTAATAAACACCCCTGTTCCTACCTTAGACAGCAAGAAAATGTGTACCTGTAGGTAAAATAAGCAATCAATTACTATAAAAAAATAATTAGGCAATGGCTCTTGTTTGGCGAACTCCATTTGGGATGAATATAGAAGAGATTTTTGAGATTTAAAATATTTCAGTGGAATACAGTAAATCCAAAAGGCTTAGTCTAACAAGAATAAAATACGCTTCATTTGGGATCTTTTTGATTATATACTATTCACATTTTCACTAATTTAAGCCTTGTTGGTGTGATATAGACTGGAACCCAAGAGAATAGCAGTCAGGGAATGGGGATGCTGAATTAGCTGTAGTGGAAGCATTTTGCCCTTACAGGAACTCAATCTAAAATGGGTGCTTAAAAAGTACTTGCATTTTTTTGTATTTTAAACTTTTTATGATAATATTTTATTGCTTGTGGGTAACAGCCAATCAATGTCTTATGTTCCTTAGTTGATTATGTTAAGAAAAATCTACATAATTTTCTAGCTGTAATTGGTGTTTCTATTATTTTGTTTTTCTATTTCTTTTATAAACTGTTTTCTTTATTAGCAGAGCAATTTTCATTCCAATAAACATTACAATATATACATTTCTTTCTTGCAGTAAAATTCTCCTAAATTTAAGACATTGCTTATTCTAAATCACAATATCATCTAATTACAAACATTCTATGGCAGAATATGTTTATAATTTAGAATTGTTAGTTTCTCTTTTATTTTCCGCAGTTGTTATTATGATAGGAAAGTATTACTCTTCTAATGAGACAGAATCCTACCTACTGGGTTGCACTTCCTGTCTCCTGCATTTACAGAAGAAAACTATGAAAGTGATGCTCCCATATCTTGTTATACAAACCATTCAGTCTGTTGTATGAGCAACTGGGCTCCTAGGGAGTATGAGTGGTGCCTTTTGTGCAGATGACCTACACGTTCTTCATGACATGAGCAGACGTAAGCTCATCAAGTCTTACAAACCCAGCAACAGGAGGCTGCACCACTGTGCTGTCCAGTCTGTTAGAAATCAAAGCTGAGAGAGGGGCTTTATGGTATTAACATTTACAACATGCTAACGTGGTCCCAGGGCTCCCAGTAGGGTCTGTGTGTGGTCGGCAAGTTTTCCTCTGTCTGTGAAGCACCCATACAGAGCAAGGTGTTTGCAACTCTCTCTGTATAACCTCTCACAAAGGCAAGCCAGATACACCACTTTAAACAGAATTAGATCATATGTTCATATGATCATATGTTCTCAAAATAGGAAGGCTTAAAGCACAGGCAGTTTGAAGAATCCCCTTTCTGAAAGCTCTTTAAGGTATCAGACAGAGTAAGTATTTGGAATCTGGTTCTGAAAATATTAAGAATATTAAGAATAAGACAAAATGTCCTACTCTCTCTTTAAAGAAAATTCTACAGAATTTTAGCTGCAAATATTTTTAACCCCATGATTTGAATTAGAAATACAAATAATAAATAAAACTGTACTTGCTACCAGATGCAACTATAAATAAATGTCGCCAAATACTCATGAATATTTGTGATTATAAAACTACCAGATTAATTTGTCCTTTTTTCCCAGAAAGTATGTCTAAATAGAAATAAATTCAAGGAATGTGTGATCTGCTTGTGGATAAGCCTTGAACAGAAGGAGAGGTTAACATTTTTAGCTAAATTATGCATTGCAAATGGCTCACTCAGTTTTTTTATCATTTGCATAAATGGCCCTGGTTCAAAATCTCACTGATTGATTGCAATGGAAACAATTTTACTGGTTTAATCTTTTTCTTTTTTTTTAATCACCATAGGGCTCAAAACTATAAGATAGGGAGAAAACAAGAACAGTATCCCCATTTAAAGACCACTTTCTAATCTTAATTATCATGTCAACCAAACTGTTTTTGTAAATTAAGTTTTATAACTGACCATCTGGAATAAAGAAGTTAGAATTTTACTGAAAACAGTTTCAAGTTTCAGACAGAAATCCTAACTATTAAGACCAGTGTTTCAACTCCTTAAGCTATGCTTTTTAAGGAAAAGAATTTCTCTGAGTAGCAGTCGTTGGACAACTTTGTTTTTCACGAATATTGAAGCAGAAAAAACACAGGCTATTAACTTAGTTACTTTGCTTCTGTTTAGGAACATGGTAATGAGTTGCCCAGAGGTTTGCAGCAGTGGGTTCTGAGATATGGAAGGAGGAAATCGAGGACTACAAATCAATTTTTGTGATTTTTCTGGATTATTTATAAGACATGCATCTTTCAGCAACATTTCTTAATCATGGCTGTTTTGAAGCTATTTCTAGTGCCCTTATTATTCTAATGAAAAGCAGCAGCCATCGAACTGCAAAAAATCAAAACTGAAAGTGCTAGGTAATGTAAAGTATTAAAAAAAGGTCAGTCAAGCACTCAGATTTGCATTGTTTCTCCTTCAGTCAAATAACTCAGGAAATATTATGGCTTGACCTAAGAAATAAATTAAGAGCTTTATTTCATTAGCTGACTACAACATCAGTGAAAACAATCAGATTCAGAGTTTCTATCTACTTAAGAGCAATGAATGGGCTTTTTCTATTAATTATTATTTTAAACTGATACTTTCATAGGACTGTTGTGAACTGCAGAGCTGTACAGCGCGTACAGATAAGTCCTATGGATACTTGCCTTTTTTTACTTCTCTTTGCATCATCTGTACACTGTTTTATAGTCATCATCTGGTCGGGATGGATAATTTTGCTGTCAGTACAGGCACAGTTAATGAAAATATGAGAAAATTTACAAGGCTCATCAAGATTTATGAACCAATAAGGAGCCTAGACTGGGGGTTTGAAAAAAAATAGCCTTAGCATGCAAATCCTATGAAAGAATTATTAATGCTGGAGCAGTTGCTGTTTCTGATACACATTCTCTGCAGAAACACAGCTTGAAATTTGGGATTTGCGACTTGAAAAATGCAATTTTTAAATTTTTACTTTATTTAACTAAGTTCATTAGTTTCCTTGTTCTTTTTGTCTTACTGTGATTTAATTGGTAGACTCCTCATAAGTGAATGCCATTCATATGTATTCAAAAACCAAAATCTCTTTGATGTAGTTCTAAATTTCAAAAGATTTTCAATTTTGGCAATTCAAATTTCAATTTTGAGAAATGTGAACTGCAAGGAACTTCACATTTTTATATAGGAGCAAAGTTGAACCATTTGCACATGTCTTGCTTCCCAGATTGGGCCCAAAGTCAGGCAAAGCAACTAAACTTCTGTGAGCAAAACTGAATCCTTCATGTAATTTTGCTATTACTAGAAAAATCATGGCCAGGTATCCCTGAGGAATTCCTGCTGTGTCATTGTACCACCTTATTTTAACCTAAAGTGGGATCTAGATATAATTTACAATTTAAAATGAACTGTAGGTCTGAGTCAGAATATCAACTACACTAGAAAACATTTGTTGAACTTAAGATTGACTTTTTTCCTCTCTCTTTTTATCCACATTTTTAGATAAGCAAAAGGATATTTTTACAGGTTAGAACAGTCAAGGTTTAAGAGCCTTGAACTGTGCTTTTGTCCAGAGGCTTTTTAGGGAAACTTGAGGAAATACCTGCCACTTCTCATATATCATTGATTTAAACCCATAAAAATCAGTGGGTTTTTTCACCTGAATAGGGTTTTGGGAAGATTATTAAAAAGGTCGACTACTATAGTTAATATTACAGGAAGTGGTGTCTTAGAACTACTGGAGAACAGATAGAATCAGAAAAATAGAAAGTGTTTAAACTGTAGCTGAATGCATTGCAAAGACATTATGATCACTCAATGTTACCATAACTTAGGTGCTAAGTCGATTATATTGATTGCAGCTGTGACAGTGTAAGGATACAAATTAGGTAAATCTTGTAGGAAGATATAGTATCTTTTTTTAGATCAATTTGTATAGCTTGAGAAAAGAGGGAAGCTTTTGGCTCCATAAGCTCTTCTGCCATGAGAAAAAGAAGAAACTATCTTCAAAGCTAAGTACAAGTTTTAGAACAAATGCTGTGGATTTTACAAGGTACGTTAATCAGGCTGGGTGAAAGAAAATAGTTGATAACAAAATTCTGTTAAAGGAGAAAGATGAGATGAATTACCATGATCCATGAAATTATCATCTCTAGAGTCTGTGATTTTGGAAAGATGATGATATTTTATTTTCCAACCCAATCTTTTAAAGCCTGTCTCTTTCAGTTTTTTTTAAATTTAGTTTTTTTATTGAGAACAAATACTGAGAGGTGAAGGTAACTGAGGATTTTTTTTTTTTTTTTGAGAAATTTGGGTGAAAACTTAATCACCACTACGAGGACCTCAGAACATTTTTTACATAAGCTTATTCTGGTGTATGATAATTTTTTAATTCCATGCCAGTAATTTATAAGTAATAACACATTTGCATAGGCTACTCAGTTACAGCCAGCTTTGATTTGGTGCCTGATTTTGGAAATTTTGTTTCTGAGGACAAATATAGTTTTGAAGTCAAGAGGACACTTGAAGACCAGTTTCTGGGAAGCTTTCTTCTCCAGGTAGGATTCTTGTTTTATATAAATCTTAATATATCTTTGTATAACTCCCCGAGGATTCTAGTATCCAAAGCAAGTAAATAACTTACAAAATGTTAGCAAGTTCAACATTTGTTTTCTCTGTACTCCGAAGTCACTCCCTACAAAGTATTTGGACTCCTCTATAAAAGTCTGCTTGTTGGGAAAAAACTCTCCTCTAGATTGTTGAGATGGGAATCAGAACAATGTTTGCCAGAGCATGCATGGGTGCTTTCCTCAGGTCCTCTTAGTAATATAATACATTAACAAGACAATTTCACATAATTATTACAAGTGCAATACACATTAATGACAGCATTTTCTGATACATTGTGGGATAACTCTTCAAAATAAATTCAGTAAGAAAAAAACCCCAACAGTCAATTCAATCAACATTTCATTAAATTTGGTGGAAGGCTACAAGCAAATTTATTTTAGCATTCCCTAACCTATAGTTAGTGCAAACTATACTTACTGATACCAAGCAAAAGATAGAAGCAATTCAATCAGATTTTCCCCTGAACTCCTAGCTTGGTTTAGCTTAGATCTTTCCACAGCTAGGGCAGTTTCACATTCTTTGAAATTATTGAAATCCAAAATTAACTTTATCTTATTGTACAAAAACATGAACAACCTCACCCTCTCTATACCACAATTTGTGTTTCAAGTAAAAACAAAAGCTACAAAAGACATTTCAGGAAAACTTACCTGAGGAATTATTGCACCCAGATGCCGTTAATTTGATATGAAGACAACATTACCATTTGAATAAAAGCTGTTGCAGCTAGATTTGGGGCTATGATCCCTGATAAGAATCATTGAAAGCTCAGGAAGAAGAATGACTACCTGAAGTCCATTTATTTTGTTTTGCTTCCTATCCCCCACACCTCCAGCTTTGTATTCCTCTCTTTAAGTACATTTATTTATGGAAAACCTGTTTCCTTTCTATTCTCAACATAGTTGGACATATATGTAATACATCTGAGACTAAAGCTTACTACTTAAATCCTACTCTTGCTAAACAACCAGAAGTACATATTTTAAAACAGGATATGTTTTTCCCTCAGCAGGGTAGCATTTAAAGTGTGATGCTTGCCAGGTGTGTACTTCATGCTATTTCATACTTAGTTTTAGAAACTAATTTTTGGTGAAAATATTTTACACCGGTTTTAAAGTCAGAACTGCTGAAAGATCAGCAATCATTGTGATGAGATGGCAACGAAAATATTAAACTCTAAATTAATCATTCAGTTATATGAGATTAATTTCCAGATGGAGATCACAGACTCAAATACATAGAAAATCTGCAATATATCACTGAATTTGTTGTTCTATTCTGGGTAAGATTAAGAGCACCTCGACAACTAAAAATATTTGGACCACTCAAAGATGTTTGCTTAAAGGCATCTTTAGAAAAAAAAGGGAAAAAACAATCACACAAAAAAAGCAAAACCAAAAACCAAACCAACAAATAAGCCTCTGTTAAGTAGAATTCAGAAGTGCTGACTCTAAGCTCCTTTCATGGCTTTATCTTTGTTGTCTTTGTCATTAAAGTCTTTGTGGTTGCAAACTACTTCAAAATTTTGTATTCTTCATGTAATTTTTTGAACTTGAGAGACACTAAGGTGTCCAAATTATGAACAGCTGTGTAATTTCAGATCTTCTAAAGCATTTAGCATTTCCTTATGAAGTTAACAGATATGACACTACATAAAACACATGTTCTTATAAGAGAGCTGCTGGAAGCTAAGTAGGACACATGGGCTGTTTTAATTGGCTCTAGACATCAATATTTAAGCAACTAAATCCTACCATAGATTTTTAATTACTAGAAGCATTATATTTTCTTACTAAAATTTGGATTCGATTGCCTTATTTTTCATGTTTTCCAAACATCTTCCCCTCTGTTCTCCTTTTGACTTCCTCCACTATGATGAGTTCTGAAAACATAGCATCCCAAAAAATTCCAGCTGAGACCTACCCACATTAAGTAGAATAACCTATTCCCCAAATACATGTTATCTTGTTTTGGCTATAGTGTTTTCTTTTCATGTTAACCTCTTTCAAAATTCACATTTTTGCCTGAATTCATAGCAATTTTAATTTTCCAAAGCCGAAGTATTTTCTCAAATAACAAATATTCCCTATTTGTTAGAGAGCATTTCAGCTGTCAAGGACTGTGATGAGAAGGTTGAGTGCCTATGGGTAGAAACCTGGGGGAAGGCTAACAAGGCAGATATCCTGCTGGGAGTCTGATATAGAGCACTCAACCAGGATGAAGGGGCAGGTGAAGTATTCTACACATCAGTGGCTGGCTGATGTTTCATGATTGTTTGTTCTTGTCAGAGACTTTAACTTGCTGGATGTCTGCTGAAAACTCAACACAGTGGAGAGGAGGCAGTGTAGGAAGTTCCTGGAAAGTGTAGAAGGTAATTTCCTGACGCAGCCAGCAAGTGAACCTACCAGGGGTGGGACCCTGTTTGACCTGCTGCTTATGAATTTACAAGGACTAGTGGGAGATGTGGTGGTCAGAGGCTGTCTTGGACATAGCAACCACAAAATGATAGCATTTTCAATTCTTGGTGAAGTAAGGAAGGGGGTGAATGAGACTTTTTTCAAGAAACAACTGAATGTGGGATCTAGTGCTATGGTCTAGTTGACATGCTGGTGTTCATTCAAAGGTTGGATTCCATGAGCTTGTAGGTTTTTTCTGATCTTAGTGATTCCATGATTCTATTCAGCACATGATCCATTCCAAAAGGACACACTACCCTTACTAGTTGGGTGTCACAACTATGATTTATTCAGTATCTGGTCCATTTCCTAGATTGTAAGACCCAAAACCCAGAGACATTATACTAGAACTCCTTTTAATATTCTCTCCTTTTTGTTCAGCTAGGGACTCAGTCACACATGGTCTCATCTTCACCATTTTTCTGTATTTTGCTTATGAGAATGTTATATGAGACTATACAAAAGACTTTTTGAAAAAAAAAATGTCATGCACATACAACCTTCCTACAAGAGCAATAATCTCACCAGCAAAAGGAAATTAGGCTTGTTACAAATATCTTGATTGTACTAATGCCAGGTTTTGTGTATGTTTCAATGTCTCTTAGGTACTAAAAGCTGATTATTTACTCCTTTGTTTAAGATCTTTTTCGTCTCTCCCACTCTCCCTGGAATGGGCTGATTAGTAAATATTACTGCATTCTCTCTTTTTTCCATTGGCTGAAATCTTAAGACCAAACATACCTATGTGATCTGGATCACCTGTTTTTCTGGAAACCAGAAACAAACCCACCTGTTTCAGAGCTCTGAGTACATCTTCCTCCTCTCCATCCTGCTAATCTCTCTGATGGGCCACAGGTGGAGGCAGCTCCTCAATTTGCATGGGGTCACTGGCTGTACTCGATAAGCATGTCCCTTTGCCCTTAGGAGCTGCTTAACTTTGTATTTTGCTATTGCTAGTAGCAGGTACAAGATTTTATGAGTTTGCAAGGCCTCTAGACTGAGACATGTCAGGCCAGCTTTGTCTTAATATTTCTGGACCTGTAGCTTTTACTTGTTTAAGCTATGGCAGAGATTTCTCTAATCAACCAAATGTGTTTGTGTCTCTTGTTTTATCTTTGTGCTGTAGAGCTGCAGTTGTATATAGATTGCAGTAAGAGCATTTTTCTAGGTAGAATGAGATATTCATAACCCTTACAAAATGATGTAAATATATATGGTAAAGATACAGTTACGATAGCAGAGACCTTGAAATATGAAGATATGGGATGGGGCACTGAGGAGTATAGGCATGGGATAATAAGAGATGGGGCACAGGTTTGCTGCGGAAGAACCCACAATTATGAACTGTTCACTAATAGTCAATCAAAAAAAAAAAAAAAAGGACCTGAAGATCCTCAAAACTGATTTATGGGTAAAGAATAACATGGTAATAGCATCTAATGTTATAATAGTATGCATGATAAAATCCTATCATACATAGAGGGCATCAAATATAGTAACTTGATATAATCTGTGGTAACAGACCAACGTAGACAAAGATGTAAATGTGTGTTCACTAACTCTGTGCGTGAATGTATAATGGAGGAAAAGTGAGAGGAAGAGGAAATCATGAACAACATATCCTTCCCAGTGAAGGACTCCAAATGCTGGTGACTTGTCCTGCCCCGATAGACCCTAAGTGTGTAAGTTACATCAATAGCAGAAATAGAATTAAAAATGTATACAAGTACTCTAACTGCATCGCTACTGCATTGCTGTTCTTTATTTTTCCTTAATAATGTTGTTTCATTCATGAAATTAGGTCTACAGTAGTGATGACCTTTGAATTAGATTAAATTTTCCATTACACTAATAATAAATTTTATTAGTTTTGTTTCCATTTATGTGTGTGTGTGATGTTTCCCTTGCCTATTAACAAGATTCTGAGAGTAACACGCTTTTTGAGGTGAGTGCTCACTCTTGGCTCCCAATTAAAGCTGTTCTGCTGCAGCAGTGTAGCTGTTAACAGTGCTGGTCAAGTAAGCCCTTACTTTCCTTATTGTTGTTTGAATCTGATCCTGACTTGATATTGGAGGCATGTCATGGCTATAAGTTTGCCTGGCAAGCCTTGCTTCCTGGCTGGTCCAAAAGATCTCTAGCCTGCCATGCTCAGGGTTACTGGGAAATGACCTGCCCTGTAGACCCCGTGGCAGCCCCCACCCTACAACCTGCAGTGCCTGATGAAAGCAAATCATCCATGAGGGCTTGGAGCAAAAGCTAGTGTCCTAGCAGTGACTTTGGTGTTTATTTACATATAGGTTTGTATCTAAATAAATGAGAAAATGTGATGTGAGAATAGAATTTTGGTGGTTTTGTTTTGATTAGGTGCTTTTTTGTTTGTTTTTCTAAAACAGATAAAGTTTTAAAGGAAGCACAGCAAGTGGGTTAAGGTAGATAATTAACTCAGTCAGGTAGAAGAAGAAAAATCTGAACGAAAGCTTTCTCTTTTTATTTGCTCCATTAAGATTGAGTGACCTCACCAAAATTTGTGTTGAGTGATGCTCCTTTTCCTGTTTGGAAAACCACTTTATATAAATTAGTATTTGCAATACTCTATTTCTATTAGAGAAAGTAAATGCTACTTAGTTATAAGCTATTTATATTTTGCAATTCTTCTTTCTTTGTTTAAATTTAAGATAGGCCAGAGATTTGTCTAGTAATAAAAGTTTGTTAAAATGGATTTATTTGTCCTGGAAAATACAGATTTTAGTATTTTCCTCCTTTATAAAACAGTACCAGAATGTTGGTCTAAATAGTCTTGATTGGCCTTAATATATGTGGATTTTTAACAGATAGAGGCAAAGAACACATTCTAATAAATACAATTTTTAGAAAAGTTATCCTTATCTATAAATATAGAAAGGAACAATTCCAAGGGTGGGAGGGGAAAAGTCCCTAGACTCTGAATAGTTTTACTTTCTATCGACTTAGGTTAGGTCTAAAGCAACAGATACTAAAAAAAAAAAAAAAAAAGGCTGGCTTTGCACAAATTTTCTTCTGTAAGTCTAATCAGTACCATGATTGCAATCTTAATGGAATTTTGGAATTTAACAGTTTTCTTTAGAATGAGTGCCTTGTGTTAATATCACATTTTATATGTTCATAATTTAATTGTCCGTTATTTATAACTCTCTTGAATCCATTATTCATTGCATGCAAAATTGTTAAAATAATGGAAATCTCTTGAAAGAAAAGAAAATAAGCCAATCCCTTGAAGAAAGAAGTGACTTCTCTCCAGTACTTAAGTTATGCCACAGAATACTGTTTTAGGAATAATACTTGTTAGATGGCTTGATAATTCAAGTTAATTTGTTCTCAAAACTTTGAATTTAATTGTACTGCTATTACTATATATCCTTTTGGAAGGCATGATTTGCACATGCCTAGCATCCAAAAAACACTATATACTGCAATCTGAGTCATAAAACTTTTGTTCAGATACCAGTTTCATCTACAGTACTTATTAAAGGTACAGACTCATTGGGTTACCCCCTCCCCTGGACATTCACCTTTTTTTGTTATAATTTTAAAGAATTTGTAAAGCTGACAAAATATTCACTTGAAAATCTTCCTTTTGGATCTCATTAAAGATTTCCTTGCTTGACAGATCTTGCCTTTATTGTACATTAAAAAAAAAAAAATCTATATCAATTTAATCAGCCAGCCCTAGAAACCAATGTCAAAAGACAAAAATGATAAAGTCTTTCCAAAATCCATAGTATACATAGGGACGTGTAATAAGAAGACTTAAATTATTTTTTCTACTCAAAATCCATGAAGAAGCAAGCACAGATCCTTCAGAAAGAACTGACACAAATACTTTCTCATTGACACTTTGAAAAGTGGAGATCATACTTTGGTTAGATTAGAAATGTGAACATAGAAAAGAACAGGAAGCCTCTATCCTTTTTCCTTTAATATTTTCTCTTATTTTCTTGCAACGATCTAGTAACTTTTTTTTTAAGTGGCAAGAAATTGTCACAGTTTAATCAGTTTTTTATAAGTAAAATGGAAGTGTTAAATTTTGTTAAATTATCTGAGGCTGAGGAGCCCTTATGGATTTAATTTTGTCTCCTAGTTTAGTTTGTGACTTTGTGAAGTCAACAGAGCCTTACCTTTGCCAGATGGAGCTTAATCCTAGTGATGCATACATTTCTTATTGTTAAACTTCTCCAAATATCTTTATTAAAAGTTTCTGACAATCAATATTCCCATTCTCATTCTAGGAGGCTTCTTTGGATGTCAAGCAAATGTTTTGTTTGTACATCTTCCTTCTACCTTGAAGTTATGTTCTGCCTCAGAGTGCAGAACTTAATATGAAGAGAAGGATGGCTTTTTCTTCATTCATTTAACATTGGAAATTTTTTTAGGAAATAAATGGCATCCCTCATTGCTATGATATGAAGAAATAATTTCTTTCTTGTACTGGAAACTTGTTTCCATTGCATAATGTGTAATTCTGTAGGAAAAAACTCTCAGCTGCCTCTGTTTAAAAATGCTCAATGAAAGTCTCACAAACTCAAAAGAGAAATTAAATGCAGCTTAGTGTTTACAGCACTTTTATACAGAGTAGAACTCCTGTTAAGAAGGCCTTTTCCAAAAAGGAAATAGATGAGGGACTTTAAAATGTGTTGCTGCACCTTTCAGTTTGCCATGCTAACCACTGGATAGTGGGTAAAATACAATACTAGGAAGTTCTTTTCTATTATGTGCTAAAGGGATGACATGCATAAGGATGTTCTCCACACATAAAATGTGGGGCCAGGCTGAGTCTTCTGAGTTTCTAAGCAGTTGAAGAGCTAAGTCCTTGAAGCCATCTTAGAAAATTTTCCATTTAAATTGTTGGCTTCTGTAAGTTTTCTGTTTATTTTGTGGAGAAACCTAAAAATCTACTTTAGGGCTGCAGACACTATTAAGTGTTAAGATATCTCAAACACAGACACTCTAATGGCTGAGTAACTTGTTACATTTAGTAGCTATGCTTAATCTTATGAGTCACAACTGACTAATTATAACCCATGAATTTGAAGTATTGTTTGTCATTACTAGAATTCATCATGTCTAATTGTGGTAAAGACGTCCAACTTGGTTCTTCCCAGGAGAAATCTGTAGCCAGAAACACTGAAAGGCCCTTTTAAAGATTTTATAATGCTGTAACATCATTATAGTTTCCTTGTGCTGTCCCTACACAAAAGAATCTCCTCCTCTTTTGAGCAACATCATGTTACTCACTAAAATGTTTGTAAGTTCCTTTTGGTAAATCTACATTGTATTTGAAG
The DNA here is from genome assembly GCF_041296385.1 of Aphelocoma coerulescens. Classification (NCBI taxonomy): domain Eukaryota; kingdom Metazoa; phylum Chordata; class Aves; order Passeriformes; family Corvidae; genus Aphelocoma; species Aphelocoma coerulescens. The sequence goes on along the minus strand of NC_091019.1, from coordinate 39,067,701 downwards.
AACCTACCAAAATAAGGTGTTGCTGTCTTTTGTTCTTTGGTGAAAAGTGTTTTTTATTTGACTACTCCTTGAAAAGTGAGATACAGAGTAGCTGCAAAAATGCCCGTTGATACTTTGCTTATTTGCTTCTTGTTTTCTTTAAACACAATTTGTTTAAGGAGATTTCCAAGGAGGACATTCGGAACAAAGGCATCCATAAGCTGCAAACTAAGGAATAACAGCGAAATTAATAACAATGAATACACCAAATCAGTACAATGTTTTCCTTGGGAAGCGAAAACATGTTTTTTCTTTCCACATACATACAGTAGTTCTCAGTCCAAAACTAGTCCAAATCCTTAAGTTAAAATAGATAAAATAGGAAAACTGTTGAATATTTATCAATAGATAAGAGCAGTCTGTGTTCACAACCGTAAAAGGGAAAGTTGAATTAATAATTGTGTTTCCAGTGTAAATTGGTACCTATGTAACTACTGGTTAGAGTCTTGGTATTATTCAGTGATCTGAAAACAGCTATGGATATGACCTCTGCTTCATAGCCTAACACTTTGAATCTTGGGAAAGAAAAACAATTTTATCAAAATTTCAGTGTTTTATATAATTAGGATTACATCATCCTCCTCTGAAGATTGAGAGAATTCTATGAATTTATTAACTTATTAATCAGATTTCCTCCTGAACTTTTACCTTCAAGTAACTGGCAGTAACTTGAACTTTTTTCCCCTTTGTTTTCTTGTATGTAAATCCAGAAAATCTGTAACACTTCGACATCATTCTTTGCACTCTTTCCATACGCTTACCACTGAGCATCTATGCTATAAAAACCTGTGAAGGGTGATGACTCACCTCTTTCAAATTTCAGGCACATAGTAAAATTTTCACCTCCTGCACGGTGAGGGTGCTTATACTCACTGCAGGCAAAACTGCTTAAAAGAAATTCACTGAGGGTAAAGCAACCCCATCAGAGCCATATGCTGCAAAGATAGGCAGCCCAGCTTACATGCAACATGCCTCACAAATTTTTCCCAGATGCAGTAGCATCTCTATCAGTGGTTACAGAGAAAGATAACTCTCCTACAAATATCCAAATTTTTGTTTATTTTAATTTTCCCTGATTTAAAAAAAAGAAAAAAAAATTGAAAAATCCCAACAAAAACCAAGCAACAAAACGAACCACTATAACAACGACGATGTATTCCAGATATTTATATGAATTTATATGAATTTATATGATTATTTTATGATCCCTTTTCACAATCACTTTGATACTCCCTAGTACACCATCATGGAAAAATTTGAAAATTAATTTTTCTACTACAAGTTTTCAGAAAGTCAAAATAAATATCTCACTGCTCAGAAGTTCAGTTATAGAATTATGCAAAAGGACTGATATCAGAGACATATATTTGTGGGTTTTGGTACATCTCTTTGGCATTTATGTGTAGGTTAAATTATGTTTTTATAATATAAAAATCCAATACATTTGATTGGATCTTGACTTATTTAAGATTCAATTTAATCAATTAATTTTTTTAGTAGTTTATGTGAATTTCAAAAAGCTTAAAAACTTAAAAAGCTTAAAAAGAATGATAACTTTCCAGAATGTTTTTAATGTTTAATGATGTTTATAGATTTTTTCACAAAATGTCACTGTCAATGAGTAGCGTTGTACAGCTGTTTTTGTTTAAACGTAAACATGCGTCAATATACCTTGTGATAATCCTTTGTTTCTTCATAAGAAGTAATTTCAAGTAAAAAGCGTAGGTCCAAAGAATCTAAATCTGTCAGGATGGATGAAATTTCAGACCAGCATATAATAAATTGTTTTGTTTCCCATTAAAATATATTAACAAGTACTGTCTGGATCATTTCAGAGGTAGAGGACAAAAATGAACAAAATTATATTTGACAACAATAATTAAATTTTATGATATTCCAAGCAAACTAAAAATTCAAAAATTTTATAAATTTAAGGTTAAAAACAATCTAACAGAAAGGTTATGGCTATCATGTTCTTGAGCTTTAAAATATATGAATAGTAAGAATATTTTTTCTTTTTTTTTTCTCCTGGCAAAGGTGAATATCATCAAATCATTCCATTTCATGATGTACAAATAACTAAACCATGCAAATTACCCCTGATGCCTGATTTATGACAAAGACTCTAATAAACAGTCTTCTGCCCCCTTATTCTTAATACACTTTTTGGAGTCTCTGTATAACAGCAGAACTCAGTACTTATCATTCCATTGCATAGCGAGCACTTGAAAACCTGCCCTCTTCCTTTGGGTCGTAAGTGAAAATTTTGAAAATCTGGCCCTTGTTGGCCAAATTCTTGAAGTTCTAGTCTATTAATTGCTCAAGAAAAAGCCCCAATCATGCTGTGACTTGAATTTTAAATTTACCGTAGGAGAACCAGAATTAGGAATCACTAAGACAAATGTCTTTATTTAATTATTTTCATTTAGTAGAATATATGTGAATTCTCTCAGGGTTACAATAAGCTCACAATTTATGTATTTGGGTATTTTAAAAACACATTTAATCCACCTTTCATTAATTAGTGGAACTAAACAGCAAAAACCCATCTGATTTAAAAACCAACCGGTATCAAACGGGAGCAGAGGGTGTCAACATACCTAGTGCTTTCATTGAAGCAGAATGTACATTGCCTTCATTATGTTATTTAAAAGTAACACCACAGAGGATGAAGAACTTCATCCTGTCTCAGTCCTCCGGGTCTCTGCTTGCCCCATTTGGTACACCTGCAGCTAGCACATATTCCAGTTAGTACTTTTTTTAACACATCATCTGCCAAGGAAAGAAGGGGAGGGCAGGAATAGCTTAGCAAGCAGCTGCTGGCAGAGAATGAAAGGTTTCATGCAGCGTGAATCAAGGATTATAGTGTGAAGTTGGCAGCTGATACAAAGTTTGGAAGCAATAATCTGTTGTTTTAAATCATGAATTCTGAGAGTGGTTTGTATAACTTAGGTAGTGAATCCTAGTCACTTACAGCTAGGTCAGATATTACACAGATTTAGTTGAAAAGGAAAAGCAGGGGGGTTAAGTGCAAAGCAAAAGGAGGATCACTGTTAGCATAATTCAATTTTTAAAAAGATTGCAGAGGTGAATGAAATCACCAAGTACAAAATTAGTCTTATGTGAGAAAATGTGTTACGTTGTGTTTGGTACTTAAATGCTGTGGCCATTAAACCATTAGGGACTAAACTCAGACCCTCAAGCTTGTTTCAGTTTACCAGATTCATATCATTAGATGCCCCACAGAAAATGGCACCACCTTAAGCTACTCTTACTGTATTGTGTTCAATTTACTTGTATTGATCTGTATAATTTGTCTATATTTCTTTTATAATGCATTATCTCTCAGCTCAAATTCAGAACATTGTTGAATAAATGAATTCAAATTAAAGTAAACCAAAGTCTTAAGTAATAGAACAGGCCATTTGTATCTACTCTCAAACAACAAATCCTTTTAAGATCCCCAAAGCAAAATTAGTGCCATCTAGTATGCACGGGGGGCAGACCAGGGGTAGAGACTAATTCAGAGTGAATTAATCTGCAGTTCATTAGCAAACACTAATGTTGCTTTTGGGAATGAGGAAATTAGCAGGATTATAATTATAAGCAACAAGTGTTTTCATAAACATATAATTGCTTGTCAAGGGTTTACAATATACTAGTAAGGCCATTAGGTAGGATTGATGCATGCCATAAATCAAATTTTCAGTTATGCAACAGATTGTGTTTATAAAACAACACCATTTCTGAAGAGCCATTATAGTGACCAAAGCAATTTCACAGGTGTCAACAGGCCTGGTGAATTGCAATAAGAAATTAATTAAAGTACAATTTCTATCTTTGTCGATTAGGCACCCTACCTACAGCTATAGCCAGACAGTGCTACCAGCTGAATCCCCTAGTAATGAGAGTAAACCAGCATTAGACACTGAAGGAAGAGGTTCAAAGAGATCAGGGTGTCTGGTCTCTGTCAGGGTTTGTGCGTGTGCACGCAAATGCAGGCAGTGGTGTGAAAGAGGGGCAGCCAGTTGCCAGTAAGTCGCTTTCTGTAGTGGTAGCAGAGTGATTGGCTGCCAGGGGAATCAACTAAGATATTGTCTCCTATGGGGGCTTGTTAGGTTATACAGCAGACATCCTGCAAAAACATTGAATAACAAAGAATCCTGGCAGGCAGAAATGATTGTGCTGCCTGTGGCTGCTCTAACCAGTCTCTTCTAGCAGGGTCACTGGATGGGATACTATAAAGAGCATGGAAGGGATTTAGAAGAGCTACGTTGCCTAGAAACTGACTGAGCCTCTTTACAGGGGAGAAATTTCTACACTCAAAACTTTTCAAAGACTTTTCTGCTTTTAGTCTCTTACAGACTGTATTTTGGGTGCTATTTCCAAAGAGTTTTGTGAACGCTACAGGAGATCAATCGTTTGTAAAATTTGCTTGATACAAATTTCATGAATGCAAGATCCTTTGATTCTAGTCAGGCTTGAAAGAGAAACATCTCTACATGTATTTTTTCCTGTTCTAAATTTGATTTGCACTTTCTGCCTCGTTTTTATTGTTTGTCAGTTTAAAGGCCTGCATCAATGATTCAGACATTTGCAAGGTGACAGCAGTGACATGCAAATACACAAATAGATTCATTTCTGCAGTTACATAGATCTAGATTAATGACTGCTGTGTTTCTTATAAATGTGCTCTTGACAAAATTCTCAGGCAGCAACAAATATAAAATATCATGCTTTTAAAAAACATAGAAACATACAGAACACACTGTAATTGCTTCTAAAATTTAAATATTTACATATTCTTTAATGCTTCTCTTTAAACTAGAGAGGATGGGCACACAAAAATTGCAAGGGTGAACTACCTCCTCCTGGTTTAGCTTTCAGTTATTAAGCCAGTTCCTGAAATATTCTCAGGCAAAATTCTTGTTGTTTTACCTGACTAAAGGATAAGTGGGGAGAGATTGGAGAGATTTATATTTCAGTGAGATGTAGAGGGAAGTAAAGGCCTCTGAGAAATGATGAATTCTTTCTAAATATAAATTATATAAATAGATATTACTAAAGGGACACTAAGGCAGTCCCAGTGAAAGAGTCCAACACCCTCTGAAATCAGGCACCTAAACATAATATTTTATGTTGAGCAAAGGGAAATTTGAATATGGCAGCTGGGAAGTTCTCACACATCTTATCCAAAACATGCAGTTTTCATATACACCAAAGTTCTTTCTGATTTTTCTTTCAAGAAATAGGATTTTCAAAGTCTGATAAGACATTTAGATCATGAAGGTAAGTTACATAGATGACAGAGACTTTTGTATTACAATAAAAATGTATAGATATAGTAATATCAAGATACATTGTTAAATAACAACAATTCATAAAAGTCCACTACTGATATAGATGATTGTGATAATGTTGGATTCAAAATCCTCTGGAACCATTAAGGATAAGAAGACCTTGCAGCAGGTCTTCTGTGGAAGGCATTTAATTTTATTTTGTTGGCTTTTGTTATTAAATCACCTTAAGACTATCTGGAGATCTTGTTATGTAAAGAAAGTTCTTTGTTTAGAGCTTTAATATACTTTATATACCATAACTGTTTTCCTCTGGATTAATTTTGTTTGAACCAAATACTATGACTTTTGCAAGGGCATTTGTGTTCTTACAGGCACTTTCACCAGTATATGCATCCTGAGGTTGATTCCAGAGGTACTCCTAAACAATCAAAATATGTTTCCATCAGCAAAAAAAAATTCGTTGATTGTTCTCTGTGTTTAGATTTTGCTAAGATTTCTCTCTTTTAAGCTCAACAAAATAGATTACTTTGCTGGCACATCTGGCTTATGCATGCTGAGAAAAAAATACATCTGATGCCTTGTAAGTAAAATAACAGAAATGAGGTTTGTTTATAAGACTGAGAGACCTTCCAAGTTCCAGCTTAACTCTTGGTGTTGCCTGACAGATTCCTCTTTTGGTGCCTGGAATATTAGTTTGACGAAACAAAACATTTCACAACTTTAGAATCTAATTGTGTGTGTTCTTTTGTGAAAGGAGAATTAATTATCTCTAATAATTCACTTCAAAAATTAATTTCCAGAGAACATATTTAAGTATTATTTGATTAAGTACATGCACAGTTTTTGCCCTGTTTGCCTGAAAATGAACATAAGAAATAACACAACTAATCTGGATTCTTAGTTTGATGCTAAATGTATATGTCACTGTGAATACTGTAGTACAATGAAATTAGTAAAAGCTTCATCCCTTCTTCATGGTCTATTAGTGTAGCTTAAAATACACGTATTATTTAAAAAAATGTTATAGAGAAATCATATTCTACAGGATAGTATGTTAAAAAGATATAAAAATTGTATTATTAACAAGCTTTTAATATACAAATATAAATATAAAAAAACTTGCCTGTTTTATACTTGCATTAACTGTGAAATTTGGGTAACTGTATGTACAAATGGTAAGAAGGAAAGCCGGTGTATACACATGATATTTCAACAGGAATGAAGTTAGGCAAAATTTTCATTAAATACTGAAAAATACTCAGGTTCAAAAAATGGAAGGTTTTTCATGATTTGGATGATAATATGATATTTTGATTTCCCATGAGAAAAAATGTCACTATGACTTGTTTCATTTGCATTACAATGCTAGATAATTATAAAAAAAGAAATATTAAAATCTTATTTATGTTTTGCTTGCAGAACCTGAAGGTTTTTTTTTTTTTTTTTTTTTTGTTGTTGTTGTTTTTTTTTTTTTTTTTTTTTGGTTAATCACTTTGTAATAAAATGAAATTGCAATTTTCTGTTCTTGTTTAGAACCCTCAGTAATGTATTGGACAAAATCAACAGAAATTTGCCCAACTGCAAGTTTAGGAATATCAGGAATACCTTGTGTAAGACCTTTCAGTCTGTTCAGAAAAACAGATGATAACACTTACTAGCAGAAGTGTTTTAGATATCTTGCATTGCTTATCTAGCAGTGATAATATGGTAGCAAGCTGTATGATGAGCTGAAAGGAGGCCATTTTCTATGCCTAGGTTCCCCCCCAAAAATGGACAGCTATCATTTAAATTTGTGTAAATGCATCAAATTATAGAAATGGAAATAGCACTCTAGAACAAAGGACATTTATAGAATCACCATTAGAATGGTGAAATGTCTGGAGCCATTGATTTCAAAATGGCATTTATTTTAAAACATCTGCAGTGTTTAATTCTCAGATACTGAGATATATGGATATTTCGGCTGCCCACATTCACCTATTGCCTTGGAGTTTTATAACCTCAGATATTTTGGCATGCTCTTCAACCAGGATAAACTGCTTTGATTCTGGGATATTTCTGCTGTATGAAGGATTGAAAGATGTTCACATTCCCAGTTCCAAGCATGTGAGAAAAGTCACTAAATATTATACTACTCTAGATTTGTTCTGCTTGACAAAGGGAGTACTGCAGAGGAGAAAAAACAGAAAGATTTAGGCTAGAAAAGTAGAACACATAGCACTCTACATCAAGTAGGCTCTTTGGCTAATAACACTGCTATTAGACACAGGTCACTTGCTCAGAGGGAATAAGGAATATGTTCATTCAGGCAGTCAGCTGAATCAGACTGCAACTTTAGGGGAAATAGTACTGAAAGCTTGGCATTAAATCAAGTTCCTTTTCCATTAGACTTTGAAATGCCTCCTGCTAGAAATAGTTTTAATGAACAATATGTGGATATGAAAATTAACTATACAAATTTATAATATCAAGTGATGGTTCATCTATGTTTTTGCTGTGTTCTTATTTCACAGAGTCACAGAATCAGGTAAGTTGGAAAAGACCTTGGAGATCATCAAGTCCAACCTGTGACCTAACACCACCTTATCAACTGAACCATGGCACTAAGTGCCACATCCAGTCTTTTTTTAAACACCTCCAGGGATGGTGACTCCACCACCTCCCTAGGCAGGCTGTTCCAACACCCACCCACTCTTTCTGTAAAGAATTTTTTTCTAATGACTAGCCTAAACTTCCCCTGGTGCAAGTTAACAGAATGATTTTTGTTTGTTCTGATGCCCAACATATGACAAAAGTGTATGTCTAACTAAACAACATTCAAGATATTGTGAGTTTGTGTGTGAGAACCTAAGTTCATGAACACTATCATTGTCTCTTTTCTTTAGAAACTATGTGCACTTTTCTTCAGTTTAAGACTCTAATTTAAGATTTCTAAATAATTGGAACTGAGATGTCTATCTTCAAAAAGTCTCCAGCTACAGGTTTCTCAAGGTTTTCAGCTCATGCCCAAGCTCAAGAAATATTGATTTTTATATCTGGTTTCACTGACCTATGTTTTATGAACAATAAAAATTAATGATTCCATCTTGTGTGTCAAAGCTTGAATAGCTATGAACCTTAGGAGTCCTACAGAGTCCTTCACATATCACACCATACTTGTTTTGAGTGTTAACCTGATTGGGCCTCTCATAAACTTTAAATAATTTGGATTCAATGACCTACCTTTGACTTGTTCATGAGTCTGGAAGACAATAAAATCATTCGAGTTTTTGATATAGAGGCAGTTTTTAAGGAGAATATTATCTTGTGAAAAAGGTACATTTACCAACTTGCATTGATTGCCAGGCTTCATCTCAGGGAAATGTGAAAGAATATCAGTAGTGACTTGCCACATTCCTGCACCACAATATATCACCAAAACGAAATTTGTCACAATCAAAGTATGAGTAAAAGGATATTTCACTGTGCCAATGTATAATATATTATTTAAATTCCAATCAATTTTTTATTTTCAAAAATATTAAATAACTGGGTTTTTTTCCACATTCATAATTTTTCAACGTTTACTTTGAGTTTACTTAAAAGTTTTTTTTTATCATCTTTATCCTTTTTGAAAAAAAACTAAATGCAGTAGATTGAGAATTATGGCTTATATTGGACAAGCTAATTGCAGTTTGAAGACAATTACATCCACCATCTCAAAATATACCATCTTCAATCACAGGTGTTCCCACTGTACATAAAAGAGTTGCAGTGTGTTTTGGGGGAGTAGGTACTTTATTTCTAGATGACTGACAATTTTTCAGCCAGGAACTGTCTTCAACATTCACCATGGTACAATAGACAAAAAATTTTTGTTTTTTCTTTTGGTTGTTTCCTTGTTGTTTTGGAGTCCATCCCTGCCATCTTCCATCTGTTTTCCTAGAGGTTACTTATGCATAAAAATTTTGAAAAGAATGCGTGGAAGTTCTTCTGGAGCACATATGTTCCCTTTGCTAACAAGCCTTTGTTTTCCTGTTAAAGAAGTGTTTGCAATGGCCCCCCACAGTGAATTGATCTAGGTAGGTCAGTACTTTTGCTCAGGTCAGTCAGTGTAAGACTGTAGCATCAGAATTTTTGATTCAATAACTGTCTAGCAAGTTCTTTTTCAGCGGTGTTGAATATAAAAAAATAATACAGGGAAGTTTCTAACAATAGCAATCTCCTTACTATACAATCAAGTCTGTAAAACTCACTAAATGCTTACTATTTGAATGGAGTTTTATTTTGTGGTGCGGAAGAGAGATTAGTTAGAATTCTCCTCTGAGAACTCAATTTTTTTTTTCAGTATATGATTTAGAGGAATGATGATGGTTGTGGTCTCTGAAAAAATCTGGAGGAATGATGGTGGCTGTGGTATCTGTCTTTTGGGTTTTCTTCTGAATGTAAGTACTTACCCACTCAAGTCTAAGAAAATGCATTCTTCTCAATCACATTTTTGCTGCACAGTTTTTATTTGGTTCTCTTCACTAGAAAGAAGAGTTTCCAGTTAGTGTTTTCTAGTTTGCCCTTCACACAATCACTTTCATTCTAGAGATATTTTAGGTGGGCTTTCTGGTCTCCTTGACTACTTGGTAGTTGTTGATTTAATACATACTTTAATTCTTATTCCTTATTTATTTATCAGATCTAAGAAACACACCTATTTTTCTAAATTGAATTCAATGTGTCCCTCCCACTCCCTTTCATATTTCTGAAGGAAATGTTACCTTTATATTCTTACTGAGGTCTTTTATTTTTCCAGACCTTACCTCCTCTTACTCCTCTTTCTCTCATCTGAGCTTTTTCTGCACTTTGTGATGTACTTGCATTCATCTGCCAGATTCTAATAAGGGATATTATCTCAAATTTTCTCAAAAATCCTAATATGGGGAGGATGTAACAAACAGTAAATCCACATTCGGTGTCTCTATGCCACTTAAAATTCCAGAAAACTCTACCATAGTCTTTTTTTATATATATAAAAAATCAGTTTCAATATTCCTTACATGAAAACCTTGATTTTCCTTATATGTCTTCTCTCTCTCTATTTTTTATTTATTTTGTCATTTCCATTGAGACAGAGAGGTCTGAACTGCACACAGAATTCTAGAATGGCTATGAAGGATGTACATAGTAGCATAATTTTTCTTTATTTCTTTCTTAGGAAATTAGAGGTATTTTCTACAGTAAGTAAAGATTCTTCTCAGTTGCATCTTAAATTTCCAAGTCATGTTTGCTGCTAACACAACTGATGCCAAATGCATTAATTTCACTACGAGAGTGAAACCAAATCTAATTTTGTATTTAAAAAAAAAAATAGGAAAGAGGAATGTTGAAAGGAAGAAAACTGTAACAGATAGTTAATGAATAAGTTTAGCATTCATACTTGACTAGTTCCACAATTTTATTTTGTCAGTAACATTGAAAAGTTACTAGTGGGAAGACACATTATGTAGAGTAAATATTGTCTTTAAAAGTAATCAAACTCATGATGTTCAAAAGTGGAGGTCGGTAGCTATTTATGATACTTAACTTTTTAAAAAATAATTAATATATAACAGGGCATTTAAAAATTATTTCATATGTTTTTCTGTTCCTGACCTGTATGAGAAAATTTAAGTCACTTATTTCTAGTTCTGTAAACCTTGTGTCTATCATGACTAAGGAACTGAGTTGTATTCAGGTGCAAAATATTTTAATTTTAAAGGATATTTGAAGAGTTCAAAAACATACTACCACTAAAAAGCGATGTGTATACATGCATTTATCTCTCCAGACACATAGTAAATAAGTCCATAAAATCTATTCACACAGATAAGTCCATAAAATGTATTTTTTCTCTCAAATTTCCAAGCATTGTTATGCCTATTTTGCAGTTAGGGACTTCAACTCTAGAAATTGAATTTTCAGGCATCTGTGCAAGCTCCTTAGCCATAAGGCTTATTCACCTATCAATCTTCCATAGATAATTTCACTGGACATGGACATATACTAAAACAAAGATAGGCAGATATATATGACTATACATTTATACACATAGGTATATAAATGATAACTGGGTTTTTTTTCTAGTATGAAGTACAGGTAAAAGAACTCCTGGTTGTGGTGTATGATTTACAGGTTATTGTGAATCCATGAACTCACAAACCTTTAGGTAATAACATTTTCTGATAGATAATGTCTTTATGGCTTCATAATTTGATATTTTTTCAAGTGAAAATGTTGTTCTCTGTGATAATTCTTTCTCTGTGTGTGTATGGGTTGTGGATAAATATTAGCAAACATGAGAGAAGGATAATAGAATGGTCAACCATCAGCTGCTATGCAAGTTCTTGTCCTGTCAATCGATCTCAGTCACTATTTAAATTAATTACATTTAATGACATTTAATTTGAATAGGAAAAAATGGTATTTTATTTAAATGAAAAACCAATGACATGATTGTCATGACACTGAGGGATAGTAAGAGAGCAGAGCAAGACAGATTTTAAGCATATCAAAAGGGAAAACATTGTCTCAATTAAAAGATTCTTTTGAGTTTTCTGCTTTTGGTGTTCCTTTTTAATGGAGACTGCTCTTCTTTATCCACCAGTAAGGAGATTATGAAGTTATATAGTCTTTTCATATTTTCTGTTTATATACTCAATGACTAGGACCTGTTCTGTTTTGCTCTAAATGCAGCATGAAAACAAAAACTCCTTTGTAACAGAAATGGTCAGTATAATTGCTGAAGATGGAATTTTATATCAAAAAGAAGCATCTTTGTTGGTTTGATATGGATTCTCCCATCTTTTACTGATCTCAGAGGTCCTGAATATCCTAAGTAAATTCTGGAGTCACTCTAACTTCTTGTCCTTCATGCTCTGCTTTTTCCTGAAATAAACTATGCATATACTACACTTTGCAATTGATTTTTTTTTAAATACACAGAAAATGAATATTTTGTATTCAAAAAAATTATACCAAACTTCTGTTTTCTACCAGAGATATCTCTTTCCTCTCCATCTGAAAAGCTTCTTTTGTTTGATGTCAAATAACATCTTTTTTGTCTACTTCAAAGCCAAATTATTCCCCTTGCTAGTCTCTAAGATTTGAACTATGTATTTGTAAAAAGCCTGGAGAGGAAGAGAATTTTGATGGTTTCAAGCCGTAGTTTGGCTGCTTATGTTTTGCCACCTTGCTTTTGTTCTGTTACATCTGAATATGCCAGTTTTCAAATACAAGGACATATGTTACATTTCTTAGCCCTACCCACCGGATCAAAGGAAGAAGGATGAGCTGAAAGTCACCAAAATATAAGGAATGTTCAAACAATCCTGCAGTTCTACATATGAGAAACGTTAGGATGCTACCCATATCAATAATAACCAATAAACAGACTCATCTCAGTGAAGTTAATTACAAATTATGTTTACACAAAGGAAACTAATCATCAAGAATGAGACATTTTTATTCTCTGTATTCTACTGCACAGACTGACAGACTATTTTATTGCTGTTTCACTCTCTCATGAAATATCTGTTCCACCTTTCTTTACAATTCCCAAATATCTAAAGGAATATCATTGCAAAGGAATTCCATATGGGAAGCTTTTCTGACCTTTCTGATTCCTGCCTATCTAAATGCACTATTCAGCTGTTCATAAACCAACTCTAAATGACACCAGCATAGTATTTTTTTTCTACTCCCATCAGATGTCACTATTGGACATCCTGTTTCTTTGATGCTAAGGGGATATTTTTGAGTTTTACATTTCTCTGGCTACCAAAATGAGTTTTATTTATTATTCACTATTTAAACACTGTAAGCAAGTTGGTAATGAAGGAGGTGCTCTGGTATACAAATGTGTTTAGAAGGGATGTGGCATCTGTAAACTTAGGCTGTATTTTTAGTAGACCGGGTGATATAGTTTAAAAAATCAGTCCAACTTTTGGTTAAATTGCTTCTCTATAGGTCTGACAATGTAACAGATAATTTCAAGAATATCAGAATGTGATAATTTCTCTTAGGGTAAAAGTAGATGAATTTTTATGTTCCTAACAATGGTTTCCCAAATCTGTTTGTCACTGTCTTACATATTGCTTTTTATCTGTTTTGCTTCCTGATTTCTGAAATATACACAGTAGAGTTAGGAGATTTATCGATCTATTTTTGAAGGAGAATTAATGTTCAAACGACCATGGATAATTTTATATTTCTCTCATATTAACTATAAAATTTGTCCTCATGTTAAGTGAGTTTCAAAAATTTCAAGATACTTGTGGGATTAAAAATGTTGTACAATACTAATTTCTTCCCTGGCATACCTAAATTAAGAACTATTTTAATCTGGTCAAAATCTGTCTGACAATTAGGCCTGAAGTCCAATCTTTAATGATTTAAATTAAAAATGTTGTTACATTTTGTAATCAAAACATTTCCTTTCCTTACCCATTAGAGTGAATTTAATTTACAATTGAGCTGGAACTTGATACATATACCTTCAGTACTTGCATACATTACCTTCCTCATATCATAAAACTGCATTGCAGCATTTCAGGAAATGCTGCCCCAGAGGGTGATGATATAGTGAGTGCTTCTTAGTATCAGCTATTCATTTTCTCACTGATTTAGAATGCAACATTTTGAGCATCATTTTCAGGATGACATAACTGTAGGAGCCTAATAAATGTAAACATACTCAAAAAGAGTACTTTTTATTGCAGTTTAGTGTACTGAAGAGACAGCTAACCTGAACCACTGTAATTCAGAAAAAAAGAAGGAAGAGAAAGAAAGAAAGAGAGGGAAGGATGCGTGAAAATATTATACATAGAAAAACTAAATTTTGAACCTAAAACTGGGGGTAAAAATAAAACTTGCAACAATTTCATTGATATAATAGTAGTAAAAATATCACTGAAGTACTTTGCTTCTTCTTACAATTTTCCCTCTAGAGTGCCAATTTTTTTGTTTTTTACACACTTGAATGATAGCTTTAAAAGTTGTATTTATGCTTACTGATCAATTCCACTGCCTCTTTTTCTGTAGAGGACAAGGAAAATTTTAAAAGCTAAAGTTTGCCTACTTTTTTTGTACTCAAGTTTATTCACATCCTTGTTTTGCTTTTTACCTTCTCTTCAATAACGGAGAGAGTCGATGATTTCTAATAGTTCACTTACACTTGCAAACTTGGTTTGGTTTCTGTTTCACCACATAGATGTATCCAATGTATATTACCAAATTACTTCCCTTCTTAAATATTCTTTATTTCCACTTAATATTCTTTCCATAATAGGATAATTTGCAATATCTTCTTGACCATGAACCTGCATGTGAAATATTACACTGTAAATGCAGAGATATATTATCATTGCAGGAAGACATTTAAGTAGCCAAGATATCATTTAATAAAGATAAGTTAGTTCAGTAAAAATACAGACTCATAAGCTTCAGGAGAAACCTTACAAGCATGCCTGAGATCCTAACTACTACTGGCTGGCTGTAGAAATTATTTTTTTTTAAATATCAGATTTTTTTGATACTCAATATATGAGGCCTGTCTACATTTATGGCTATAGAAACTGAGTTTAAGTTAGTGGTAAAACATGCAGAGATTTCAGTTGCAATTCTTTTTGCACCACCGACATATCCAAACTGCAATTTTGGCAGGCTAAGCCTGAGGCCATTTACTTGAAGGAAGTTATTGGAGGAATAAAACCTTCTGAGACTCTACATTTTGAATTCATCCAGGACTGACCTGTTTGAGTATTTTCTTTGCAGAAGGTAAAGTGTACATTTTTATTCCACAGACATTTCTTCACTGTATCTCATTGTACTGTGGAGAACAGAACAAGAAAATTCTATAAAAGGGAAGACAAAGAAATGGAGACAAATTTTTTTTCTTTCAATTTGGTTAAACGTAGGTGTAAATTATTTTCCCCTGCAATATTCATGGAAGTCTGCTCTGAGTATTTGTGATTATATCCTCACTGTATGGTTCACAGATAGTTATTTAATGTCCTCTAGATCCAGATACCTTTTGTATTGCTCTATGTGTTAAATTTCTCCATGGTCACGCACAAAACTTCGTAGAATAACACAATTACATTTTTTCCAGGAGTCTTTTCTTTACACCCTTTTCTTTAATTCTATAAGTTTAGCATAACTATTTACATAGTGAATTATGTCAGGAGATTATGAACTACATCATCCAAACTAGTAGAGCAGAAAAAGTGCTGGAGTAAGTGTTCCTATTTAGTTTTTTCTATCACAAATTTTAGGGAAATTTGTTCTCTGTACTTTTAACCTAGTCTAATGAGATTTACAGCTGTTGAAATTTGTGATGGTGATACAATGGCACTGTGCAAGGGTTAGGCTGATAATATTGTGAAATGACAAAGTAACACCAACAATCTCCAAATGAAGTTGTACTCACCTCAAGTTAAGAAGTTAAATCCTCACTTCTAAACCTTCATTAGAGTTTCTTGTTTCTTTTCAAAGCCACTAGTGAGGTAGGGATCAGACTCTTCTCCCAAGCAGCGATAGGAAGGAGGAAATGGTCTCAAGATGTGACAGGGGCAGCTTAGATTAGATATTACAAAAAAAAAACCTTCATCAAAAGAACTGCCAAGCATGGGAGCAGACTGCCCAGAGAAGTGGTTGAATCATTACCCCGGAGGTGTTTAAAAGACCTGTAGGTGGAGCAGTTAGGAACTTTGTTCAGTGGGGGACATGGCAGTCCTGGGTTAACAGCTGGACTAGGTGATCTGAGAGTCTATTCAAAATTAAATTATTCTATGATTCTATAAATAACTGCATAAATTTAATACACATATATTATGTCTAACACTGAATTCTAACAGTCTTTGGATGTCTGTCTGGCCGTTTACTTGACTTTCATTTTGTAGTAGCTAGACCAAATCTTTAACCCAGCAAATATGAATTGCTATTGCTTAGCTCTACAGATTTGTATGCCAAGTTCTGTGATTCTTATCAAGCAATTAAGTGATCTAATGTTAGTTTCTTTTCTGACACTGAGGTTGGACTTCTCATTTGATACCTTCAAATCAGGTTGAGTTACTGTGATAGCTGAAGTTTAATATTGAGCAGTTTTTACTTTTTATTACAAACATTGAAATGACACTCAGTATTTTATAGTAAAAAATGTATTCTATTTCTTATATTCATTCATGAATTTACAGTGGATAAATATGATTTCTACAGAAAGGTCTCAAGATGACATAACTATGCTTCTAAAGAAAAAGATTCTAATGATGACAAGAATATGACAGACTTATGGTAAAATATAAGAGGGATACAGAAATGGTATTTTTTCCTCAACACTTTTTGTGTCCATCATGTGCCCAGTGTGGCAGAAAATGTCTGTAACACAGAGCTCTGCAAGACATCAGAGGCAGAAACCTGTGACAAAAATTCTTTGCGGTCAGACCTGAGAGGGCAGGCATTGTGTCATTCCTGATCCTTCTTTAGTCCTTAGGAGTCCTATCATCTTATTCTTCTCAGTGTCACAAATGTTAGAGTTTGCCCTCTGTGCACAGAACTACAACGGTTCCACAGCCATTAAACTAACAAGCTTTTTATTTCTCGAGCTACTTGTTACTACTCTCTGTTATGAAACCGTGGTTGTACCATGACAAGATAAGAAGAACAGAATAAAAATTCTTGTTACAGATAAAGCAGACCCATTGAAATCCCACTGAAAGCAACAGGCAGGTGAAAACAAGTTCAGAGATAGTACACATCAGAGCCGAGGCCTTGCAAACTCAATGCGAAGCCTGTAGGCTGCTCTTAGCAGTGGTAATGCTGCAGTGTGGGGCCACAGGGCTACATTAACGAGCACATTGCACTCACCCTCCAAACCATCATCACCACTGCAAACAAACCCACATGGCATTATTTATTTAGTTAGTTAGTTATTTATCTTAGCAAGAGGAGGCAGGTCTTTGTGATTATTAGTGATTCTTGTAAAGCATTGTGGGCTTTTCATATCTGAAAGAGAACCTATCTTGGCAATCCCAAATATTAGAACTGCAAGCCAGTAGAGCGGCTGTGTTCTTATGACTTAGCCTCCTGACTTCACAGATTTCTGTCTTTGCATTTTATTGTAAATTGATCTAAATTTGCTATGAGTCCTTTTTTATTGAATCCAATGAGGACCATACTAAGCCATAGGACAGGATATCAGTTAGGTCCATGCTTGATGTAGCTCTGCTCAACATTATTTATATAAGATTTCCCATTTGAGATTATCATAATTATGATTATTATTAGCTGCTATAAACTAGGAACGCTCCAGAATGGATCCATTACTTGTAATACAGTTTCATTAATGTCTTTATTTTGTTTTCTTCATATGTTTGAGAACAAATTCTCAACAGTTTTTAGCAATCTAGCAAAAGACATGCAATTGAACTTGATTTCACAGAAGTCCTTTTTTTTTCTTTCTTAATTGCAGAAACAGTGTAGAATACTGATGGATAATCTGATATGCAGTCCATGTTATACGGTAATCACAGAACTAGAACAATCTCATTCTGAGGTATCTATCTCACAAGAGAAGGAAGTTATTACAAAAACACACAAAGCATTTTTCAAAATTTATTTACTATTTCTTTTTATGGCCATAATTATTGTCAGGAAATAGTTCTTGGCAAAGACACTAAAGGAAAGGATTTTTTATCTTCCTGGAGTTTTTTTAAAAGAGTTTTCTGACATTTTCAACCTAAAAAAGAATTTAAAAATCCATAGGTGGACCAAATATTCATGTTCTTTCACCCCAATTATACTTAACAGAGTAAAATCTTTGTGAATTTGTTTCCAGCTGTTCTCTGTTTGTTTGGTTTGTAGGTGCTTACTCTGCCATATCTTCTGAATCTGATAGTTTGGCAATGCCTTCCTCAAACTGTAAATACCCTGATTGTTCTAAAATATTTTGCTAAACTCAGGTAGGTAGGAGTTGGTACTGGAGAGGCCAGGAAAGCATTCTATAATGAAAACAAAGGCTTCCAAATAGAGGAAATCCCCAAATAAGCTATCAGAGCAGGATTTTTTGCCTCCATATTAAAATTTCCTTTCATGTGGTTAGTTTGCATAAAGTGGCTACCTAGGGATATTCTTTACAATTAGTTGACATATTGTTTGGGCTCTTATTGCTACCCTGTATGTATAATGATCTAAAATCAGATGAAAGAAGTTTTATCCCCCCAATACCTGAGAGACTGCAACCCCCCTCCAAGTTTGCCATTTAAATCCCAACTGTGTTGTTGCCTTTAACTGTGTAAGACAGCAAGACAGCACATTTTGTAGATTAAACCAATAAACTAGCAAACATAAAAGAAACAAATCTCATAATTGTGGATTTCAATTAAAGAAAGGAAGATCAAAGCAAACATTCTGCTTGAAATTGCACAGCTGCTATCTACACAAAATGAGAAAAAAAAACCCCTTCTCCAGCTAGCCATAATTTTTGGGGTGGGGGAAGGAGGAGGGAGAGCTCAAACCCTGCAGTGGAACAGATTGCTTATGCTTCTCACGTCCCAGTCAGTAATACAGAAATATTGAGTAATAAATTCCCTGCCTCTCTTGATCTGAGAAGCTCCCACCATCTGTGAAAGCCAATTTGTAACAGCTTTAGTATAAAGATTCAGTAAACAGACAATCACAAGCATTGTGCCAAACAGTGCCAACATTTGAAGAAAAAACATAAAGCCAAAGCATGAGTAACACCACAACCTTTGTATTGCAAAATTATCCAGCGACCAAAACACTTTTGACTGCAGAGATTTTTTCCTTCTTTTTGCCATCAGCAAAGAGTGCTGGAGCCTGCACACAACACGGCTACATCTGTGGGCTGTGTACGTAGGCCTTGTCCTAATGTGCTGAATTATTATTGATGGCTGGGGCAGTTCTGCTCTGCTGGTGAACCAATAATGTCAAGGCAGTACCTGCAAGATTAATTATAGGAGAGAATGGGCTCTGCTTTCCAGGGACTGAGACTTTAATAGAGACTGAGCATTAGTTTCAGGGGATTCAACAGACAGCTGAGCAAATGCCTCAGACAATGTCATACATGCTAAATCCTGGCACTTACCTCTTAGCAGTACTGAAAGAAAAGTTTCAACAATTGTGCTTAAATTGTGAAAAACAGAGGGCTCTATAAACCAAACGAAAAGGAAACAAACCCATACCAAGATTGCTGAAACAGGTTTGGCTCTATAAACCCATGTGAATATATTGCCCTCTGCAATTACCAAAGGAAAAAGAGACAGTAGCAAATTACTCTAGCATTAGCAGAAGAGGAAATGGCTTTTTGGTGACTGACAGTGCTCAGTTTTTCCAGATACATGTGACATTCTGCACATGGAAATGTAAGTTCGATCAAAGAGCAGAATATTGTATGCTCTTTCTTTTGCACCACTGCAGTGGAAATTTGTACTCCACGGGGCATTTTAGCTGTAGAGAACTGAGAATATGTAGTGGATGAAGCTGCAGCCATAGCAACAGCTACATAAATTTTCAGGCAATGGCAGGCACATGGTACACAATTTAAGCAGTATAACTCCTACACTGGCTTCAAAAAAAAAAAAAAAAAAAAGAGAAAAGCAAGGAAAAGTGGAGAAGAGGGTGTCAAATATGGCTTATTACAAAGTAATCATACCTTCCACTTTATTAAGAGCTGGGCTTCCTGCCTTTTGCTTGTGAGATCAGAGAGGCAGCTGAGAGCTTAACTGTATCTTTTACTTAAGCACTCATAGATATTATTCCTCTCTATTGTTTTCATTATCTCCTAGGCCTAATATTTTTTAAAATGTTCTGGAAATTGTGAGGCCAAATTTTCAATATATTGTCCAGCTACCCACACCTTGTGTCTCTTTGTAGCTCTGCAATACTTTTGACAAAATAATCCAAAAACTAATGAGACCCACAGGCTGTTGTGGCTTAGCACACCAAAAGATAGGCTTATGAAATTAATCTCAAAAGGGAATGAAATAAATTCACACTTCACTGATTTTTCAGTTTCACAATTGCTAAGCGCTTTACTGCTTTTCTTCAAACTTGAAATTCCGGCAGAACTGTTAAGCAAATGCATTTGAGGCTGCAAGACCTACAGTAGAATGATATATTCAAGCTTTCATCTTCACTTTCTGTGCTTAGCTTCTGGGTGATTTCTTTCACAATATCCTGTGAAATTCCACTGTCAATTTTTCATTGGCCACAGGCACATGACTAGAGACCCAGAAGAACTTTGCACATCTCAAACTATGTGGGAGCTTTGCAAGCCTAAACAGTAGTTTAGAGATTGACCAAAGTGACTCAAATCCTGCTCTAAAATGAAACAGTGAAGCTCCTAAAATTTTTTACTCCACATTGGAAAGAATGACAATTTTTAAAATGTACTTTCAGAATGAAAAGATGCCATTTAAGCTGGAACACATCAACTTTTTTCTTGGTTTTTTTTAGATTTGTGTTTTAGTGACTGAGTCCCTGACAAAGCTTAGAGATGTTGCTCTAAAACAGACGTAACTTCACAAACCTTGCTTTTCTGACAAAGTGGAGAATGCCAGCAAAATTATATTAGTTTGAAAAGAATACAACCAATTTGAATAGTAAACCCATTTTCTTCCTCCTAAATTCAATTCATTTTTCACCAAGTGCAATTTAGTTCATATTAAATAAATTAAAGTACAAAATCTAAACCTAGCATCTAGGAAATAGTATAGGAAAGCATCTCCTGTTACATTGTTTCCCAGATGAGGCTTGTGAAGGAGTGAAGCTAACATAGTTTGTAGCTAAGTATCTGAGCTAAGAAAAAAGAGAGCTTGTATTTATTTGGATTGTCCCTGTATCTTTTCATACTAATATTAATTTAAGCTTCTCAGCAGTCACACAAATAGTGCTTAGTGTCCTGTCATATGCCATAAAGAAGTCAAAAGATGTTAGAAGCCTGACTGACAGTAGAGTACATTATTATGTTTGTTACCACCCTGAAGACAATCTCTTGCAAGACTGGTTAGCTAAAATGTCACATTATTCCCAACCATATTTGAATGAAGTACTATCTCATGGCTTTACTCTGTCTATCTCACAGTGGTTTGTGGACATGTGAAAAAACATGACTAAACTCTGTTACGTGAGAAAATAATTCTATTTGATTTTTTATTCGATCCTGTAGTCAAAGTTCTTGTGTTTCTCCTCAAGCATCAGCTGGTATTTTTCTTACTGACAGTCTGAGTTTTGGGATGAAAGACATACTGAACTCAAAAGTCCAGACATGGATATTTTTCTCTCCCAAACACTGAAAAGTTTTAAAATAGGAAATAAAAATTCTTGAATATTATAAAAACATTTTCTTAATTTTGTGTAGATACCTCAGAAATATTTAGATTGAAATAAATTTATAGTCATTATAAAATGAAAGCTCAGACCAAGAGTGAAAAATTTGCCTAAAAGAAGGTGGACTCAAAGAGAAGATGGGTAGGCCAAGTACCTTCAGTCCAGAGTAAATCATAGATAGGATAGGTTATTTTAAAACAATTAGACCTTTTAACAATCAGATTTAAAATTTTCCCCAAATGGCAAAGTATATCACAGAATGCTGTTGTCATGCAAAATACCTGAAGTTAACGAGAAACAGATTTATGTCAAAACTCCAGAGCAAAGCCTCCATTTATAATATGACTTTTGAAGTCACAAACTTCTTAGAACTTACTTTCACCCCACTCTCATAAGATTGCTTCTCTCCCTCACAGCTGAAAACAAGTGGTTCGAATGTATCAGGCATGTCTTTGGTCAGGTGATAGGTGTTTGGAAACAGCAGGATAAAGACAAAGTCTAGATACTTTCTCCTGTGTTCTGGAAGGTATTATTCAGGTGCTATGACCTGATCAACTTCAATTTTCACTGCAGTGCTATGCACCGTGCTAAAAATCATACCCTGTCTGAGTTTTCAATAATTTAAATGTTACTGAATACCAAAATTCAGTTAAGAAGGTAAGACGCCTTTGGACAACATTAGCCAAGGTGACTTATCTAGAGAAGCAGTAAAATAAGGAGGCAAGGAATTACAAAACAGAATTGTCATTCCTAATGAGATAATTAATCAAACTAAGAATTAGTAATTTAGTGCAGTGAACACTACTACTAGCTCCTTAGAAAAAGTAGCATTCCAAACTAGGCTTGAAGTGTCTTTTAGGTGTTTAGTAAATAGTAGCTGTATCACTTTTACCTCATATTAATGTGGTTGGTTTGCCTCAGCACTGATACTGACACCTACATTTTTTTCTTGTGCTACATGGAAAAGCTACTGAAGTCAGTTTAAAAGTGATTCCTACTTTTCCTGAACATTAATTTAGTGAAGTAAGGTACATCAAGTTATTTGAAATAATGATCAAAAGAGGCCTATTTTCCGACAAAAAAGTCAATTTCTGGCAAAAGATGTGGTAGAAATTTACAGCACAAAAAAGAATTGACAGAATAAAATAGCTTTTAATCTCTACCCATTTTCCTCCCCTTGGAGGATAATTAAGAGTCTCAACAACACAACTGCCACATCAACTATCATGATGTGTCCTGGCTTCTCATTGAATATTCACTAAGTTTTAATTAATTATAAGAACAAATTATTTCTATCGTGTTTGCGAACTTCTAGGGGAAAAAAAACCCCTGCATTTGTGTGCAATTTTCTTACAGAAATGTTTTTTGTGGCTGAGTGATTTCATAGCCTTATAACTGTATTCATACAGTTCACCTCATGAAAAATGAAGGGAATTCAAAAATTTCTGTATCTATACTTGCTGTAGTCAAGTACCATAACCCAGTGAAGGTTATTCTAGATAGGAAGTTATTAATCAAATAAAAGTGAAATACCTGCCTTCAGAAACGTGTGACTCGTGCTCCACAGCCTCTGTTGTTGCCTCTTTGTCATGGAGCCCAAAGCCAGCATTTTAGCCCAGATGGCTGTAGGGATGAAGGGTGGCTGCAGTCCTCCCTATAAAAGGTGGTTGTATCACTACGTGACTGTATGTGGGAAGGGAAGGGACAAGGATTGTTTTTCATCACCATCCTTTTTTTTCCAATAATGCTGGGGTTTTTTTTCTGAAAGTCACATATACAGCATTGATGGGAGTCAGAGACAGTGGACTAGTAAGGGTGCACAGGAAACCAGGCTGTAACTATCCATTATCAGGACTAGGAATGTGTTCAGTTTCAGTGTTTTGAGCCAGGAAGGGAAATGGTACCTGAAGGAATACTCCTGGCTCTTCTACAAGACTGAATTAATTTTGTCATTATCCTCAGGGTGATAAAATTCAATTTTGCTTACAGTACTTAGAAGCTCTGAGCTATCTGTGCTACCACCTCACCAGAAAGGAAGGATAATTATTTTTGTAGGAAGGCCCTTGTGTGACACAGGCATCCTAGATTCTTACTGTATCTCTAGGCAAAGCTTCTCATGAAGTCATAAACAATTCAGCATGTTTACAGGTTTAGAAGTGACCTGTGTCTTGATCTGGATATGCCAAAATCCGGGAAATAAGAAGCACAAAAAAGAACAATAAGACTAGGGCAAGAAAATAAGTATTTGATACCATTTGCAGTGAAAATCTATTAGGGATAAACAGAAATTATGTTTTATTTCCCTTTAAAATGGAAACAGGCTTGTGAAAATATGAGACCTTCCACTTAATTTTCTGATTTATAAAATGATATTTTTTATTGCAGTTTGAGTTATTCTCATAGAAGTACAGTTGATTCTGAAACTGCCTACTCAAGGACTTCTTTTCTTTGCTCCATCCTATTTCTAGGTCAAATGAGATAGAATTTTATGGTTTTATGAAAGGTACTGTCATCTAACTAGATTTGATTCAGAAATTCATGATCTGATTTATCTGAGTTCTTCTTTTAGCAGTTCACAAGCTCTTCTCATTGCAGGTCAGACTGTGAGACTTCCTCCTCAAAAATTCTCTTTTCCTACATTTCCTTATTTCTGGAAAAAATGAAATTAAAAAAATTATTAGCTTTTTATTTCCTCCTCTAAGGTAATCAAAATTTTTCTAGTTAGTATGTCACTGATCACACCAGCTTATTTCCTAATTAAGATTAGTGTGTTTGTTTCATTAACTTCCCTCTTTAGAACAGTCAGTAAGCACAGTAAATCTGAGATTTTTAAGTAGCAAAGGGATTCAGTGCATGGTAAAGTAGACAATACATCAAATTCAAATACCTAAAATGAAGAAATCAATCATAATCCTTTTTTTAAAAAAATATGGATTGAACTTATTTTCAATTAAAATGACAAAGCTGACAACATCAAGCTCATATACAGGTAATGAAGTATGACTAGTTTCAGTAACAGAAGTGAATACATTCTTTCGGTCTTAATATTATGTACCTTGGTATAATCATTAGGGAACAGATTCTTATCTAAGATAAGATGCCATAGTTACACTAGGAAGTTATGACATTACACCATCTGAGAATCTACCTTGAATATCACACTCATTTGCACCTAATTTCAGCTACTTCTGGGTTGTTTTTTTTTTTTCTAATATGAGGATTTTTAGATAACTCCTGAATTAAAGAAATTTCTTTTGGAGCTTTACAAAGACAACCTTTCAAACTTATTATGATGTACAGGGTATAATCTACAAATCATGTCAACAGAGTTTATTTCCTTTGATTTCACACTATAGCTCTAGGCATCTGCTATAGCAGATAGAAGCAGCTTTAGATAGCTCACTAAAGCTATCATACACCAAATGACTTGAAAAAAGGGCTAACAGATTTTGTAAAAACAAAAAGAGGGGAGGAAAGTATAGTAAAAGAGAAACACAAAGCTGGCTTGTGCCAAAACAAAACATGTAGCTAGAACTGCCAGACTGTCTTCAGTAGTGAGGAGATCATGAATATATGTTGCCCAGTACTCTTAATCTTGTCATGTGAAGTAGTGCATAGTGGCAGAGAATGCTAGAACTGATTGTTAATTGGAATGATAAGACTGGTTTATCATCGTCTTTCTGTCTTGCCAGGACATAAACTTTGTTCTTGCTGCATATAAGCTAGGTGTTTAAAAAAACTTGTAAATTCTGCTGGTATAATTGTAAATTATTTTGATTCACCCTAGGAAATGGGACTGTGTTTGATATCTTCTGTTAGATATCTGAATTTGATATACTGTCCATAGTACCCAGCTCTGAATTTTCTCAATATACAAAGAACTTAGTTCCATAGCACTTACTGATCTAAAGAGAGAATCACCTGAAAGGCATTCCTGTACCATATTTAAAGTGCAACTTTGATCTACTGAAATGTTAACCAAAAAATCTGTGTGTTTTTAAAGAAATGCTATTCTACATGCTTCAGACTGTAAAAGATGATAAGGAAAAAAGGGCAAAACAAAGCCTGATACATTAAAATGTTACTGTGAAGCAATGGATTAGATCCGGAATTTTCACCCTGCCTAGAAAGGGGGGAGGTGGGAATGGTAGGATGTTTCCTTCCACTGACTCATACCCACATACCTAGTAAAGGCTGGGCTGAACTGACACAGTCTGTCAGTGGGTTTGTTTACACTCTAGTTTTAGTTCTGCATTCCATCAAGCAGCAGGGAAACAGTTTGTTCAGTGTGCTTTGAAGTTAATGATGAGAACTACATCATGTTTAAGAAACTTTCTCTCCAAATAAGTGCTTACCTGAAGAAGAGTCATGATTTAGCGGGTCAGAAAAATTCCAATTGCCAAGAGACTTACAGACTACCTTAACATATACTGAACACTAAACTCCACATACACAAAAAATACTGCTTTGCAACTAGCACTGACAGATGTGAGGGGACACAGGGTGGTCTGTTTCAGGCACCGTGCAAACTACAGTTTAAAAGCAAGCAGTTGTACGTAGCTTGGCTCGAGCATACTGACATAATTTTTTAGTGGAGGGTGGGGATGGAATGATTCTGAAGAGCTTCTCAGTACAGCTGTCACTCCTGTCAGTATTACCTGAGCCACCACTGGGATAACTTGAACTCCCACCACCACTGCATGATTCACTATGCTGTTTGATCCTAGGAAACCCTGATGCTCTGCTGTGACTTCAAAGCTGCTGCCATAACTGCATGTGTGGAAAGTTATCATCTACTGTAACTAACAAAAAAGTACTGAAAATTATTAACCCTTCTGTAACAGACCAAGTTTCTATTTCTTAGAAATATATCCTGCATCAATGTGCTTTTAAGTTCCTAAATCAGTATACATTTTGGTCCTGGTCTCCCTCTCTGGAACTGGATTTTCATTTTGGTGTTCATTATTGGAGGTTTCATTTTTGGCATAATACTGGTCTGTTTCTGGAGCCTTCAAGCTAGTACTCCCTGTCCATAAATTAACTACAAGATGCAAGACTAATGTCACCACTATGCAAACCCTAGTTATCTCTCTAAAACACCTTCTCATTAAGACTTCAAAAGCAGAAAGTTTTTCTTGAAATGGACCCTTCTAAAAACACCAAACCAAAACACAAATACAACCCCCCTCCCCCGCCCCCCCCCCCCCCCCCCCCCCCGCCTAAACCCACAAAACAACAGAGAAATAAGAAAGTAAGTACACATAAAGCCACATAAGTCAAACATATATGATGCTCCCCCTCGTGTAACAGAGACTTTGGGTTGAGGTCAATGACATGACTTCTCTTAGAGGCACTGGAAAATTGCAGCCCTGATTATTGCTCTGTAATATGATAGGCAAGTATGGCAAAATGCTGAAATACCTCATCATGTACTAGACATGCTCTTGCATGTTGGACATGTAATAATGATATACAAAATATGATATACTCATATACAAAAACTGGATCATCCTCTAGAGACAGACACTGATCTCTTCTCTGTGATGAGCAGTGACAGAACCCAAGGGAATGGCCTGAAGCTGTTTCAGGGGAGGTTTAAGTTGGATATTAGGAAAGGCTCATCACTGGAGCAGGGCCCTCAGGGAAGTGGTCACAGCAAGTTTAAGAAGCATTTGGAAGACACTCTTGGGGCCCATGGTATGACTCTTGGGTTGTCCTGTCCAGGGCCAGGAGTTGGACTCGGTAATCCTTGCAGGTCCTTTCCAACTCAGCATATTCTGTGATTCAGCAATATATACTAGGACAGAAGTATTTAATTATTGATTCTTGATTAATCATTAGTCTCAAATCAATTCTATTGATTTAGCATTAGGTCTTTAATCAAAAATGCAGATAAAATACCTGAGATTTTTTTTTTTCCTTAATATTGGAGGGCAAGTTACTTAAAAAAAAAAAGAGCACCCCAAGTAATTTAATATTATTTGATCTCAGAGATTTTGATGTTGTTCTAAGAAAAAATTTAAGAACCTCGTTAACATAAAATGCCAGAATATTTTAAAACATACTGTGAGGTGTAAACACCTTAGAAGCCCCTAGAAATGGTCAAACCGACAGCCAAGAAGGAAGCTGATTTGATGATTTCTGGAGCTGAGTCTGTGTTTCTATATAACTTCAAAGTGTTCTTCTGCAGCTGAAAATAAAAACAACCCATGATACTTTGGGATTTAGTATTAACACTAAATCAGGGAAACATTCCAATATTATTTAGTGAAGAAGAGGAGTCAATTTTAACATTCTTATGGATTAAGCAGTCTCCAAGGTATTTCAGGGAAACAAAGTCCTGTCAATATATGTTAACTGTGTCCCTTATTCAAAGCCCACTGAACTCAACAAGGATTTTATGAGGAGCCAAAAAGATTTTAAAGTTTCTGTTTCCTTTGACTTTCATCTAGAAAGGTTGTGAAAACAATCCTGTTCTCCTTCAGACTGGCTGGATAATCAGTTGCTATTTAGGCTTTAAGGTGTGCACAGACGAGGGTTTAAGGCTTCAGTGACCCATGGAGATCAGTTAGGGAAATCACACATGAGGAGTCACAGTTCTTCTCAAAGTTATGCACGTAGCTGCTTACTGAGAGCAGCTCAGCACAACGTCCTCCTACAGTGATCTGCTGCAGCTAAGCAGACAAGTGTCAGTGAGGGACAGGTACTTTTCTTTCTTATTTATCTGTGCTGTCATCCCAGACAAAAAAAAAAAGAACCAAAAAGACCCCATGATTTTCAGAAATTTCCAGTTTAATCAGTGTTTTCCAAAATTGCAAGAGAGGGAGAGAAGATATTTCAACTTTCTTTTCCAAGCGTTAGTTACTGTCCTGTCCTGAAATTAATATAAATCCCTAAAAATTCTCCCTGTGCAGAACTCAGATGAACTGTTTATCTCATGATGTGTGATCTAGGCACCCTCTATTCTTTGAGTTTCCCTTAGTTTAAAACTTCAGAGCCTTTTTTTTTCTGTTATTAGGGACCACTCTTACACTGATGAGCTGTTCTCTTCTTTCCTCAGTTGAATCCTGACTTTTCTCCCAAGACAGGAAGATTAAATTGAAAGATGGTATAACCTGCATGAGAAGATGAAGCCATTGTAGCATGGTGCTTTCAGAGCAAATTGGTGAATTTCTCTATTAAAAAGCAATTAAAGAATGAACCTAGAATACCATTCATGCTGAAATGCACTTTCATCAATTCAGTTTTTACATATGTTGTTGGAAAATTAGAAAGGTTATCATATGAAATCTCTTGAGAGCTGGAAATTGTTTTGATGTTCAGCTAAGGAGAAAGCAGTCTGATCAATCTATTACATTTCAAAATACACATAGCAGCAAAATGAGATCAAAAACTGAATGAAACAGAACAATAATCCTGAAAGGTAAGTTAGAGATAGGTATTTTTATTTGCCCATTCAAAAGATATCCACCAGTGTCCTTCATCTGACTCTTTTGAGGTCTGTTCTGTTACATTTAAGCTCTTTTTCTTACTTTAAGTTTTATCATTCAAAGTTCCCTTTTACAACAGGTTTGGATACTTCAGGAGAAGGAAGCACAGAAAACATGAGTTCATCTTTTTCTTAGGACAGTAGCTCAACACCCTAATGTGAAGCACCAGGAAATCATTCCCATCTAGCTCTCATCACTTTCTATCACCAGGACTGGGAATTTTTCACTGTTTGATTTTGCTAGAGCTTCTTGAAATATTGCCTAATATTGATTCTAGCTCTTTTTGATCTAGCATGGGAAAAGTCTTATTAGAAAATAGTAGTAGTAATACTGGTAGATTCCAAGAAGCCAAGATCAGGATTAGTGCTGCAAAATTACTCAAATCTGCTTAAAAGAGACTGCCTGGGTCAAAGGAGGGAGTGATCTACAGCTTTTACTCTTTCAAGAGAAACCAACCAACATATCAACCAATTGAGGTCCATGTCCCTACAATGTTTCTATAAGAGGCTATGTCCAGTCAAAAAGATAATTTATCCTCTTTTATCCACTTGTTAAAGATTAGATGATGTACTCAAAAAATTAATTCAGAGCACACATATTGTGCTTTAATTATATATTTATTGCAAGGAATTTTAAATCAGCTGTAGGTAGCCTTCATGATCCTGTGTTATACAAACTGAAGGCATGAGGAGATTAATATATTTGTAACCTTGAAGAAATTTAAAACCTTTCAGAAGACCAGTTCTTCCCTTATTACCTAGATTTCTGGCTATTCAAAAGGGAGCACCCATTGCACATATAAGAATTCCAAACATTGAAGTCCTATGTGACAAGTATGACAAAACTAGCTTTTTAAAGAAAAAAAAATTTTTTTCTCATATTTTCATGACTTTTACTAAGCATAGTATGAAGAAACCTTATCCATATCTTGTGTGAACAGATATTGAAAGAATGCACACTTTTAAAACTGAAAATGTTAAATGAACAATAGCTGTCAAAACCTCGCACAACTGCTTATTTTTCATTTTACTACAGAATCTCCCCTCAACTGATTGAAGTAGTTATAAATTTTGAGAACCTTGCAGTCTTCTTTCAGGTAGTAAGTCTTTTAAAAGCAGACAGTTTTAACACAATGCATATTGCAGCTTTATATCCCCTTGTCATTCAGATAACAGGTATGTGAAAAGCCTGTGTCAGCTTAAGGGGAAACTGGTCACATTCACTGAAGAGCAGACTATTGGGAGTCATGAATACACAGAAACTACAGGCAACCCAGGAAAGCTCTGAGACAAAAACTATTGGAAACTTAGAGAGTACTCAACAGAAACATCATTTACGCTTGCCCATCTTCCTAGAATTTAATTGACCCTCAGTAAAGACAGAACAAAGGTCTTGGTGGACCTTTAGCTGGGTTCAGCACTGTCCTTAATTGTGTTTTTATGTCCTACCAGATAATACCATCATTTCGTAGACCTTCATAAAAAAGTTAATTTGACTTTTCAGAGCAAATTCCCAAATGGCACTCTGTTCCTCTTTTAAATTCATGGGTCATTATTATTGAAACACACTCACACACACACAGATATAAAAAATACATATAAAAACAGTATGTACAGAAATAAGCCCAAAAGTTTCTAAGTCCTGTCTCACATTGTGTTAGGTAAGCATCTGTCAGAGAATATATATTTGCTGGCTTCAGGGCAGATGCTTAGACTAGGTACTTCAAGTATCTCTTCTCCCTTGTTTTTAAATGATATAGGGTTTACTTAAAAAAAAAAAAAAAAAAAAAAGTAGCTCAGTTCCAGAGTTATTATCTTTAATTACTAACTTCAGTTTCAACTTCACTTATTAAATTCAGTAATTCTGCAGAATGTAGAAATATAAGCAGTACACTTGTAACTACAAGCCCTGTCTGTGGATCCATCAGAAATGTGTATCCCTTTGTTCCCAGTTCTCTGTTTTATGGGTAGAATTATTTATACCCTTTAAAACAAATCCAGACAAAATCAGCAGCTACCCCTGTCTGGATAATATGGATAAGGATAATTCCTTATCTGACCTACTATGGCAAATTGTCATAATTATTCCTCAGCTACATTTTGGTTAAGAGTATTGTCCTCAGATTCATAAGTTATAAATCAATAGATACTGATCAATGGATTTCCCAGGAACCTTTGATACTGATGTAGATCCATTATCTCACATTTTTCAGTGGTTTATCCTCTCTGTTTATGGGGCAATACCTCAGTTCCCATTTTGGTGAGACCATCTCAGAGGGGATCTCTAACCTAAGGCCCAAACCTGGTGTAATAACATAAACTTGTGCAACGTCCTAATTGCACACAGGCAAAATGGTTTTAGCATTATCTTGAGTGAAGCAAAGGCAGACTAAATCTACTCAGTCTCTTGTCACCAGCTCAGACCATGTGTGGCCAGGTGCAATGTTGGCAAGATGGGCACATTTGGCTTGAAGCTACCAATTGTTTTGCCATGGTGTCATATTGCTGACACATCCAGGGAAATCAGACTTGAGGTCTTTTTTAGAAGATCCTAAAGAGCAACACCATGGTCTTGCTGAGTTTTGATCTACTGGAAAATGTATCT
The DNA here is from genome assembly GCF_041296385.1 of Aphelocoma coerulescens. Lineage (NCBI taxonomy): Eukaryota > Metazoa > Chordata > Aves > Passeriformes > Corvidae > Aphelocoma > Aphelocoma coerulescens. The sequence continues at coordinate 39,035,915 of NC_091019.1, read as the reverse complement.
CCACTGCCTTAGGACAATGGCCAAGTAGACAGACACAGGTCAGAAAGCAGTCAGTGTTTTTACCTGCCATAGGGACAACTACCTACCAAGCAGTGTAGGTGCAAAAAATAAATCACAATGCATACCAAGCTGAGCCAACTAAAACTTTAACTACTGTTTTGTCTATGAAACTTGCATGCAGTAGAAAACAAAAATGATCTGATAATATTCTGCATTTTGGATGTCTTAAATGTCTTAAAATGACTTCATAGTTAAATGACTGTGAATAAACTTCCTCAGCATCTACTCTGAATGATTATGGAGTATGATGATCCTTAAATAAAATAAGGCTCCAGCTTCTGCTTTCCTTGTATTTAAATCTCTTACTCTTTAATATAAATATCTTCCCCACTAAAAACACAGAAGCATTGCATCAGCAATTTTCAGGGGAAATTCCAGTACCCAGCAAGCCAAACAGGTCATTCACTGAAGAGCAAGCCAATGTATTGGGCTGTGAGACTTTTACAGTGTTAAAATTAGCAGAGCATTGCCAGAAGTGTGTCTGTACACTTTTGTTGGATGATACTACAAGTCGCAGTGCGTAAAAAGCTGAGAAAGGGAGAAAAGATGAAAGCAAAAAGCTGGCATATAACTAATGATAATAAAACTCTTGGCAAGTCAGATTACTGAGAGTCTCATATCAAAAGCAACTTTGACAATAATTCAAATTCCAGAGTCCATAAAATTAGTCATGATTCAAATATAAAAACATCAACAATTTGCATAAAAGCTTTCCTTTAAAGATTTAGCACTGTGTACCAAATGAAGAAAAAAAGCACTACCATAACAGCAACACTTTAATATAGGTATCCATTATCTAATGCTTATATAATGGAAGCCAAATTGAGCTCATTATTGTCAGTGCTATTATGCTGAATACTAAATGAACTCATCATAGAAACACACTTGCTTTAAAAACTATTACCACAACATCAGTGGCAAGAAAAAAAATTGCAAGCAAACTTCCTGAGATGACTAATTTGATTTCAGTGTTAACTTCTAATGCATTATTAATCAATAGTTCATTATACTTTAAGATAGCACTTAGTTTATTTGTGGTTTATTTGTATACATTTCATTTCTGTAATCTTTTACTGTATTGCACTTTATTCCTATGTAAACAATGCTGGTTGTTCTGATACAGATTTACAGTAAATGAAAGTAAGATATGTTTCTGTATAATTCAGATTTGTCCTGTTTTCCAGAACCAGGAGAGGTACAAAAAAGGAGATGCATTTCAATGCAAACAATAAGCTAAAGCTATGAGAAAAGACTGAATATTTTACATTTTTAAATGGCTTGCATAAGTTTATTGTTAAAAGATATACAAATATGGTAGAATAGTAGATGTTTTAATGTACCAGAATCATGTATATGAAACAATGTTACTTGGAGTCTGCAAGTGTTGTGAATTTTTTTTTTTTGTATCAAAATAAAATGCAGTATTTGTATGATGGAACATTAATATTCCTTCTTTCAGGACTGGACAAATCATGACTTCTATTAAAAGTGGTGTTTCAGAATAATTTCAGAATTCCAACATGATTTTCTGGTAACAAAGTTTATGAGCAACAGAATAAAGGAAGTTAGGATTCCTGGAAGGCATCAGAATCATGATCATATTATCACTTACAGAAGTTAGTAAAATGCTCCTTTTACCCAGTGCTAAATAAATAAGAAAAAAGGCTGTGATTTTTATTTAATTCTATTTAATGTTTTCATTTGCATTCACATTACAAATTCAACTATTTGTCAAAAAAATTATACTGTGTAAAACTAAATTGAAAATTGAAAGTGAGTTGAAAAATACTTTCAAAGGTAATTTCAAAATATTGAAGTCATTCTCCTAAAATGTAGTTTTGTAACAAGTATTGTGGAAGCAAACTTAAAATCTAGTTCTCTTTGCCATGAAGAAGTTGGGTATGATATAATATTTTCTGATGATATCATATTTACAGAGGAAGTACATTAATCATTTTGCTTCCTAGTAATACCGAGAGAGTATAGGAAAGTTTTAAAAAGGCTGAACCTGGCTGGCAAAGGAAAGCAACGAGATAGTTCTGAGGAAATATTATTTCCTTGTTATTAAATTGTATAGTTTCATTAGCTTATAGGTTGAGTCCCACAATACCAGTCCTTTCATCCTTGTATTGAAGCCTTGAAATAGTCTCAAAAGGAAATGAGCTGAAAAATGAATTACTATGTGATATTATGTATACAGATTTTGAAGAAATTTCTCCATGAGTATCTCAAATCTCAGTGTCATCTTTCTTTTTGTGCAGTGGCCCTTTGTTGTGAGAGGATTCTTTGAATCTTACATTCTGTTTCCACAGTTAATTAAATAATATATATACAAATCCTCTTTAATAATGTTATTCTTTTCAGTGGCACAGGCATAATTTTCATATGGTATGCACATGTACAGAAATTCCAAAACCTTAAACCAAAAGTTCTTTGGAAAACTTGGAAAAAGATCTTCTCAGGTCAACTTGAAAACCATTTAAAATATTCAAATATTTCTTTTAGTGATACAAACAAACAAACTAAGAATTCAGAAGCATGCTGACTAGCCTGAGATGAAATATTTTATTTCATTCTCTGCTTACTTTATCTGTTTGCTTAATTTTCTTTCTGAGAGGAGATACTCAACAAAAAGGCTTTCTGAAAGGAAAAACCTATAAAGGGAATATTTTGAAGGTTTTGAAATGTGAATAGCTTCAAACTATGATGGATTAAAATTCATCATAAAATAAGACTGACAATGTGTAAAATCTAACAAATGAATTGGCTAAAGTAGTGATTGTCCTATTTACACATTTCTCTAAGTAAAATAGCTATATATTTATTTTTCTGAAGAGACTTGGATTCTTTCTTTCTCTTCCCACTTGGTGGGGTAACAATGGAGGGATTTGTACAATTACCAAAAGAGGTAAAAGGTTATGTTTTGTGAATTTTGGTTTCTTATCTCTTAACCAAAAAAAAAATTTATCTTCTTTTAAAATCAAAGCATAAAGCCATAGTTACAACATAGTAGTCGTCCTTGATAAACCCTTCCTTGATTTTCTGCACTAGAACAAGAAAGACCTGGCCAAGCTTTCAGCATTTTCATGGCACCTTTGAAGGCCCTATTCCAGTAGCTAGCCAATATGCCAAGTATAGATTACATCAATGTTTTTAATGGAAGATGATATCTCAATATGGTTACTAATGGCTGTAATGGCTGAGACATAACTGAAGCACGTTTTTGAAGCATTGCTTTTCCAGTCAAAAAGATTCTCTAGCAGCAGCTATATTCATGTGTGTAGGGAAGAGTTACAATATATAACAGGTTGAAATAATAGTGTCATGCCTCTAGATAATTTGTTAAATGATCTCTATTTTGCAGCCAGGATACACAGTTAAAAGCATAAACTGAGAGGTTGTTGGATTTGGCCTATTGATCCAGCCTGTCCAGGTCCCTCTGCAGAGCCCTCCTAGGTGACAGGCAATTTCCAGTACTTGATCTTAAACTGGATTCCATTTCTCCTAACTTGTCTAAAGGGTACAGTCACAAAGCTAGTAAATGAGAGACAGAGATAAACCTTTCCAGAGAGTGTTTCATCAATATAAGAAAGCTATTAAGCTATTAGATAGTGTCCAAAGGAGGGAAATGGTGAAGAGACTTGAGGGGAAACTAAGCAGAGGTCACTTGGTCTGTTCAAGCTGGAGACTGAAGGGAGACCTCATTGCAGTTACAACTTCCTGTGAGGGGAAAAGGAGGGACAGGCACTGATCTCTTCTCCGTGGTGACCAGTGACAGGACCTGTGGGAATGGTCTGAAATTGTGTCAGGGAGGGTTAGGTTGGATATTAGAAAAAGGTCCTTCCCCCAGAGGGTGATTGGGCACTGGAACAGGCTCCCCAGAGAAGTGGTCATAGCACCAAACCTGACAGAGTTCAAGAAGCATTTGGACAATGCTAATAGACACAGTGTGTAACTCTTGGGGATGGTCCTGTGCAAAGTCAGGAGGTGATCTCAATGATCCTTGTGGATACCTTCCAACTCTGCATATTCTGTGATCATATTTATCTTGCATGCCTTTAATCGGTGAGGACAAATTGCTATTTAAAGGGATTTCTCTTTCACTAGCAACAGCAGTATCCCAGACCACTAGTTGACTTAATTTTTCAGTTACTGAAGTTGCATCAGATAAATCCCATCTTTGATTTTGAAACGTAAGATATATTATTTGCAAGTATTTTAAGTGATTAAATTAATTTTCTTGAATGTGAGTTTTTATATATGCATGCAAACCTATGACCACTGCAATCCATAAAGTGTCCTGGCTAAAGTCATTATGGTAACCTCCATTCCCTAAATTTTGTTAGGATATTCATTGCTCACATGTTGATCTTTTTTTGTCATTCCATGTTCTATTTAGCAACAACTGCTCAAAAACCACCTCACTTTTTTTTTTAAATGTTAAAGCAACCACCAGATGGCGACCTTACAATGGCATAAATAAAACACAAACCAAATTGAATGCGGATTGATTTGTTTTAGCTTGTAGTTAGTGGGGATTTTTTTTTTAATAAAACAAAACACAGGACCTAAACTGCACATAAACTCTCTGCAGGTATTTTAATTGGCTGCGGGTTTTATTAGAGTCTATTCTTTATAGTGAATTCTTAGAGAATTTTGTTAGAGTGAATTCCTTAAATTCTTCACTTTTCCTTTCTCCACTGTAATACGTTGCATTTCTCTTATTATTAAATCTGTAATTACTGAAACACAAAACACTAACATGGGGACTCCCATAGAGTATGCAGTGCTACATTTTTCTATGAAATTATGGTCAGTATGTCATTGCTTCCCATTTTTTATAGCAGCAAAGCCTTTTAAAAGACTTTTTAGTTTGCATAGCCAGGCTCACAAATTGATCTGTCTGTCAAACTGATGCAGGTGCCAGACTGATGCAAGTTCCAGACACATACTAAGAGCCTTATCCAAAGTCTGAAGCCTCAGCTGGTAGGCTTTCTACTGCTTAGACTAAGCTTTGGGCCAATCCCCTTTTTTCTCCTTCAGTCTCTGTCTGATATACATCTAGGACAGATCGGATGTAGAAAACAATTTCCTGTTAAAACTATGTCCACAGAATACACTATTCTCCATCAATTTAAAATGGCAAAGTCAGGTATTTAAAAATAATTTTTGGTGACATACACTTTCACACTGACAAGCAGTGTTGGATTGTTCAATATTTGATCATGTTAATTTAAAAGAATAAAATAAGTAGGAGTTTGCATACCAGACAGACCAATTTTGATACTCAAAAAGATAGTAGAACAAATTGCTAAACAATCAATTTTTAAAAACCTAGAGGAAAACGTGGTGAGAAACAGCCAACATGGATTTGTCAAAAACAAATTAGGTCAAACCAGCCAAATTTCCATTCCTGGAAGGGTGACTTGTCTAATAGATAAGGCAGAAGACAATAGATGTGGCATATTTTGATACTGGAATGAAAAGTTTCACTTAACATTTATGCAAACAAAGGTTGAGATTAAATTACCATATAGTTACAAAACCTGCTAAAAAATCATACTCAGAGATTAATTAGCCATAGTTCATGGTCTGTCTAGAGAGTCTGTGTTGAATCCTGCTCTGGTCAGCACTTTCATCACGAGCTTGTATGATGAAAGAAAACATAATTAGCTCAGTTGATTAGAGCATGATGCTGCTAGCATCAAGGCTGTGGATTCAGTGTGGGCCACTCACTTAGGAACTGGACTCAATGATCCTTGGGGGCTGCTTCCCACTCAGACTTTTCTGTGGTTCATGGAGATTCTGTGATAAGTTCACATGGACTGCAGACACTCAGGCTGGGAGAGCTGATACACTACTGAGAAGAGGACTGGAATTCAGAGTAATCTTGATAGACCAGAGAAATCATATAAAATCAAGAAAATGGAGTTCAGTCAGATGATAACAAAATACTGCTCTTAGAAAAGGGAAAGCAGATGCATATAAGTTGGATACAAAATGGGAAATAAGTAGCTGGAAATGGGAAATAATTCTGTAAGGATACATTACTTCTGCAACACATTTAGGGAGGCTCACTCACTGTGGGGCAATGGAACTGATACATACAAATCATTATTCTGCTTTAGTTGACATTTATAAGATTTCACAGAGTGTTTCAACCAGTTTTGCCAATAATACTTTTGGGTACATAATAACTGGGGTCAGTCCTGAGGAAAATAATTAGGAAGACAAGTTATTTATAAAATATGACTGACAGAAAGGTTGAAAGAACTGATTTTTTGGGTTACAGAAGACTTCAGAAACATAAAATTTCTTCAGTATCAAATAAAAAGTTTTTGTAAAGACAACAGTATTTTCTATGCCACTGGATATGGCAAGAAATAATGGTCTTAATTTACAGAAAGGCTTTCTTACTACAAGGATTGTTAAATACACAAACTAGTTAATGACCAAGCTTGTAAAATCTTTTCTTGGAAGTATATAAAATCAAATTCAATAAACCTATCAGAGAGAGGTTATTCAAAGCAGCCTTAGGAGAAAAAAATAATGGATGGGTTTTTTTCAAACTTTTAAAAAAGCTTAAGTTAAACAGCTATTTCTATCACTGTTTTCATCAGAGGTAAAATCCTTAAAGATCATCCATCACTCCCTTTCAAATGGTTCCATTCCCTATTATTCTTAATGAAATTCAGTTAAAGTGCAGTGCTCTCTTTCAAAATTCTGATTGTTTCCAGAGAGAAAAGGCAGTGGACATCTTTCTTAAGAACAAATTGAAAACAATGGGGGGCAGATAACCATTTCAGCATAATCACTAGAAGTTGGAAAGCTTTGAAATAAGACTACTGTGTGGAATATTTTGTGGTATTCATCAGTCCTGTGAAAGAACCAACTTCAGGAATGAGACTGTGAGAGGAAAAATCCTTTTATCCTATATAACATGAAGACAGATTGTACCAAAGTACCCTACTAAAGAGTTTTGACCAAGGGGCATAGAAATCTTTACAACTCTTTCATTCTAAGGATAATTGAAGATGAAGGAGTAGTATATGCTAAGCCCAAGTAATTTTTGTTAAATTTTAAAAATTCATCCATGAAAACTTATTTTCAAGTTTTAAGAAAAAAAAAAGAATAATATAGCTTTGTTACAAAAGAAGGTCATTAAATGTTGGCTTTGCATTCGAAGCTTGGTTGCTCTTAACTCTGGAACTGCAAGCAGTACCGTCACAGCAACTGTTAAGATAGTTGTATCTGTAACAGAGAAAAAAAATATTTTTCTGATTGTACCTTCCAATGAAGCCAAGATGAAAAAAAACCTCCCAGAATAATGAAAAAGTCAAGAATATATAAAAATAGAAATGGTATAGCTAACAATTTTAGATTTTCATAGTGTGCCACACTGTAGGAGAGAGACTCACCCAGTTGTGGTATTTTTAATTCACAGCACTTTCTTCAAGCTCATTTTGTGATAACAAAGAGTGAAAACAATATAATGCTGTGCAGGTCTTAACTGGAGCATTTACTTCATTATTACTAATCAAGCTGGCAAACCTGATACATAATGAAGATTACAGAGTCAGCAATGAAGTGGAATATCTTTCACATACCCTACCTGTCCTTCAATGGTATGTATACATCTTGATCATGTCCAATAGAAGCCAATTTAAAGCATACAGGGCTCTTATTTCCTCTTGGAAAAATTACACTGCCTATTTTTGCCATAATTTTTTAATACACTTATTATTAAAGAAAAAAAAAATAAATTTCCTAATCCCATAAAATTGTTGAGGATTGAAATCACAGACATAACTTTGCTTTTTTTAGCTTCTTAAATTCCTAAGGAGGGGCACACAGAGGGGTGTCATGGTTTAACTCCAGCCAGCAACCAAGTCCCAGACAGCCACTAGCTCACTTCCCCACCAACAGGATTGGGGAGAGAACTGGAAGGTTGAGATAAAGATGGTTTAATAGGGAAAGTAAAAGACATACACACAAGCAAAGCAAAACAAAGAATTAATTCACTGCTTCCCACAGGCAGGCAGGTGTTCAGCCATCTCTGGTACAAAAGGGCTCCATCATGGATAACACTTACTTGGGAAGACAAATTCCATCATTCCAAACATCCCTTCACTTCTTCCTTCTTCGCACCCACTTTATGCACTGAGGATAATGTCATATAATCTGGAATTTCTCTTTGGCATCACCTGTCCTGGCTGTGTCTCCTCCCAAACTCCCATGTACCCCCAGCCTCCTCACCAGCCTGGCAGTACAAAAAGCAGGAAAGGCCTTGGATCTGTCTAAGCCCTGCTCAGCAATAACAAAAATATCTCTATTATTCTCACTGTGTTCAGCACAAATCCAAACCCCAGCCACATGCTAGTCACTGTGAAGAAAATTACCTCTATCCCAGCCAAAACTAGTGCAGGGGGGTATCAATGGAAGAATCTAAAAGCAATAGGCTGAAAACTTCATATTACTTTGAAAAAGATTTACACTATGCGAATGTCCTGTTGCATTGGTTTGAATGTTGTTTTGGTTTTGAAATATTCACTGCTTACTAATTTTTCACAACTTATGTTGCACTCATATAGCTGGTAATTTTCAGTTATGACTAATAAGTACAAGACTCGAAGATTCTCTGCAATTTTGTAAGGAAACACAGTTTTTCAGTATTTTACCATCTGCGGCACTGTTATAGAAAGAGACTGAGGCTGCCAACCCTTCCCAAATCAATGATCCTGGAATCTCTGGAGGAATTTGTGAATTTGAAGGTAAACTTTCTGTCTGTTAGAGAGAAGAACATCAAATCTTTAAACAGTTGAATAGATTTCCCTCCATGCATTGATTAACATTAAATCTTTTTAGATCTATTTCATCTTCATTTTTCCCCTGCCATTTGAATTGCTGGCCCAGAAACATATAATTCAAACAGAATTCAATTGAGAACTACACCATAAATAATATTCTCACCATAAAGAAAAGTGAGTATTATACAGGTAATATTTTAACCAAACTAGAAGAGCTCTAACTGTGCAGTAATTCCTATTTTGTGCCGCAGTGTTAACACTGGGGATGATAGTTAGTAGGCAGCTGGAAGGAATGGAATCTGGAACTTCAAGAAAAGGTTGCTATCTAGTTTGACCATTGCTACCACATGCATTTGAACAAAATTACTAGCAAAACCCACAAAGCTGGTAATTTGAAGACAGGTTTAAGTCTGCTTACTATTTTTCTTTCCTGCAACTATAAAATGAAATTTTTGATTCCAGTGGATTTCTCAATTGCCCAATTAAGATTGGCATCTTGTGAGGAAACAGAAACATCTCATGTATTGTATCATAAAAAGGGAAGAGGATTAAGTAGTTTTCTTTGATAAACTCTTAGGGTAAGCTATACTTCTAATCTGGTCACCTAGAGGCATTTCAGAGCTCTGTGAAGCACTCCTCTTTCTGAAAGAAGATGATTTTTCTGACAGGTAGATAATGCAAAACTGGACTGTGTCATAAGAGAAGGGAGGCTTAAACTGACTTGCTCAGCACATATGTATTATCCAATATAGTCAGAATATAGTTAGAAAAACATGGTAAGAACTACCACATTGAAAATTCAAAGAAACAAGCATATATTTTAAAAAGTCTAGAGCTTCTCTGTAGTTGCTGTAATTTTACTTTGGTTAATTTCAGTTTTTCAAATTATGATTACTACCTTTTAAATTTTTCTAATGTATTTTGAATACTGATAATTTAATTTGAGACATTTGGACAGCTTAAGAATCCTCTGATGAAACTGAGATATAACCCTCACTGAATTATATTCCCCCATAACCCCCCCTTCCCCCAGAAGAAACCCAAAACCACTCAAATTTGTTTTGTTTTGGTTTACTTTCTATTGGGTGCAGAATGAAATAAGACACTGATTGTTATATTCCTGGTTACTGCTGTTCCACAGGTTTTAAAAGTTGTAACTTTAATACACTGTCCTTTTTTCAGAAAAAGAAGGTGCTGTAGGTGACTTGCATTCATCTATGGATGTTTGTCTATCCATCACTTTTTTGTCTGGTTAAAACTACATCCAACTAATGTGTCATTCAGGGTGCTGGGTGCCCACCACCCAGGTTTTGTGGTGGTACCTTTTTATAGATAAGTTTTTTCTGCTCTGGAGCGAAGTTTCTCTCTTTATATGCAAATTAGTTATCATGCAGAGTTTGTTTCTCTAGACCTTTCTGGAAATGAGATGGATGGCTTCAGGAGGTTTTGGTGAACTTCCACCTCTCTCCAGATTGACTTTTGGTTGATAGTCCAGTTCTCAACCTCGTAACTGCTTGCAATGAGCTGTATGGTGCTTATTTCCAGAAGCCAGAACAAGGACTTTTGTCCTGAAACAGGCTGTCCTACCTCCATATGGCCCCCTTCTCCAGGCACATCCTGTCCTTTCTCACAGCCTGTTCTTACCAGGAGTCCTTGGTTATTCAGCTACAGGTGTATGAAACTTACATATTAGCCCCTTATCTTCTGGGCTTCTACATCTGGACAAACGAAATATTTTGGTATCATGGTTAAACTGAAAGAGAATAATCTGTGTAGGTCAAAGAAAAAAACATCACTTAGGTTTTTTTTAATATACAGATTGTGAGATTCTATTGCTTTTTAATCTTGTAAACTTTAATTTTCTTTTTGAGCTAGTTATTCTACTTGTTACCATAGTAGTCTGTTAGTTTGAAAAAGTAATAAGTCAGTGAAAACAAGGACTGTTGCCCTAGACAACAACCTTCATTACGTTAAATTGTAGTCAAAATTTTATACATAATATCATGAAGTGGAATGAAAACGGAAATGTTTGTTAAAACAAAAATGTTTACAGTATTGGGAACCTTCTCTTTCTTTTAGCACAAATATATTCTGAGGTGTGCTGTACTCTCCCAATTAGCTAAGATTTCCATCATTTTTAAAAATCAGGCTACAAGCGTAGTCCTATTAATATTATGATATGCAATTAAACTCTGGTATTACTTAGACTGCATATTTTTCATATAAAACAAATTATTTTTACTCATTAACAATTTTTAAATTATTTTCATTCTAAGGAAAGGATACCATTTATTGAATAAGGTGTAATACTCTGTAAAATACATCAGAAAGTCCAGCCCTCAGTTTTTCAGTAAAGTATTATTCCAGTCCTTGTCTAGATGCCTTTTAAATATCCATACAATACTGCTTCAAAATTGCCCTTCAGAATGACTTGCATAACTGTAATTTTGTAATAAGCCATGAGTCTTAAAATAGGTGGAATTGCAAGATAGGTTCAAAATGAGCAAATATCACAAATCTAATGCCTGAATTCTCCTGGCTGTAATGTTTAGTAGTGATTCCAGATAGTACATAACTTACAGAAAACTCTTTCTATTAAGAAATTTGTCAATTAATTTGATTATACTGTTGTTGCTCAAGTTGAATGAAGCCCATAGTCCAGGGAAAGTCCACTGACATAACTTAAAATTTTTAGTGAAAAAAATTATTTTGTGTTAAAAAATATGTATTGAGATTTAAAATGGACATTAGCATGAATATAAAAATATTCCATTTACTAAACCTGAAACTGGATTTCACACTTATGAAAGGTACTAAGAATCTACCCTGAGTGACACTCTCCATCAACAGCTGGGTGATGCAGGTGTCAAATAGTCTCAATTTACTCTTCACATAAACACCTCCACAATCTCATTCCCAGATAATGGAAATTAACTGAAATTTTTTTAGTGTGCGTATGAGAGAATATTTCTGTACCATAGCTCTTCCTATAGTTAAGTTGTTGGTTCAGATTATGTACCACCTTCTATGCCGTGGTCTTTCCTTTTCTACCTATTGAAAACAAACCACCCATCTTTGAAGGAAACAAATCTCTCAGGCCTACATGGATAGCAACATGTTCTACTATAAATCAAGTTTTTCCACCAAGAGCTATCTCTTGGAAAAAGTGCAAATTGCTGTTCCTATTAAAAAAAAAAAAAAATCCTTATAACATGAAGTGATTTACTAAAATATGGGTATTGAGCTAATATCAACACCCAACTGAGATGGACAAAGACTCTCTAACAGTTTAGAGTTAGAAAGTGTATGTTTATTCCAGTGCTGGGCAGCTGCGTGGGATAGCTCCCTAATACGCAGTGCAAAGTTACAAGCCAGTACAAAGTGTATTTATCTACAAAAGTTCTGAATATCCAAAATACAAATGCATATTCATAACATTGACACCTCCCATTCTCCACTTCCTATGATAATTAGCTTAAAAGTCATTAATCATGTGTAGTATGCTCTCTGAATTGGGTCATTGGTCTTGAAGATGAAGTAAAAGTAGTCTTCCTCATTTTGACATCTCTACCTTTCTGAGTTTTAACAATACAAATTACTCTTGGTGACCTCCCAGTTCCTCTCTTTTTGACTTCTGAATAGGTTTTCAGAGGGGGAAATTGGTAATTGTCTACATTTCTTTAGATCTATTTATCAATGTCTCTGTTTCTCATTCTAAGCACAGCTAAACAAATATAAAAATGACAAGCAATAAGTTATTTAGCTATCAGTTACTTACATCTTAAAGGCTTATTTCAGGTCTAGCTCTTCTTAAATAATTATTAACTTTTAATTAATTTCCACCAGGCCCAGGCTTACTTATCTATCTGTTTCAACTAATTTCAACAAAACTAACCTTTAACTAAAATCTTAATGTTTCTTTTAAAATCCATGTCTCAGAAGCATTCTGTATAAGAAATGCCATTAATTACTATTTCCAATATTAAACCAAATTAGTCCCCCACTTAATCTGTTACTCATGAAATTAGAACTCTTGTAGCAGAAGCTTTACCCATGAAATACTGAGGTTTTGGTAATATGTATAAATTGAGAAATCTCCAGTGTTTTCGATACTCATTCAACACCTACACCATATGAAACTGAAAGGTAATATGCCCCCAGCTCTCATGAGTACAGTGAAGTACACAAGACAGGCTCATTTTCATTAAGTACAGAAGTGAGTTAAACCCAAAAACACTTTACATTAGCAAATTCCATGCAGTTTTGTTCCAAGTTTGGGTATTATAAACCTGGTATTTGGAAGTAACTTCTTTACAGGTTAAGTTAACTTTATTTTTATTTCTTACAGTTAACTTTATACTACATTTATTCAGACTTGAAGAACAGTTAGCTACTGTTTCAGTGAACAAAGTGCTTCATAATCAAGATGTTTTGTTTTGAATGTAACAGTAGTTAGGGCTTTTTATGTTCATACTTTCCACTATAACTAAACAATGTTGTCAATGGTCAGGCTACCTGTATAAACAGCAAAATTGTATCATTTGATGTCATGAAAATGAGGATTTTTCTATCTAAAGGTAAGTGAAAGATCTTCTCTAATTCAGCTGAATTTATGAACTAAAATAAAGTATCAAGGGCCTGTCTCCCAAAAATATATGAAAAGACAAAAGATAGAAGAGTTCGTAAATCATATGTTTTTGATTAAGTCATTGAAAATAACTGAGATGGTGCTTGAAAGCCATAAAATAAGAAGGTGAAAAATTCAAGGTGTCCATTACAGTACTAAATCTAACAAATGAGATTTGAAGAATTTAGCAGAGAGATCCACAGAATTTCTTGAGTAGCTCTGTTTAATTTTAGTCTCAGTAGTTTCCTCTATTATAACTTTTTATACAGTGCTTTTGTAATATAATGACTGATGTTGATAAAGTAACCAACTTGCATAATTAAAAAATTATGCAAAGGATGAAATTTTTAATGCATTCTATAAACAAACAGATCCTGTGAGACTGACAAGTAGTCATTGACTTATGCAGATTTGAATCATTCTGTGCTGAGGAGGAAGTTGTATCAGGAATCCCGAGAGAAAGAAGTTGTACCAAGGCAGACATCAGATATAATTATTATTTTTTAAATTCCTGGAACTTTGAAGGTATAGCTGAAAAGTTTTCTTGAACTGAAGCAGTCAAATGAGTCTGTGCCTTAGAAGTATTAAATCTTCAGCAAAATATAGCCACTTTTGCAAGCAGAACAGACTGGGAATCTGAAAGTCCTAAATTAACTACTCTTGTGTTTTTACTGTTACTTCAGCATTATGAAGGTGGTTAACACAATGAGCGTAAGGCTACACATTTTGCTGTTTTGACTGTTTATATGAAGGATCCAGAAAAGGATTTAGTAAATCCTTGTTCCCACTTTTTTTGTTGATATTCAGTCATCGTATTAGTTTAATGGTTGGACTCGATGATCTTAGAGGATTTTTGACAAAAACTCCTGAGACTTAATTATTTTCATTAAACTTGTTTTATTTTTCACTTAAGTGTAAAATTAAGATCTCTAAAGAATATAAGTGAATGTTCTTGATCTACATGCTCATTTTTGCTACTTAAATTTTTGAGAAATATTTGCAAAGAAAAAATACTCAAATTATTTCTGTGCAAAGGCATTAAGCGTTCCCCTCTGAGAAGTCTGGACATTTTACTCTGTCATCACCCAGTTGATGTTTATTCCTTTCACTTATGTATCTTTATGTCCTCTTACACTGCAAATACAGTTTCCTATCACAGAAATACAAAATATTCCAGTGTACAAATAGTGGTCTCCCTTCATTCCCTGGTTTAAAGAAAAAGTTTAATTTAAAAAAAATTCATTAAAATGCTGTGCAAAAACATCCAACTTACGTGTTCTCAATTATCCCCTTGAGGATATCCACTGAGTATAGAACAGGCTTAAAGAAACTAATCATAGAATTATGTAATTTTAAGAATACCCATCTTCTTCTGAAGGTGAAGGAGTTATTGAGATTAAATGTATTTGTATATTCTTTCTCTGTAATTTTTTTTTTTTATACACCTACAAATCATTGATGCATCAGCATCCGAGAGACCAGTCACTTTTACTTTCAGTTTTATGTTGAACAAATGTCAGTGGGTGACAACCCACATTTTGCTGGTGCCATAATCCGATTGAGCAGTACTGTATATTGATGAAATTCCAATAGCTTTGTAGTGGGCACTTTATCATTTTGACACCCTTTTGCTCCAACACATGGGGACCAGTAGTATCATGTCTAAACCTATTTTTCACTGTAAGCTGCTAAACAACTGATCAGTAAAAACCTGACCCAAACATTTAATATCCAATAAGAATTAATGAAGCAGGTGAGTCATACATTTACTACATTTCTTGTTGGGACAGGCATTTTAGCAGTTTCTGAGTTCACACGAAACTGTCCTGGGGTGATGTTTATGAAGCTGCTTTATTCCTTAACTCTCTGCTTAATGCCCACGGACACTGTACCTTTATGATGGGCTCTGGGGGGCTCGGCAGGGCTCAGGAGGGAGGGAGCCACGAGTGCTGTGTTGATCTTTGGGTTTATTTTGTGTTCCAGCTAGCTGGAAAAGGTTCTGTTGTTCTTTTTCTTGTTTTCTTTTCCCTTTCCTTCCCCTTGGCGCTCTGGGGAGCCTGCCGGGGTAGCCCCGGCAGACCAGCAGGGTGGCCCCAGCTGGTCCGAGCCCGTGTGTCTGTTCCTTCAAATTTGTTGCATTTTGAGTTTTTTTTATCCTGTTCTACCCTGTTTTGTTTGTGTGTTAATAAAAAGCTTGTTTTTTTCCACTTTCACTTGCTGTGACCCACTTGTCTTATTGGTGGAGGAAAAGGGGAGGCCCTTTTTCCTTCGGAGGAGACACTCATTCCTGAGTGTTTCCTCCTGAAGTTTTGTCTCCAAAAGTGAGACATAAATTTGGCACCCAATGTTGGGCCCGAACCCACAACCCTGGACAAGTTTACCAAGCTATATTGTCATGGTGCATGGAACGTTTCTTTAAAAGCCTAACTTTAGTGACTGGGAAAACATAGCTATTATAATAATATAGAAATAATCTGTCAGTTAAATTGAACTTCAGCATGTGAAATGTATACATCACATAATCACTGTGTACATAAACTTACAAATGAGCAAGTGCAAACAAAGCAGCTGAACCACCAACAAAAAACACTCATGTAAAGACTAATGATTAAAAACCTATCTATCTGTGGCCTAGAACTTTAATAGTTAATCATTACTCAATTCCATTCTACCTGTGCACCTAAGTACTCCATAAAAGTATACTAAAGTACCTCGATATTGTGCATCTAAAGTACTTGAAGTACCCCAGAAATCATTTAATAAAGTTTTAAAATTAGCTAAGCTTCAAGAATTGTGTTAAACTAAGTTTTCACATAGTAATTTTATGCTATAAAAATATTCCCTTAGGACTATAACTAAGAAAACAGTTTCAGTCTTTTCCCTTTTCTTAGAACCCAGAAGTATTGCATTGTTAGTTCTCCACATTTTTAAAACTGGGTATACATTATCAAGCAGTATGATGCAACAGCAGTGGAATGATAAAACAAACCACTAGGAAGACAGAGCACACAACATATCTGGTATGATCTGGTTGATTTAGTCTCTCTATAGGATCATTCCATGGACTAAATAAACATTATCATATATTATATGTGCTTCTGAAACACATGATTTAGTTCCAGAAACCAAACTCAAAAAAGGTAGCCTAATTTTTGTAACATGAAATTACTCTGCCATGAAAACCAAAGCGGGGGAACACCTGAAGCATCAAGGAACTCTGTGATTTTCTTTTAGTCACAGGTGAGAAGGGTGCTTTGGTGCATGAACTGTAGAATGGTTGGGCAGAAGTAAGAAAATTGACAACCAAACTATCATGATCACAGTTTGTCACTGTGATCACTCTAAACTGCTTTGGAGACAGAATGTTACATTGTCATAAAACTTCCTGAGCAACCACTTGACCAGATTTATGTGTCTACACTGAAGTGAAGCTGTGAAAGCACCAGAGAAAACATGGCATTTGTAGGGAATCATTTTAATAGTTCATTATAAATAGGGAACAAATATTTTTTTAACGCCTTCTATGAAACCGCTCTAGGAGCCACCAAATTTTTTTGCACACAGAAGATACCTTCAGCCTATACAGGCTTACAAAATGGAAAGTTTCCACATTCAACATAATAAACGAATAAAAGTGGCATAAATATATTAGTGGATTTGGATCTTTCAAATTTAAAGGACAATGTACACTGTGATTTAAACCTTATTTAATGAGCTCATTAAAAAACATAATAAAAAACCATGACAAACAAGGGTTCAATCCCCTTTTCACCCAGACCAGCCTGTCACATTAAGTGACATTATCCATTCAAGTCATAAGATTTCATTATTTATAACCTGTAACTTAATATCATGCACCTATGAACAAAAGAAGAGATTTTTTTTGTTAGCTAAGGATG
The DNA here is from genome assembly GCF_041296385.1 of Aphelocoma coerulescens. Classification (NCBI taxonomy): domain Eukaryota; kingdom Metazoa; phylum Chordata; class Aves; order Passeriformes; family Corvidae; genus Aphelocoma; species Aphelocoma coerulescens. The sequence continues at coordinate 39,018,522 of NC_091019.1, read as the reverse complement.
ATGGTGTTCCTTCTTGTTCCTCCACCTCATTGTGGGTGTCCCCTGTATCTCATTTGGAAGCAGGAAAGACTCAGTGGTCCAGCTGCCATTAGAATCACTTTTTTTGGGTAAACCAGTTTTATACCCTGCGACTTGAAGGTTTGATCTAGACCATTTCCATTCTGAGGAAATGGGAAGAAAAAGAAGATAATGGCTGCAGGAGACATCGATTTGCATGTGACCATGGATGCATAATGGCCCATCAGCTCTTCCTGGCCACCTTTCCTGCCTACCTGGTACTCTTGATTTGACCTAGTGGTGCAGCTTCCAGCATCCATCAGGCCTTAGCATGAGCGGGGTTAGCCAAAATCTAAGCAGGAGTTGAGTGAACATTGATGCAATAAAATACTTGAAGAAATAGTTTAATAGACGTAAAACTATTCTTTTAACCTTTTAACTATACATGAAATGCAGTTCAGGGTGAAAGGGATATAAGATATTAAGCAGTACAGATATCCATTCTTCTTAGAGCTATCTTCTTTTTGCAGTAGTCTAGTAGCAATTAAGGAGACCAAGTATTTTTATGACTGCATAATTCTGCATAATTCTCTGTCCATTTTGTAGCAGCATTGAACTTACGACACTTCTATTAAAAATCAAAGATCAGAGTAAACAACTATGATACTGCCTTGCTGCGTAATACAGCAGTCAGACATCTGTGATCTGAAAAACTAGCCTGACATTAACCACATAGATTCTTTAAAATAGACCTTTCTATTGTTTCACAATTTAAATAAATATGCCAGCCTTCAGGCACCTTGATAGCAGAAGAAATTATATTAGCTGGAGGCAATCCAAAGAAGAGCAAGGGAAAAAGATTATTGGAAGGAAAAGTTGTTTTATGAAAAAAGATTTAAATTTTTGTATACAATTCCTTTGCTTGACTCTTTCTTTCATCTAGATGATTTCACTAATCTAATTTGTAACATGTCATCTCAAACACTGGTATCAACACAACTGACAGGATAGTCAATTGCTCTAGGAGGGACAAGGGAAGCAGATAGGAAATTGAGGGATTGTAGGACTCTCAAACTAGCTTTGCAATATAGCATTGTACCCACGGCATAAATCAATCAAATTTATCTCATGAATCACAGAATCACAGAATTGCTAGGGATGGAAGGGAACTGTGGAGATCATGTAGTCCAACCCAGTTGCCAAGGCAGGTTCACCTAGAGCCAGGTTACAAAGGAACTTGCCCAGCTGAGTTTTGAATGTCTGGCAGCATATACTTCAGTAAAAAAATAATTGTGAAGGTCTCAATTAAGTGACTCTAAAACAATATACAGAAAAATCTGAGTCCTACCAAGGCTCCACATAGCCCTGAAGCAGAATGTGAAATGTAAGCTTGAGAACACTTATCTACAAATAAGTGGAACATAATTTGGTTCTGGGGTAAGGGAACTGATGTTGCAGTATGAGGGATCACACAGCTGAAGCCTCAGAGATAAGGCTGTAGCTTGAGGAGACAACTGAATGCAAGAGGTGGGAAAAAACCATGATGTGGGACCCGGTCACAGACCCTTAGTTCAGATGGTAAAAAATACTCTGCAAGAAGATGTGGAGGAGTTTCAGTGGAGAGCAATATTTTCAGCAGTGTTGTGCCTAAGTTAGGGTTATGGGTTTGATGTCATACTAGGTGGGAAAATGACAGAGGTTGTAAAGTAAGAAATCCATCAACATGTTTATGTGCACATCATTGTAGGTGGAGGAGGCATTTCTGCCTCTGTTATTGCTAGCGTCACCAATGGTGCTTAAATGAATTCAGCTGATGTTCACATGGTGTTCCTAGGGACTAAGTCTGCATTAAGGAGGATAAAATTGCTCCCAACAACTGTATTTTGTTTACAACAGACATGCTTATTAGAAACGTAATCTCTTTCTATTTTTTTTTAGAAAATCTTAAAAAGTTGTATGCTTTAGAAACTAACCCTCTACTTAAAGTGCATAATTCAATTCTCTGTTATGAATTGAGGCTGTTCTTTACTATTATTTTATGATTACTGCCTTAATTTTTCTCTTCCCTTTCTGCAGCACCTATCTGTATTTTCAGTGCTTTAGCAGTGAAAATGAAACTTCCAAAAGAAAGTTATATTTTCCCTATTCTGAGGTGTTTTCAGAAGGATGTTAAGAACGTTGTTCTCATGGGAAAAGACACTTTTATCATTGTGTAAGTGATCCCTTTGAAAATCCAGAGATTATTCTACAAGTTTTAACATATGCAGAACTTAGAGATCATACTGCTTCAGACAGGCAAAAAAAATGTTGATGGTAGAATTTTTTTTTAACTCTCAGTTCCCAGGGGGCTTTTTAAAATGTATCTGCCAAATCTTAAAAGATTTTGCTTTAGGAAATTAGAACAGCCCTGCATTTGATTTTAAACACCATTATTTCAAATAAGTCCCAAGAAAGGTAGGGCTGCAAAGAATGAATAGAACAAAACCTTCTTTTCCTTTTTCTTAGGAAAATATTACGTTTGCAGTAAAATAATAAAAGCTGAAAAGAAATGCAAACCATATGAAATTCATTTTATACTATGCCCCTGGGCTGACACTCTCTTCCAAATTGCAGAGGACCAGACCAACAGAAAATCAAGGTTACTGAACTAGAATATACATTCTGTCAAACATCTTTAGTTGAATTTGTGAAGGAGAACTTTGTTATAAGGGGAATAAAATTAAACTTGTATTACTTACAATTATTTGCTTCTTGAAGAAGAATATGATTTTTAAATATATCTCAAACATAGAATAAGAACTGAAAATAAAATTAATAGCAAATTTGTGTGTGTTTTCTACTTTTTCTTAATGTGAACATTGTGCTAATCCAAAGGCTATAGAATTGTTGCAACTCATGAAAAAGAAATTTCTAATATTTTTCATTAAAGAACATTTCCAAATAACTGCCAGAAATGTTCTTTTCTGCCCATATGTATTTACCTCCATGGTCACATATCATGGTGTCTTTTGTCTGTTTCCAGTTGATGAAAAATTAAATAACTGATAAATGGCATAAGTTAAATATAATTAAAAGACATTTTAAAAAAAAAATTAATTTTAAAATTGTAGTTTGATGAGTTTTGCTCATTGTGTAGAGAGTTGTAATTAATTACTTTTGCTAAGGTTGTTCCAGAAGTGAATGAAATCGGGAAATATCCAGTTCTTCATAGGATGTCACACATCGGGGTTTTCAGAACGTATTTTTTCTGCAGGTTTGTTTCTCCAAATTACAAAACAACATTTATTTTCACTTTTCATATATGCCTCTTTAAACTTGCACTCTGCAATAGCCTTAGCTGTGCATCCAAACCTAGTTATTTTAAGTCAGGCAGAATTATGCTCCATTCTACCTGATGTAACAGAACTGACAACCCCAAAAAGTGCTTTAACACTAGAGCATGCTCAGCAGAGACGAAATATTAGGTGAATTTACCTGCTAAAGTCTAGGTTTTTACCAGGCATATGTAAATGGGGGGTCTTTAAAGATTTCCATCTTAGTGTTGTGTCTCCAGTTAGAAAAGTATAGGTTATTACCTAACACCGAGGGTGTGTGTTTTGATAGATTTCAAATTCCAATGTTAACTATGGGGGTGCTACAATGTCTTGTTTAAACATTTCTAGCAATCACGTTTAATTTGAGATTGAAAAGAAATAAAAAAAAAAAATTAATTGAAAATTAATTTATTTTCAGAAATGGTTGGAGAAGTCCTTTATGACATTTTAAAAAAGCCCCAATTAATATTCAAGCAGCTTTCTGAGAAAAAAATCATGTAACAGAAACTATGAGACAGCTGATTTCTTATTGCCTAGCTCTGCTACTGATGTCATGTTAAATCTAATTTCTTATATTTACATGGAGAAAAACATTATTCTCACAGGGATTTATAGAAAATTATTCCATCAATGTAAGAAAGTGACAGGGCTACAGGTTTGGCAGAAGGAGAATTTCATGTACAACAGAACAGGTTCAAAAGGCCTTGAAAACTGACTATACAAAAAAACCCAAACCTTAAAAAATCAGCTTTTCAAGACAAATGCTGTTCTACATTGTTATTCCACATAATTCTCTAGATGAAAAACTTCATATATTTTCAAGGAGAACTTTTGCTAATGATTGTTTTAATCCAGTCCCAGTACAAGTACAGAGTGGGAACAAAAAGTTAGAAAGCTATCCTTTATCCCCTGTGTAGAACATGACTTCAGGAATCAGAATCTACCAGAAAGGAACTTAATCAATTACTGTTCCAGAAAGCCACGTTTACCTAATTCCTTTAATAAGCTAAGATTATTTAACTAGGCAGTAATCCAACTTTCATGGTAGCATGAGATGACTCGAAGAACACAATGTCATTATATCAATTAAGGATGTGTGATGCTGTTCTTCTGAGAGAAATGTGCAGAGCCATTGGGTTCCAGCAGTAACCATGCACCTCAGAGCAATTTGTCCTTATGAATATGGATGATGGTTGTTAGACAAAAAGAATCTACATATGACTCTAGTTGAGGCTGGATTTTTTAAAGACACTGTGGTTGAATGAGCAGGAAAATCAAAAGATTAAGAGGATGCAGTGTGTTGCAGTTCCTCATCCCCAGAATCTTTTATTTGTGTTTGCAAAGATGCTACATATGCATCTTTAGAATTATTTATAATTATTGAGGGCCTAAATTTTCTTCAAACCAGTTCTCTCAGGATCAGCTCCTAGATCACGACACCTGCAAATGTCAGACATTTACAAAGAATAGCTAGGTTTACTTAATGATTTTAACTGAAGAACAAAACTGATTGAAGACAACATAGTTATGCAAGCACTAGGCCTCACAGTTTGTACAATGACTTTTCATCTCCCTATTCCTTCCTATTTTATCCTATCTATAGCACCCTACTATTGTAATTTATATAAGAGAAATCAGTGTTACAGAGTGTTTATATAGTTACCATTTACAGTAAGTACTAAATTTGTGGTATGGATTTTTGACTGTAGTCCAATAAAATAATAATTATTCGTGTTCAGTGAACACTTTAAGGTGTAAAATCTCCACAGCTCAAAAATAAAACCAAACCAAAAGCAGGATTCTGCTTATCTGTCACTGATACTTTTTGTACTGTGATAACTTAAGATGTGACTACAGCTGGAGAAAAGCCTCTTAGCTTTTTGGTATTTTCAGGATGAGCACTGACTTGTGCCATCAGACACAGTTTCTTCTCAGAAGCCTGTATCTTGTTAGGAAACAGTCTACAGTTTTGAGTCCACCATGCTTTTTTGAGAGGTATACTTCTCACCATATTTGGATTTGCAAACTCCAAGCATAATGAGCACTGCAAATTTTCACCCTGATTCATACTCTACGTGAAATATCTGTCAGATTTAATCCTAAAATGACAAAATTTTATTTAATTTGACTCCATGATTCTAACTACATGAATGACAGAAATATTTATAGATTAAACCAATGGAACATTGCAGTCTGACTCCATGCTTAACAACTGGAATTGTATTTACTTCTTAGCCTCTGTTATGTATGAGTGCCCATTCCCTGAATGACTCTTCCCTCAAGTTTGTGCTTAGAGTTCAGGGCAGGGAGATTTCCTGAAGGAAATTCAGTCCAAAATACAGAAAAAGCAGGGCAATTAGTTCAGAATTACTTTATTATCACATATCAGTCAAGAACAGAATACCCCAATATAATAATCAGCTCTTATTATTTGATGCAGACCATACTGTTGCTTTCGAAAAAACTAAATGATTTATTCTGTTTTGGGGAGAGGCAGGAAGAGGTGAAGTGATCTTCTGTGAATGTAGAGCAAAAAAAACATGAAAGAAAGTCTAGATATTTACATTGAATATCTCTGATCAAGGTAAGCTATTTGGATAGGCATCTTCTCTGACTAACTGCATCCGGCAAGGGCTCATGACCATAGACCTTTTGTGAAGTGGTGGGATGGGAATTCAGCTAATTGTAGCTGTTCTGACTAATGAAAACCTGATCCTTTTGAACTTGCTGGAAACACATACTGATCCAAGAGGTTAAGTCTTTAGTGTACCATTTTGCAATACATTTGAACCTATAATTTAAACATTGAAATCATATCCTGATAGTGTTAAAACTGTCATGCTAGGCATGGCAGCTAGCATCCATTATTCAAATCATCTGTGAATTTTCACCAAGAAAAGTTCATGCTCAGTCACTTTGTGGTTTATGTCATGTTTTGTGGTGTTGCTTGACACTGAAATTCTGCCTCTAGTGTCTGCCTACTAGGTTCTTGTCAGGTTTTTGCGTGCTAGTGCAAGGGGAGCCTGGAGGTCTAGCTGCAACCCAACTGCACTAGGGCAGGCACAGACACACACAAAAGTGCAGGCAGATGAGGGTGTGCTCCTCACCCAAGGGGGCCGTCCCTAAACAGGGTGGGAAGGCACGCAGGCAGAGGCAAAGAAGGGAGAGAGAGGGGACTCTCCGTGTAATTTCTACGCAGAAGGTTTATTGAGGTGAGACAATGGGAGGAGGAGATGGAGAGCTGAGGATCTGACAAGGGTCCAGGGATTTTATAGTGGGGATAGGAAAGATGGGGATAAGGGATACAGCAAATGGGATACTTGACAGGAGGCAGGGTTGAGTGCAAGGGATCCAATGGAAATAACACAAAGGAGGGATTTAGGGAAGGAACCAATGGGGCACTGAGGAACAAAGAACTTTCTAGAACTGATACATATTAATCTTGGGAAATGAATATACACAACCTCATACATAAAGCAAGGAGGGCAAAACATTAACTGATCGGGGAAAACATGCAAACAGCAGAACAAAGGAATCATGGCTTGTCGGGGTCCCTTCCCCCCTGCCGTGGGCTCCTGGGAGAGGGGCCCTGGAGGGGAGGCACGGGGTTTCCCTGCCCCTGGTCAGCCTCGTTCCCCATTGGTTGGTTTGTGTTCCCCTGCGCGGGAAAAGGACCCTCGGGTCCCGTGATTGCTGCAGTTCCTCGGCAGAGCCCGGCCATGCGGCTGGGGAAATAAACATCTCTGAAACATCTACCAAGAACCTGTCCATAGATATTTCTTTTCCACGGGCCTCGTTGATTGATACACCTGTTGCAGTTTCCCTGCTGTGCCAATGGGTTCTCGCCGTGGCTGCAAAGTTACATGCTAAACTTGGGTTGCTGACTACCACAGTTGGTTGGCTGCGTTCTCCTCAGGAGACAGAGCGGCTAGAGCCACCTGCACTGCCACAGGTTCTTCTTATTTAAAAAAGAAAAAAAAAAGAGAAGAAAGTCTTTATAATAAGAGAGGGGAGAATTAAATCTTTCATTTTCACTGAACACAAAACTGAAGTTGATAATCACTGGTAACAATCCAGTCTGTTATCTGACCCAGTGCAGAGAAAGGACATCACAGTGCATCTGGATGGGATCTGCTTCACATGCTGTGTCTCTTCTCTTTATTGCCAGTTGTTCAGGCATGAAGAAAAAACACTTCCAAAGAGCACATTCACATACTGATGGGACATAAACTTTATCACACCGTTTAGCAGTATAAACATTCAGGATGCAAGTCAACCTCAGGGCACCTGGTCTTTAATGCTTCTTTTTTTTACTTTTTTTGCAAGAACATGTCCTTCTGCTGAACTTCACATAATAAAGGGCAAGCCAGCTGCTATGCCTGATATATTTTTTCATACACATAAAATGAAAATGATACAGTGTTTATTTTGTTTTACACATGGCCAGAAAATACAGCCTAGAATTTAAAGAAATGAATTAACAATTTTTTTCCTGTTGGTTAAGTATGTCTACCTTCTAGGAATCAAAAGCTCAAGTCCACTTTCCATCCTATTCACCAAAAAAACTTAAATAACCAAACATTGTGCAGTCAGTGGGAATGTAAATTTGTCCAATCTCCATTCTGTTAATACGCAAGATGGTTGGCACCAGGATTACATCACTTTTTTACACAGCTGTTTCTGGATTTTTTTCTTTGAGTCTGGGAAAAAAAAAAAAAAGACAAGGCCAATACACCACTCATGTCTCAACTCAAAAACCTTAACTCAAAAGCCAAGGGTACTTTGTAGTATTGGAACTGCATGAGCATCCAAGGGTCTTTAAAGACAGGGTCCCAAATCCTTGTTGTAAAATATATTTCAATTATTGATCCTAGAGAATATGAAACATTTGACAAAGAGATTAAACTAGTTTTATGAACAAGGTAACTGTCCATGAGAGTCCAGAATAATTTTTAAATAAATTTATTAAGAACTTAACTAGGTACTGTTTCATTTAGCTTAGTGTTCTAATTTAAAATGAATGCATAAGTGACTTTCACATAGGCTTTTGCCAGCTGAACAAGTAGCGAAATATATGTGTTCCTCACAGTTTTGGGACATGTTCCAAGCCTCATCACTGCTTGCCTTGGAGCTAGATTCTAGCTCACAAAATATCTGATGAGAGTTGTCACTCTAATAAAGATACATTAGTTATAATGCAGATTACACCCAACAGAGAGAATTGCAAGGGGTATCTCACTGTCATTTTTCAGAGGAAAGCTGGGACAGATATGGGCAATATTTGAAACAACAGAGCTCTTTAGATCCCCATTAGTAACATCAAAGCATTTGTACAAATATAAACCCATAACCTTTTGAGCTGCTGCCAGAGGTTAGATGACTGGAAATTGTCCAGCAATAACTGGATATTTTTAAGAACTACTAGTAGATCTGGTCAAAACTTCGTGTAGGAGGGTGAAGAAAGAAAGACTGGTGGAGAAATAGTAGCAAAAAAGTATTTTTGGCTAAGCCAGAAGAGTATATAAGGAACTCCCATCTCTGTGACAGACACCAGTTTTTTGTAAAAGATTTGACTGTTATCACAGAGATTTTGGTATGCACTTAAATGTCATTTACATGTACGTCAAGATCTTTTCACATTAAGAGCTGGGAAGGAAACAGGAACATAAATAAGTCAGATCTGTGAGTTATAAATTGGAAGCATGATGGTAGGAAAGCTAATAGAAATCTAAGCAATTTAAAAGTGTGCAAGCAGCATAAAGCACTTATCTCAAGGGAAATATTCATGATCACAGCATAAAACCCAAGAAAATCATACATAGGGTTATTCTCAAAGACAGTGCTAGTAAAAATTATAAATTAATTCCAGCAGAAGAATTTAATCCTTTCCAAAACTTTGGTCCTAGTATATCAAAAGTCACTGCCAGATGAAGCAGTACCATACTCTGAATAACTGCCTAAGTAGAGGAAAATAGCATAAGAGCCTTGATTTCCATTTTTCCTTAACTCTATTCACCAAAATATTACATTGCATTATTTGATCCTTCAAGAGCTTGATTTGTCTTGTTCTCAGAAATTTAAATCTCAGGTTGAAGCAGAAATTTGTATTTTATTGACTAATTAATTAAACATGAACTTCAGGAATGTCTTCTTTTTGATTGAGGATTTTCCTCAATTTCCTTGCTTTTTTGGAAACCAGTTATATTGGGATTATGCTACAAGGTTTTGGTAGGGAGGGCTGCAGGAGTGACCTCTGTGAGTAAACAGCCTGTCTTGGACAAAGTGAATTCTACCTGGCTCCAGATTGTACCCACTGCTGGCCAAAGCTGAGCCTATCAATAAAGTTAGTGGTACCTCTGTGGAAACAAATGTGAGAAAGGGTGAAAAACACCTCGTGGCAGCTGTAAAAGAGACAAATGAGAAGAAAATGAAGCAACCCCATGGACACCAGGGTCAGGGAGGCAGGAGGAGAAGGGCATGCTTCAAGCACTGGAGCAGAGATGCCTCTGTAGCCTGCAGAGGTGACCATGGTGAAACAGGCTGTCTGCCTGCAGCCTCTGGAGGACCACGTCAGAGAAGATATCTACACTGCAGCCTGGGGAGGAACCCCTGCTGCAACACATTGATACAGCCTGAAGGAACCTGCACACCATGGTGAGCCCACTCTGCATGGGGCTCCTGGAAGAAACTACAGACCATGGAAAGAAGCCTGCAAAGAATCACCTGTTTTTTTACTGGAATTAGGGTCCATGGGGGATCCTCTCTGGAGAAGTCTATTCCTAAAAGACTGTCCCATGAAAAGAACCCATGATGGAGCCACTCTTGGAGGACTGCAGCCCATGGGAAGGACAAGTTGTTGTAGTTCATATAGGACTGTATCCTGTTGGAGGGAGCCCCATGCTAGAGCAGGAGAAAACTGTGAAGAGGAAGGAGCAGCAGAATGTGGTGCTATGAACTAACTGCAGCCATTATTCTTCACCTGCCTGCACCACTGAAGGTGGGTATGAGGGAGAGAAGTTGAGCTTGGGAAGAAGTGGGTAGTAGGAAGAAGGTGTCTTTAGCTTTGTCTTGTTTCTAACCATCCTACTCTATTGTTAATTACCAATAAATAAATATAACATTTTGCAAATCAAGTCCATTTTACTTGTGACAATAACTGGAGAATGATCTCCCTGCCTTTAGCTCGATGGATGAGCCTTTCTGTTTTATTTTCTCTCTGAGAGGGAGTGAGAGAGCTGCTGGGTGGTGGTCTAACATCCAGCCTGGATTAAGTCACCAGACTGGTAGTTTTCCATATTTTAGGGGGTAAAATAGCAAAAGTTGAAGACTTGCTCAACTGATATAAAATGAACACAAGAATAAATCATTGTGTACAGTGTTAATAAATGGATTAAGAAATGGATTTAATGTCTTCATACTGCATATTATATTTTATATTTTTTATGTATTATTTATTTATTTATCTATTCCTCTTTGTGATGATATGTTAGATGCTCATAATATATGACCTGAAAATAAAAGGAGGAAACAGAAATATAGAATGATTTAGGTTGGAAAAGACTCCCACACATCTTGGTGTCATCTGCAAACTGACTGAGGGTGCATGGCATCCCCCATCCAGATCACTCATAAAAATGTTAGATCAGTCTAGCCCCAATACTGAGCCCTGGGGAACAACACCTGTGATTGGCTGCTGGATGGATGTAACCCAATTCACCAACACTCTCTGGGCCTTACCATCCAGACAGTTTTTTTCCCTGCTAAGAGTACACCCACTCCCACTATGGGAAAACAGTTTCTCCAGGAGTTAGTAGCCTGATATACTGAAATATTCACATGGAAGGCCATATCCTTAAATTACATTCACTTTTCTACAGTATAGAAACTGTAAACAGTTTTACACAGTATTGTATAGTATCAAACTAAAAAGGAGTTTTAACACAAATATATTTTTAATGTAAGGATTTGCTCAGTCTGAAAAAGTACTGAACAAAGACAACTTGACACAAGAAAACAGCCAGATTCTGGAGTTAAACTCAAGTAAAGGGAACATACTAAGTGATATTACCTATTTATACCTCATGAGGGATGATTTATAAACCAGATTTCAGTGACAGAAGAAGAATCTGGTTTTGCTAAATAAAAGAAAGATACATTTCATACTAAAAGACAGAACTGTGTCAGGAACACACTAAAAGAAATGCCTTTTGTCAGTGCTCAGTAAAAAAATCTTCATGGCAGAATATACACCAGGAATATATACATGCACAATTACCAACAGCAAGGAATTTTATGGACACAAGGAATTGCAACCAGAAGCATAAAATATTGCAAACAAAATCCCCCTTTTTAATGATTTCTTGAAATTCGAATTTCTGGAGGACATTCAGGCAAGTATTTTATAGGCTAAACCAATTTTAAAATTATGTCATAGATAACATGCTCTTGACAGACAATGAACATATTTTCAACTTTATTCTGCATACTGTTGAGCAATTTAAGAAATCAAAGAAATGACTGAAATCTGAATCTGAATATTAGATCTTCCCCTACCTACTCACAGAGACATAGAAATAGTATTTGATAGCATTAAGTCCTGAAGCAGTGATAACAATGACAAAATAGACGAGACCATTTCTCTGTCAATGTTTCACCATAGCCAATGGGATGAAATAGAAGCAGGTGAAACACTGATGACAGCACAAGCAGAAGAGAGGGAAGCCAGTCCTCACAACATCCTGCTACGTGGTGGGAAGAGGGTTGTCAGTGTGATAACTCACATACCTGCACTTCAGGAGTGGGGATGAGGATAACCAAATACTCCTTGGTGTCCCTGTACTTGACATCTAAACATTCTGCTGTTAATATGCAAGTTGACTTTAAATTCCTAAAAAGTTAGAGTTAAGTGCAAGTGAAACTTTCTCATGCTGCTCAGTAAATCTGTATCTACTGACACACAAGCTCCTCATGAGATATTACCTCCTGCTGCCTGGAAAAAGAGAAAGTGTATCGAAATGCTTAGGCTGGAGACTGGAACAGAAGAGAGGATTGCAGTTCACTAGGAATAGGTGAGCAGGCCTAAGTTCCATGTCAAATTGGCACAAAAAGCAATGAAAAGAGATGACAAACAAAGGTGTGTTGAACCACAAGTCAGATGAGAACAGACACAGACAGATGAAACTAAAACCAGCTATCAAATAGTAACCTTATATTGGCACACTAAAACATACGGAGCACAGACCAGAATAAGGATGCCTTTAAGCCCTTAATTATTATTGGTTTCACTGAAGAAAGGTCCAAAGAACCATCAGGATAAATTAGAAGCGACACTGAAGTTATTATATTAGAATACTTGAAAATCCTTTAGGCTCAGTGAGACACATCTACTTGTTAAACAGCCATAGCAGGAACTATAGATAACCTTTGTCTGTAGCAACTCAGAAATCCTGCATAGAAGGTACAGTCCTAGTTATTGCTGGAGTACATTCAGCAAGCACACAACTTGAAAGAACACCATAGAAAAGAAGAATTTAGAGAAGTTTCCAGAAAATTTCACTTTTCTGGAAGTTTTGTTTTAGAAGTTTGTGTTTATCTTGTGTTGGTTGTCCCCACACAGTACACAAAACACTCTAGGAGGTAAAATATTGAACATACTGTTCAAAAGAGATGACGCAAAAATAAGGATTAATGGAAAATGGAATTATTTCATCTCAACTGTAAGAAGCACTTCTGTGTACTTCTGAACTGTTGTAGATATTTAGTATTTAATTAATTGTCATATTGTAGGAGTTCTGGTGGCATAAGTACTTTGGTAATAATTTTTTTTTTTTATTAATACCTTCAGTCTTTTTTTTTTGGTGGTGAAAGAATATTTAAACAGAGTTTAGAGGCAATTATTAAGATAGCTATAATTTACACTTTGTTATTGATTGTATCTATGGATATTTAAGCAGATATAATGTATTTATTATTGCCCATCTCTGTAACATATATTAAAAAGAGATATCTGCATAATTTAGTTCGTCTCAGGAAGGTAACTGATGCACACAGAGCAAAAGAGAGTTTGAATAAAGGTGTGGAAGCAAAGGCAATGGCTATTGCAGAAAGAACACAGGAAGGCAATGTATGTTCATATAGGTTGTTACTTTGCCTAAATATTAGGGTACCATATAACTGTTTACGAACAGTGAGAGAAGAAATTGAGGTTATATGGCTATCATCATTTCACAGACTGAGAAAAGGAAGGTGATGCTAATATGTTAAATTTCAAGAGTTTTCCCTTCTTGGAGAATTGAGATTTGGTCTAGCTGTCCTGTCTCTCCACTGTACATGAGATGGCATAACCATTACTCAGAGTCAAAATCACAAGGTTTTTAAACAGTTTCCTTAGTACAGAACAGAAATTCTTAGCTCTGTTTGCACAAGCCTTATTTTCTGTCCTTAATTAGAGGACATACAAACTACTGTGAATATGATTACATATGAATGACTGATTCATATGAATGACTGATACATATGAATGAGTGATTACATTATATCGGTATCAGACATTAATACAGCATATATGAACATTTAATTTGGATGACTGAGGCTGTAACAGACATATGCTTAGATAGGATAATAACACTTCCTGAAATGCTTATTCTTGTCATCCAAGGCATGTCAGTCAGTCTTTGATCAGCTCTATAATAAATACATTGGCCTAGAAAGTACACAACCGTAGAGCATGCAGCAATCTTTCTGGTAAAACAAGACATGCTGTGATCTCATAAAAACATGCCAGAACCATTTAATTCATCTGACAAATCCAACTACTTATTTATGGCAGATGTGCCAGTGCCTGATATATAGCAAGCACTCATATGAGTTCAAAAGGTGAAAAAAGTTGAAAAGACCTCATGATTAAGAAACAGTTTGTCACACTTTTTCTTTTCCTTTTTTTTAAATATTAAAAAAAAAATGTACAAAACATTGTGTGACTGTTTTGATTCACAGAAGAACTCTTACTAGTAAGGTTTTATCTGACTTATTATCTAGTCAACCTATCAATTAATGCTGATACTTTAATACCCAATGCTTCCTTGACTCTGCAGGAAATCCTATGAACAACATGCTACCACACATAGCTTATTGTTCCATGTTGTTCAAAGATCTTTGTTTCTATCAGCTTATATAAATATATATAAACATATATATATGTGTATGTATGTGTGTGTGTATATCAGTGTACTTAAAAAGGTACAAAATTTAAAAAAAAAGCTTATTTCACATATCTGAGATATGCAGTTATTTCAAAGATGGAATGCAATTGCTGAATAAGACCAAGCAGCAATTGCACTACCGGTAATTGGGAGTTAGGAGTATACTTTACCTGAAAATATTAATACCCAATTACTTACATGCAGCCTACATAAAAAAACTAGGAAGTTATTTGTTCAGTCTTACTATAACATATTTTTATTGCATATGTGATGGAAATTTTTTGCAATTTTTCATGAGTTTATAACAGTCACCACAATTTCTCATTAAATGAGATTGGACTGCAGCTGATAGATCTGTAGACACTGCTTGAATATGGTGACAACATATGAGCCCCTGATCCTAGAAAAGACAATCAGTTCTCCATGTAAGTTGCCATCTACCGTTTACGATTTTCAGCTACAGTGCTCACAAAAACCATTTTGTGGGTTTGCTTTTTAAAAATTATTTACTGTGCTCTACAGAAATACTGCTGTGTCTATTGCAAGTTCTTGGATCAAGAACACATACTATCTGTTTTAAATATTTTTTGTACTGTGGTATTTTTCAGCAATGGAAGCAAAAAAGTCTTCAGGTCTCAATTTTTACCACTTTGTGACTCAAAAAAATAATAATAAAAAAGCAGTCTCTGGTCTGAAGTATACTGACATTCTCTTCACAATCTTTGAGATAATGACAAAAATGTAAGAATATTTCCTTTCTTAGTCTAGCTCATCCTTGGAAATTTCCTCTGTTATTACTATCCAGGCTTAACCTTGATTAGTTTGTCAGGCCTAATAGAATCAGACCACAAATGACTATTACTGCCTTTCAAGGCACTCTGCACCACATTTCTGTACTACTTAACCAGTTTGGTTTTGAACTCCTGGCAGATTAGACATTGTTAAAATGAGGTAAGTGGTCAGAGATCAAGGGCAGATAAAACTCAACACAGACTAGATCTGATGGTTGGTACTTAAGGTCCACACAGTGAAATCCAGCTGTGAGAGTAAAAGGAAAAGGAAACTGAAGCATTAATTTAAACTGCAACATGAGAACAAATGCGATCCATATATTGTTAATACCTGCATAGAATGTCCTATGGAAAAATAAAAAGGATTTGTACTATTTTTTGAGCCAGAACAAATGAATAATCACAGAATCACAGAATCACCAGGTTGGAAGAGACCTCTAAGATCACTGAGTCCAACCCGTGCCCTAACACCTCAACTAAACCTCGGTGCCACATCCAGTCTCTTTTTAAACACATCCAGGATCAATGTAATTATTGTTGCAGTTTGCTGGCAATAACAAAAAAAGTCCTGTTTGCTAAGGTAACATATGATGATGTCTTTCCAATAGACACACACAACATGAGGAAAGAGAATGTAGTAGCTGAAATATTTCTAAAATTTTGAAAGAACTTATTGAAATGGAAACAATGTGATATGATTGCTGCTCCTATCAAACCAGCATATAACCACATTAAAAAAACCAAGGCATTAATTGTAAAACTTCTATCATTATGAGTTGATTAGCTTTAGTATCTCCTGTGTATTCAAATGCATAGTTCAGAGGCAGTATTGCTGTACCTAAATTGATTTCCCTCAGAGCAGTACATGATATGGTATTTGATGCCCTTCAAAGGACACTATTAACCAAGCTATAAAGTGTCTGATTTTATTAGCTTTGCTGGATTTTATCAGTTTGTAAATGTGTTATTTTCTCCATTTATTGTGCCTATGGGATCTAGAGATAGAGTGAGCTTCAACTTAATATGTTGTTGGAAGGTAGCAGTGGTCTTGCTTTAGCACTCGGCACTGTGATGCAATGACATTGAAGGTAGAGCCATGAAAACGCTAATGTCAGGGCCATTTATCAAGGCAATTCCTCACTGCTATAAAACTCTGCTGTGACATTGAATCCAACAGTAGGTTTTTGTCTTAAGTAGAGTGTTCCTGTGCTGTATAACTACCAAACCCCAATAACGGAATAAGATGTAGCTAACAATAAGAAAGTAAGTCACAGGTGTTTGACAAAGGACAGAAAGTAAATTGTTAGCATGGAATTCTGGGACATAGGAGCTTTAGGAAAGGTTTAGTTGTCATCACCTTTATTTAAGATTTGGGGGGGGAATATACTGCAGTGGAATCCAATTTTCCTTTTAACCCTTATAAATAGCACAAGTATTTCCTGGGGTGATAAGCAAAAACCATCTTTTTTGCAATGTGCGTGTGTACCCGGCCCACCTAGTACAATTTAATGTCATGCCTAGTGTTTTTTCAAAGCCCTCTTAGTTGCCAAATGAAAGTATAAGTATGTATCACGTATTTCATGCAGTCCTATTCTCACATCAGCCTGTCTTCACACTGTATTCTGATTGCTAGATGAGTTGTATTTACAACAATACATATTTTGGAGGATTTTCTTATCTATTCAGGATTTAATCTGAAAACTACAGCAGATATCGCTTGAACAACATCTCCACAAAAATGGAAAGCCCAGAACTCTGAAGTATATTCACAAGTTTTAATTAGAAATTGTTTTCTTCATAAAAATAAAAAAAGAAATACAAAGGAAACTCGAACAAATATATGAGTAAGAAGATGCCTTTAAGTTATTACATAAAGTATATACTGTAGACTTTTAAAGGGTCTTTTAATGTACTTGCATATATATAATATATTTTAATGCTCTGTTTAGTTCAGTAATTGTAGCTCTTAATGGCAGTAAATTCTTTCATTTAAATAAATATTTCCTGTTGTTTTAGATACTTGCATTTACCCCTGTGTTATATAATACAGGAATTAAATTCAGAAATAGGAGTATTGGTGCAATAGTAAGACATATTCAAGAGATGAACTATGAGAGTGAATAATTTAATATTTTGAAGTTAAAAGCCTTAGAATGGACATTTTAAACACTAACATCTCCAAGAAAAAAGGTTGCATAACACATGAATGTATTCAGAAGAATTGCTAAAACAAAATGGAAACCATAAATACAAAAACTATTTAATATCATGAAGACGATTCAATATACTGAGCTTTTATTACATTCATCAGTGTTCAATGCAAAAAATGTAAATTCATGACCACGGATAGGAATTATTAACGCTGCTGGTTTCTCATCCTAAAAACAGCTTTTTTTTTTAAAGCAGTATCAAATTTGTAGAAACAAGTGAATATCTATTTACTATCCCTAAAAAAAGAGTTCTTCAAGCTTGTTGCTATACTAGCATAATCTTGGCATTCACAAGACTCCTTCACCAACCAAAGGAGATGGATAGCATTAAGTGGCAAAACCACTCACTGTCAGAAATAAAGGAATGAGGTATAGACTTAGATTCTCTAGTCATTCTCAGGTCTTATAGTTCAGGGGTGAATACACTTAAGAGCTCTCTCAGTCTTTACTGGATCATTTTATAAATGACAGACATAACTGGGAGGCATTCTCTGTTTTGCCTGTTCCTACACAAAAATGCCACAAAGTAGCCCTCAATTTTTAAGCTTTGACACACTCTTCCAGTCTTGCAGATTTGGCATCTGGTCTGAAATCTGTTTTGGATCTATGACCAAGTCAAAAAAATAAAAGGACAAAAAACATTCTTGAAAACCCTTTTTCATTTGATTAGCCATAGCATTATTATAAACTGGCTGTATTAGGTTAAAGATGACAAGGATGTGTCTAATACTGTCTTGTACAGGCAGCCCTGAAGCACAAAGGGCCAAACAATACAGGCTATGTCTTGTATGTGTAATATTCAGATATCTAACCCTTCCAGTGAGGCCATTCAGCTCGGGTCACAAGACGGCTCTTACTCATTACTAAATTCCTTTGCTTAAAAGATTCAGCTTGTTCTTCTGCCCTCTGTTTTTTGTGTAGCTTGCAAAAGAGTAGCATGTACTTGAGAAATGAGTAGCATGTATGAGAAAATGAGGTTAAATTTTAATTGCTTTTTAATTTTCTAATGCAATAGCACAGGAACTTAGCAAGGAGGGATGGAGATATAGAGGGAAAAAAAAAAATCTAAGAGACCACTGAACTACTAGAAATGGTGAAAAGTAAATTTTGTGGTAGAATTCTGGAAAGACAGACTGATTCCCAAGAGTGGAAGAGGATCTTTTTCTGAGACAGCCTTTTTCAGCAGCAGCACTTATCATCTCCAAGATTTCCCTTATTTCTCTCCTCTTTTACTCCACTCAGTGGAAATAAGACTAGTGCTCCAGTTGCAGCCTCACCAATGCAGGAGAGGAGCAATCATCTCCTTTGACACGCTGGGAACACAGGTCAACATATATAAGCTTTATTTATGTATAGCCCTGATACATGACAAAAGAGCATCACAATACAATTCCTTGTTCCACACACAGCAGCCTGTAACAATGTCCCTTTTCTAGGATTAACTCCCAAGATCTCATCCCACTTTAAGGAAGGAGAGTAAACTTTTCATTTGTTAACACAGCTTCTGTTCAATTGAACTCCATAGGAGAAATTTAGAATTCTGAATAAGCTGGTATTCCTCTCAAGAAAAATATCGTACTTCAAATCTGATTTGGTTTTTGTTTTTTTTTTTTCCTCAAATAAGAACAATTGACTAGATTACTTTTTCCATAAATAGATTTTTTAAATGTTTGGGGGAAACAATGATCAGCCAACCAAATCAGTCAGCAGAATGTATTTTGGAATGATAAAAAAAGTAATAAAATTTAGAATTCATAACTGCACATGATAGTATGTTACACAAGAACCTAAATTTATTAATGTATCATGAAAATAATTTGCAGCTAGGTATATCAGAAATCAGTAATGTTACATATATATAGAATTAATATATTCTTGGTAGTTCAAGAAGGCTCTTTTTCTTGCAGCATTTTTGAAAACTGATTACCATAATTATTTCAGAGTACCCTAAGATTTACAACCCTAAGCAAACTAAAAGTGATCAGGTTAAACGATGACCTATGAGCAGTTACTCTGAAGAAATTACTGTCATTAGGAAATCCTGGTCCTAAAAATTTCTAAATGTCAATGGGTTTTATATACATTTTTATACAATTTATGAAATCAAAATGTTTCATAGGAATTTTTTTAATTCATTCATTTGCAATTTTTTCTCACATAAGTTGACATTAATTTTAAAAATTTACAAAAGCAGAATGCTTTATTTTGTTTAAATAAAATTAAATCTCTTTCCATTCTCAAACATTCTTTCATTTGAAAAGAAAACAATGTCATTTTGACAGAAAATCCAGTATGCATCTGATCTAGTTAACAATCCTCAATATAATATTTTATATTTTTTATTAATTGTACATGTCTTTAATCTTCCTTCCACCTGTTTTCACATTATTAAATATCAGAAGAATCAGTGTAACTGATGAATTAAAATACCGTGTTACAGAGGCAGTGTAAAGTAATAGCGGAATGTATTAAGAAAAATACAAACTTTGAGTGAGAAATAAAATATGTCCACAAGATTTTCTTTGTACAAACCTGCTACCTATTAACTCCTTTTTTCCTATAGAGTGTCTATCTTCTTGGATTTGAACTTGGAGAAGAGAAGGCTTTGAGAAGACCTTTCAGCAGCCTTCCAGTACGTAAAGAGGGCATAAAAGAAGGCTGAAGAGGGACTTTATGGCAAGGCTAAGCAGTGATAGGAAAAGGGACTTTAAGCTGAAGGAAGGTAAATTCACATAGAATATTAGGAGGAAATTCTTTACTGTGACAGCAGGGAGATACTGGAAAATGTTGCCCAGAGATGTGGGTGGCCTTTTGAACTTTGTAATGGTATGACTGTTACAAATAAAATAAGCTGCTTCTTTGTAAAGAAGTAAACAATGTATTTTATCACCTCTGCAGCTAAAATATACTAACAGCATTATTCTTTGAGGATAATATGAAACCAACATTATTGGTACCTTATGCAGGAGATTATTGTGAAATCCTATATCAACGTGTTGAATGGAATTAAAAGTGTGGAATATCGGGAGCTTCAGTAGTGTTTCTGTATAGGATTGGTCATCCACACTGTAAAGATTACTGTTTCCACACCATTCCAACTCTGCAGGCTGCTTTTACAAATCTACAAGTTACCAAGTGTTGATATTAGATGTTAATGTTTGCTGATAATTAGTTTTTGTCTCAGTCAGTAAATCATACAGCTGCATTGCCAGGGGTCAGTCTTTTTTACCTTGTGACAAGATCCCTAAACAACCCAAGGATTATGGGTCTCCCAGCTACACATTTGTCTGTGGTAACTTGAAATTGTAATTTGGCATTGTACTTAGTTAATATGTGATTGTAGATTTTTATACCTGATTGTGGGCAAAAAGTTTGAAAAATAATTAGGAAATTTAATTTAATTTTATCCAAGTGTCTGGGTATTTTGTTTTTGGATGTCTGGATCAAGGTACTGTAGTTGTGTTTTATATGCTATGTTTTGCTCCTTGTTTATTTCAAGAAAAGAACAAAATTGAAGCAATTGCTTGTTGACGTTTCTCTTACCATAGTCTGTGGTGTTCCAGTTTATGGCACGTAAATATGAACGTGTTTAAGGATACTGAAGAGTTAAGAAATACAAGCTACCATACTAAAAGAAAAGTGTAATTTGTGGTGACTAAATTGTGGCTTAATTATGACAGTAATATCTGTTTACCAAGCTATTAATTTTGTGTAGCCCTGCTATTATTTGTGATTCTGAGGATAAAAGTTGCTGGCTGGTAGAGGTGATTAACCTCTAGTAGAAGCATAGTCTAATTTAATTTATTTTTATTAAGTAAAAGAAGTTTCCTTATTAAGTTTTAATACTTTTCCTTTGGCTACGTCTGTAGTTAAATCCTTTTGCTTGAGGTTATATTAGAGAGAATAATCCAGCAGACACACTACCAATGTACATGATTAAAGTTCTGTGAAACTGAAATTACCTAACACTGTCCTTGCCCAAAGAAAAAGATGGGAAAGTTACTGATTTTTATTACAATATCCTTTATACAGCCATATTTGTATTTTCTCAAGATCTGTCTACCTCAATGTGCTGCTATCAAACATAGTTCTTCTGCATTGCTTTCTAAAATCAATGCAAGAAAATCCATTTAAAAAGAGGAATAAAGGTTCAAGCTGTCAAATTTCAAAATAAATTTTGTTGGTGGTTCTCAGTAACCATTTGGAAGTTAATCATAAAAGCGGTCAGCTTGAAGTAGTTATTGCTTGAGATAAATAATACTTGGCAGGTTTATTTTAGTTTTCTGCCTACAGGCCTACCATTCTGTCACTGGCCGTTTGCCTTGATGTCTGTCATCTGGTTTTGATCTCTTCCCCATTAGTGTACAAAGTAGACCAAAACTAGGCAATAAGCCATTTGGACTCTGTAAGGTCAAACGTTTTCACTGCAAAGGATATGAAGGCAACTGCTTGCCAATAATTTTAACAAAATGTGAGAGAATTCAGAGCAAGTACATCTTCAGCTGGATTTTAGCCATGAAAGCACATAACCTCCACTATAGTGTTGTAAAATTTGGAAACAGATACCTAACAGAAGGCTATCTTGAGATTATGAGGAGACAACTGTTTGGCTCATTATAAAGTCAGATGTATTCTATGGCATTTGAGTGGACAGCAGAGAGCCTGACATTACGCACAGTCCATTAGAAGTGAATTTGAGTTTGGCATTTTTATTAGCATAAACAAAATAGCTAATATACACACGAATCATCCTGAAAATACCTTGCCACCTCTTTAATATGTGAAGTTCTAATTTAAAGTTAAAGTACTATTTATTTTATTTTGCAACTAAAAAAATGATACTGGCTAAAAAAAAAGCAGGAATAAGAATAGTGTGAGATGAGGGAAAATCAAATACCTGTTCAAGTCCCTTATCTCTGATGGTACATGCACTGGTTAGCCCTTTCCTTGTCTTGCCATAGTTACAATGAGAAACAGCACAGGAAAGTGCTATCATTATAGTATCACATTTAATGCATTGTAGGTAGTTAAGGGTGATTCATCTTTTACAATGTTTTCTATTATAATTTTGCTATTCTAGTTTGCACTTTTCTGCTGCCTGCCATCCTGGAGTAGGTGAAATATTAGCCACGCTGGGATCAGTGGCAGAACTCTCACAGATATCAGTATCACCAGAGTTTCAATCAGTATCTTTGCAATAATATGTCTTTTTCAGCTAGTCAAATATTCCTGTCTTCTGCTTGATGGAAGAACAATGTAAAATGTTCATATGATGCTTCAATTGATTTGACTGATGGAGTGTTTGTTTTTAACAAGGAAGGGGAATTCAGCCACTGGACCTTATACACGGGCATAGATTTATTACTTTTTGTAGAAAGCATCCATTGCCTATCAGATCATGTTACACATGATCAAAACTGAATGACTTATTTTTGCTTGTTGGTTAGGTACATGGATAACTAAATCTCTAAAGTACTAATATATTCAGATTAATTGCTAGCAATAATTGTTTCAGCAACCTGATATAATGTTACTTCTTGTGGATTTGCAGGGTGGTATTGCCAAGGAGGAAATACTGTTGACTACCTAAAATATTCCAGTGCATCCGTGTCAATGATTCATTCAGGAGAAATTCTCATACATTGATGCTGAGAATGCTAAGGAATTTCTACCTGTAGTGAAGTTTTATCAGCATTTTCATTCTCTTTTGTTCACTAATCTTGCTCATCTTGGCATTCAATAGCTGTGAAACACGACGTCATTTTAAAACAGGAATTTTCTTGATGGTAAAGATTAATCTCTTTTACTGAGCGATTCCTGATAAATAGTACTGACAACTGCTAATGTATATGAAGAAAAAAATTGCAAATACTACAGATTAAATTAGAAATTATCTCTACTACTAAACATAGCAATAATTTATTCTGGCCTCAGCATGATATAAGGCAGGGGATGTATTGTAAAGTTTATTTATTCATTAATTGATACAAAGTAGTTTGGACAAAGTAATTCATTGACCAAACTGGAGACATTATTCCTGAAAGATACCAACATGAAAGGATATGATATTTTACAAAAGCAAAAGGCTAGCAAAGGAAACCTTGATAGCAACTAAGTAGTAGCTCATGCTAGAGCTTTTTATTAATAGCCAGACAAGGACCCAATAGTTGCAAAGTTGTACTGAGCTGTTGCCTTAAAACTATGATATGAAATCATCTCTGTTTAGAAAGACTGAAGGTCTTTCGCAAATTTTGACCTGCCTGAGGAAGGTAAAAGTTTAATCCAAATAGCATAAAAAAGAGTACAATTTAAAATTTAGGACTGTCTTTCAAAAATGTTTTACATCTTTCAGCACTGTATAGGAAAAATCAATGTGTTGAAATACTTAATCTGTTTCCCATGAAGGGATGGAATGCATGTATATCAAGTGAATATGATTCTTACTAAGAATTAAATTTACTAAGGAACAGTTAAGCTTTTAATGGATAGTGAATGAACAATTTCTTATCAAATAAGCATGAAATTTACATTTATCAAAATATATTTTAAAGTGGTTTCCTTCTTTGAAATGCAGTCTTACTTGCTCTAAAAAAAAAGTAAATAAAATTAATTTTTATTATTTCCCTCTAAGTCTCTATCTATGAAATTAAGTATTTTATCTGTGTAGTCCTTAGAATATTCTGGTCCACACAGTCTTTTAGTTCAGTAATTTTCCTTTTATGATGGTAGTACTGAAATACTTTTCAATAGTGTTGAAAAATAGTATTGTTTTTCTCAGCATTTTCAATATTGAAACCAATGTTATTACATATTCCTTAAATATCACTTGTGTCTTTTATATCTTTAGTCACATTTATACTAAGTGAATTTAGATTGTCTTCTAATTTTGAAAGAGCAAAAATGATTAGAAATGCAAAGTTTTCCTTAGTCTAATGTGAGAAGTGCAAAATGTCTGTTGGAAATGTTAAAATCTCTGTCGTCTTTATTGCCTGTATTCATTAAAATTTTGTAAGTAAAATCAATTAAAAGTAAGTTTAGAAACCTTTTTTTCTTTAAATGGATGAAGTTTAGAAATTATTACACAGCTCCTAGACAATTAATTTCCCTACTATTTTATCTTTAATCAACATTTCCCATTTTTGAAACATTCATTTTTAATAGTGCACTGCAGTTTTCCACTTTATTTAGTTTTAATTTTATTTTCAAGACACAAACCCAAAGCAGGCATTTCCATGGCTGAGAAAAACTATGCAATAATTAAGTGCACCTAAGAAGAACCCAAACAAAATCTGAATTTATAGTATGTTATGTAATGTAGACACATGACATTACTATATTTTGACATGAGGTTGTTATATTCCTGCAAGTGCTACTGTTCAGCCATTTACATGCACAGTCCATTTTATGGCAAGCTGAAAAATAAATCTTTTTCATGAACGTAAATACAGTTTACAGAAAAGACATAATGACTGGAAAGAAGTAACTTAGCAATGATGTTTATTAAAAGCACAGAAAGTGTGGTGAACTTGGCTGTAAAAGGAGGTGGCCAACATAGGGAACAGCATTTTTCACTAGAATTTCTTTCTCTAATTTCTATTCTCTCTCTTAAAAAAAAAAAAAAGGAGAAAAAAAATGGAATAGTGAGGACAACTTTGAGATATATGTTTCCATTAGGCTTCAAAGTCCCCCAGTAACCTGTAGATTTTACTCATCTCTAAATTTATGGTTGTGGTTTATTAAATTTTAGAACATATTTAATAAATTAAAACATGCTAATGTGCATGGTTAAAATGTTATTAAGTTGATAAAATTGATTACTTTGCTGAGACAAAGACAAGAAAGTTGTTCTGTTATAGCCATCAGCAAAATTTGGATGTGAAGTCAGGCATACAGCAAAGTGCCTCCAGAATTTAAAAAGGGTGTACACTTTAATGATAGTAAGGGCCAATCTTGAGTTAACAAACTCTGTTGGAGCTTAAGAGGAATCTCTGGAACTGCACCACTTAGTCCAGTCCAGAGGCTGACCCACAGCACACAACACAAAGCTCTAGTAACACCAATCAGTCGGTGGGTATTGGTTGGGATGACGACAGGTAGCATGTACTGAATGCCAGTTGAAGAGTGTTGGGTCTGTTTCCTTTCTCAACAGTTCTTTTTATTCTCCCTTGCCACATCCTATTAGCTGTTTTTACAAAACGGGATGAAACCTACTTGTCTTTTAGGGGTAGAAAAAAAAAAGGTCAATCTCTTCAAATTGATGTAACTTCTTCTTATATAAAATATTTTGGGGGCATGTCTAGCACAGAAACATGAAGGATGAGATCCATACATGTGGGGATCTGTTAATCCATTGCTTTCCTGTTTCACAGGTTCTCCCTGTTCCCTCCCTGGCCTTGGCCGCTCCCTCAGTTTCTCCCTATTTGCTCCTGTACCCCAACCTCGCCCAGGGACTGCCCCTGGGCCCCTGACAAAACCATCCCGCACCCAGACCACCTTGTCTCTCTGCCTCTGAACATCGTGGGGACAAGATGTGATTAAAGCCATCTCAAACCCTCATGAGAGACCCTTCTCTACCTTGTTTACTATCCACTGCATTGCCAGAGCCTGCTGGAGGGCTGTCCGAAATGGGCTCCAGGATGCGACTGATCAAATGGCCCTAGGAAAGCCTCACTGAGCTCTCAGGGAGCAGCAGCCTGCTAGGCAGAGTCTAGCAGTTACAACACATATGTACTCCAACTAACTCTAACTACAACTGCAAAAAGGAAAGATATCAGTCTATTTCTAAAATTCATTGGATTGATATATCTCAGGAAAATAGAGAACATCACTTCAAAAATGTGCCAAGAACAATGAATTTTATTTATTCTGTTGTCACTTTTCTTGTAATGTATAAATCTACTCTGCTAATAGGAACATAATAAGGTAGAGGTCATCAGGAAATATGTATTGGTGTTTGGCTAGGAAGGCAACTGCTCTAGTTAGTTACAGTTTTCAGCCTGAGGACATTGTTTATCTTAGCAGCCATTTCATTACAGCTCATAAACAGATCACATCAAAACCAGTCATAAGAAAGCCTTGCATTTCTATGTCAGCCTAACTGAGACTGACAGTACATCTTGTGATTTGAAAATGAGCTATTCCAAAATGCTTTCAGGATCAGAATTGAATTTAAGCCATCTATAAGGTCAATTACACAGCCTTGGGGAGAGTAGTGTTCCTTATGAAGTGGGGAAATAGGCAGGAAAAGGCAGTTGTACCAAATACATGGGGAAAGTATCTATTTAATATATGTGGAGTATTGTGATTTTTTTCTTAGTTCCTCTGGCTACATATGCAGCCAGAATTCAAGGTACCCAAGAATTCCAGAATGAAAAGATGTTGCTTATTAATACAGTTTACAGGAGAGTTATAAGGGTTTTTCTTCTTAGTTACCTTTGCTGGAGGAACAAATATTTTTTTAGTTAATCTGTAAATAGAATTGCAACATATGTCTAAAATTAGAAAAATTTAGAAGACCAGTAAAGCTTTTCCTTACTCTCCCATTAGAAATGGATGCTCAAAAGTAGATTTTAACAAACATGACAAAATAAAATTTATGTTCCTATCTAATTTAATCATAGAATACTTGGATTGGGGGGGACCTTAAAGATCACCTAGTTCTAACCCCACCCATCATGGGCAGGGACACCTCCCAGTAGATCACATTGCTCAGAGCTCCATCCTACTTGTACTTCAACACTTCCAAGGATGGTCCACCCACACCTTTGGGCAACCTGTTCTAGTGTTTTAAGGACTCAAAGAATACAGTTGCATATCTTAAAACACTGTCAAGGACACAGAAGGAACCTGACATAAGATAAGCCAATACAGTGGGAATTTGAGATAAGCATAGAAGGGAGGAATTTGCAACCAGTTTGTGATCTGAAAGAGGTTGCTTTTTGGTTGCTGCCCTTCAAAAGCACAAAAGGAGCTATTAGTTATTCAGAAATCTGAAGATAAAATAATACTGTCTTTACAAGATTTGGTGAAAGATTTGTACTACCATTTAAATAAGGAAAAGGAGAGGAGGCTGCAGGGAGCATGATTGCCTTGGAAAGCTTCAGGCAGAGCTTTGGGATGTGCATGAGAGAAAGAGAGAATCTTACAGGAAGAATTACAGGATGTGGAACACTTCTATAACACTTTCAGAAACACTGTCTTATAACTCAGATTTTTTGTGTCCAGTGGAGGATTTCGGAGAAGCTGAAGAGAGCTGTTGTTCTAATAAAGACCAAGATGTAGCATTTGCTACGTCTGATAATGAGGAAGTTTGCATTGACATCTGATAATGAGGAAGTAACATTATGACCCTTTAATTAAAACTAAACCCACAAATGATTGTCTGGGTCAGCAAACTGCAATTAAAACAGCGCCATATGCAGTTACCAAGGTATCAAAGTTTGGCCATAAATCGGGTAAGATTGAACTCCAGTCAGTATTAATGCAGTGGGATGCTGGGAAGCTGGGTGTACTACCCAGATGGCAAAGAGTTAAAATCACTGGAGTAGGTGGAAGAAGTGTTATCTGCTAAACTGATAAGGTTAATTTATGGCTAGAAGCAGATATCTGCTAAGTTTAACCCTAAAAGAAATCCAGAGACTGCAGTGCACTTACTCTGAGCAGCACTTACAGTCCCTAAAAAAAGAATTGCTGGTGTATCACAGCACTGAATTTTTGCTGCAGCAGAAAATGGATTTTCTGAAGTTACAGCTGATTTGTCTCCACTGACAGCTGCAGCACCCAACATCGCAAAGCTAACAGCCACAATACAAGCACCTGTGTGCTTGGGCATTGTCGGGGTGGTTTCACACTACCTTTCTAATTCTCTTATCTGGCCAGTTTATTACAGGCAATTGAATGATAGTGCTGCACCTTTTACCATTGCTGTGCTAAATTTTCTGGAACTGGTAACTGAAATTCAGGTAGCAGCAACCCTAGATGTAAAAGATATATCTTTTATGGTTCCAAGCCGGAAATGTGACAAAGCTCAATTGGCGCTTATCTGGAAAGGAGAACAATACTTAAAAGATGCCCTCAGAGGTATAAGCATTCACCTCCCACAGCATAGGCTGTACTTGTTGAACTTCTACGAGTATTCTCACTCCCTCTGGACATGAAATTAGCCAGAGATACCCTGAAAAGGTAGAAGAAGTGACAACAGCAGTGTGGCAAGCATTTCATGAAACAGAACTTCCGAGTCCACCTGAGAAATATAAAGCCCAAGCTGTTAAACAATTTGAGCCACTAAGGGGTTACCTGTCCTGGGACCAGCCCCTTTCAGACTTGTATTGTTTTCTTTTTCCAGGAATAATGCCGGCACACCCCCAACAAAGGAACCAGTTCAGAGTGGGGCAACTGCCAGTGGATTTACATGAGAAAGCTCACAGAAAACAGACAGGGAGACGTGATAGTGACTCTTCCTTTAAGGGAAGGGCTCCTCCTTAAAGGGAGAGCCCTTTTAACTTTTTGGTTATGTTAGTAGTAGACACAGAAACTGAATCAACAATCAAAGGTTTGTCCCTTCTTTTTAATAAGTGGTGTGGAGTAGGCTGAGTTTTCACTTTTTACAGAAATGTGCTAACAGATGAGCTCAAGCTGCATAGAGGCCTAGAGTCTGAGACAAAGAACTCATTAAGTACCTCAGCCTTCTCCATGTCTGCTGCCACCACTTCTTCCTTCTCACTTATCAGCGACCTTTCTTATTCTCGACCTTTCTTTTCTGACCTATGTACTTGTAGAGTCCCTCCTTATTATTCTTCATGTCCTTTGCCAAGATCCATTCCATCCGTGCCTTGTCTTTCCTTATCCCATCACTACACAACCAGCCTGCATTCCTGCACTCTCTCCAGGTCTCCTGTCCCTGCTTCCACTGACAATATTTCTTTCCTACTGTTCAGTTTAAGGAGCAGATCCTTGCTCAGCTATGCTGGTTTCCAACCTGCACTGCTTCATTTCCTACCCATCACGATGGAGAGCTCTTGTACTCTAAGAAAAGTGGCCTTAAGGAGCGGCCAACTCTGGTCAGCTCCTCTGTCTCTAAGGACAGTTTCACAGGAGATTTCATTCACCAACTCCTTCCTAGGATCCTGAATCCTCCAACTAGGATTTGCTCTTCCAAATTTCAGGGTCCTGAGTTTGTTCCTTGTCCTGCCCAGGTTCTTCCAGATCACAAACTCAACCAAGATGTGGTTGATACAGCCAAGGCTGCCTCTGACCTTTCTAATGAGCTCAGTTGCACTGACTAGTAACTCTTCTCCTCTGGGATAGTTTCTCCAATACCTGGACCAGGAGTTCAGATACACTCCAGGTGTCCCCTGAATTGCCTACAGCCTGCTGTATTGCTTGTTCAGCAGCTATCCAGGTGGTTGCAATCCCCCACTGGGATGAGAGCCTGTGAGGACCATGATCCCTGTAGTTGAAAAAAGAAATCTTGTCAACACTTCTGCCCCTGGTCAGGCAGGCTGTGACTGACACCAAACAACAAAGTGTTCCTTGTTGGTTCTGTCCTTGATTTTTACCCACAGGTTCTCAGCCTGTTCATGTCTCTTATTCAGAGGTGGCTGTTATTCAGAGTCAGCTCTTTCTGACCTAACCATTCCTGAAGAGAGATCAACACGCCCCTGCCTCCTTTTAGAGTCATAGAATCTGCTGAGCTGAAAAGGACTCAAGAGGATCGCCTGGTCCAACTTGTGGCCCTGCACAGGACACCCAAGGACACTTGAACACAAGGGCTCAACTCCTGGACCCTGCATAGGATACTTCTTCACAGACTCTCTTCTCTTAAAGTTTCTACTTTCTCCATGTTATGTTCTGACTGTAACAGAAGCATTATTTTCAGTCTTATTCTCAAAGTATGCTATGGGATTAAACCACAGACCTTGTAATTAAATTAACGAAAAAAAGTGTATCTAAAATACCTAGATTGCTTAAAATCATCTCACTGAGAAAGAATTATTTGAGGTGATGTAAGTAGCTATGATATTATTTTAACATTAAATTCTTCCATATTTCTGGAATCTGCTCCAATTTCTATATGCTTGAATCTATATAAATGAATACATATTGGTATATAGAAGTTAATGCGCTTCCTGGCTGCATTGACCTATAGATCATATAAAGTATTTATATAACAGTAATAGTGAGTGAGTACATGCATGCTTTATTATGGCTGCAAAAATTCAGAATTAAAGGT
Source organism: Aphelocoma coerulescens (assembly GCF_041296385.1). NCBI lineage: Eukaryota > Metazoa > Chordata > Aves > Passeriformes > Corvidae > Aphelocoma > Aphelocoma coerulescens. Next base: position 38,987,778 of record NC_091019.1, on the reverse strand, counting down.
GTTTTTCCCTAAATAAGAGGATTACAGCATTTTGACCATACAAAGCGAACCAAGTACAGATTCTATAAACCTATCAGCACTGCTTTCTCTAAGTTTACTGCTCACCAGAGTGAAGTGTCATGATCATGACTGTGTAAACTCTTGGGTGAAGTATAACAGGCATGGCAGGTTACTAAGATCAGAGAATTCACAGTACATACTGCTTGTGGCACCAATATAGTGATCGTAGGTGGTAGTAAGGGAAGTTGATGGTACTGGTGCCTCTAACAGTTCTTTGTGCACATATCTGGTAAGGCACTCTGGCAAGGAACATGAGATCAGTAAAGCTTCTACCTGAATGGTCTGTATTTGTGTCCAACAAATAGGAAAATGCTATAATTTTTAAAAATTTTGCTTATCCTTAATGCAACTTCACTAGGTTTAGCCCGCAGATTAACAGCACTTACACACATAGATTTTTAAAGTGTCATAGAAGAATTCAAGTCTAAAACCAGGTATTTAATTTAAGACCTCACTTTTATATCCTGGCAGCTTAGGAGATCAGGAGATACATGCAGTTATTAATTTCTGACTTTTTTAGCAGTTAAAACTTCTGGCCAGAACTCATAACTGACAGGATGGACTGATTAAGACTCTTGCAGCATTAAATTACAAGTGTCTCTCTGCAGATTTTTCTTGACAAACAGTTTGGAAATTGTATTAAGCTTCATTATTTACCACATATATTTTCTTCTGCTCCTGATGAGTGTTTCCACAAGACATTTCACTGTATTAGTAGGGAACACTCACCTCAAGGTGACCTTACTGGCTCAGGATAGTCATCTAGCTAGTCCCAGTGTCAGACAGTGAATGGAATCTATTGCTATAATGAGTGCACCAGGGATGGTACTTGGCGATAAATGGATACAGCTCTGAAATGGTGTCCAGGCTATAGCCAGAAGGGAGGGCTTCTATTAAAATTAATAGCTTGCTTGCTCTGTTTTTATCAATGTATTACTGAAATGGTGTTCTTTCAAGGTTGCACAGCTGGTTTAATGCTGATTATGTTTTAAGCCAGAGTGGATAATTAAACAGGATAGAAATGAGTGTAGGGTTATTCGTAACAGAAAAGATGCCAAGAGCTATACAACCAAGGCATTTACCAATAAACCAAAAAAATCCAAAGATAGATTTACTGCAAAACCATTTGTTTCTGGGCTCACTTTCTTCTTCTGTAGAAGAAATAAGCTCTATTAAAACATTTTCAACATATTAAAACAAGTCTCCAGTTGTTAACTTCTGTTGCAGAAAGCCTTACATGGAAGACAGGAAAGTAAAATGCCATGAGTTCCCTAAATTTGATGGATTTAAAGCTAGTAATAGTTTAAGACAATATATCTTGTCAGTCAACCCCAATATTAATTGTATGTCAATGTTAATTGTATGATCATACAATTTGATCATACAATTAATAAACACAAGAATTCTGAAAGAGTTTGTGCTATTACAAAGTCTATATACTAGACTATAAATTTCCGTGTTATAAAGTTTCATTTCATTAACAGGTTCATTTCAGGGAATGGGGATTTACTGCTTGTACTGAATGCTAAGTCTCATTAACACATCTGCAGTAATATTTGACCACACTAGTCCTATGAATTTGGTCAGGAAAGTTTATTCACTCCGTTTTTTCCACAACCTTTTGGAAGTAGTAAGAAACTAATTTTATTATTTCACTGAAATGCTGCCCAGAGAGATCAAGAGGTGTTACCTCCATATTTTTCAATGAAATCTGCTTTGATTCCTCTGTTTTCACATTAAAGGAAAATTGCCTTCTTCCATAGGTTTTAATTCCTTTTGTTATCTAAAAATGAGACAAGCTGTTTAGATGATCTGTTACCATTTCAGAAGGGTTAAGGAGAGACCACTATAGGTACACTAAATAATGTGATGGCATGTGGATCTGTAAAATAACCTGATACCAATTCTTTCAGAATTAATGGTTTTAATACATGATCTGATATAAAATGTATTTCTGTCAGTGTCTGCACATAGAGATTCACACCAATACTGTGTATGTATCTGCAGCCACTACATATTGTGGAAGTAAAATATGTAACCAATGGTGCCCTTCAGTGAGCATCTTATGTTCTCTCATTTTACCAGATGAGGCGTGAACAATGTAGAATCAATGTACAGAAAATATTGTTTCACAGCAGAGAACAGACATGGATAGAATTATGCTTTTTAAAAAGTGATTTTATAGCTTATGTAATCATCTAAAAACAAAATTAATTCCACAATATTTTGCTGACCAGCCTACTGGTTATTCAGACTGTCATAATATATAAAATGTCATTGCTGTGATACCACTGCATCAGCTTTTCTAAGGTACTGCATAGCAGACACAATTAAGAAAGAACTAATGTCCTCAGATTCTACTTCTGCAGTCTCAGAGATCTCTTTTGAGAAAAATAGACTTTTTCCTCTAAGCCAGGATTTTATGTGTGTTGTTAAAGACATTTTCTGAATCCTCCTCATTTGGTTTCACATTCATTACCAACTATCAAGTGGATGAAAATTATTTTGCCTGAACTTCATCCATTTAATTTCTGTAGTTATTTGCCTCAGGCCTTATCTCTGGAAAGGGAAAAAATCCAAACAGGAAAAAATTATCAAGAAATTTTTACAATAATAACAGGATAGAATAAACTGGTATGGAGGAGAATTGAGACTTCTTAGATCTAGAACTCAAGCAAAGCTGACTTACATTCTTCTTCCTGGAGTTTACCATTCCTGAGAATGGTTCAAATCTGCATCAGAGGAGTTTCAGATGACATTAAGAAAAATACCTCTACCGAGAGCATGGTCAAGCAGGCTTCCAGGGGAGGTGGTTGAGGTCCCAAGCCTGTCAGTTTTTAAGAGGCACTTTGATAATCTCTTAAAAATGTGCTTTAACTTTTTTTTTCAGCCCTGAATTGGTAAGGTAATTGGACTATTTGACCTACTAAATGACCTACTCATTGTAGGTCCCTTCTAACTGAAACTATTCTATTCTACTTTATGTGTAGAAGTATTTATATATACTATATATACTTTTGCAATATGATATGTGGAGCACTTCCCAGATTAACTGTTCCAATGTAAAAAAAGCCTAATGCTTTTAGAGCCTTCAGGCAAACTGTAATCACAAATTAGGTGTTACAACAAAAAATATAAATAACAACTATGTTTTTTAACATTTCTCAGCATGTGAATATGGCCTTTGGGAATCTCATTTATTACCTTTTTTTTCATAGTGACTCTTATAAGTATTTTAAATAGAAGTAGCTCTAAAGCCTTACTGTATTAAACATACGCAACACATATGAATTCTCTTTACCCTGAAAGACAGTTGCCCCATCATATAAAGAAAAAATATTGAATGTATTGCATAATTTTTCCCATTTTATTTCATATTTAGGACTTATTAAAAATCTTTTAATGATTAGTTCTGGACTTCATTTATACTATATTTATGTCTTGAACCAATTATTTCACAAGAAAGGTGTAGACCTGTTAGAATGGGTTGAAAGGAGGGCCATGAAAATGATAAGAGGCCTGGAGCATCTCTCCTACAAAGACAGGCTGAGAGTCTGAGAAGAGAAGGATGTGGGGAGGCCTTACATCACCTTCCAGTTCCTAAAAGGAGCTTACAAAAAAAGGGGGAGGGGAACTTTTTACAAGGACAGATACTGATAGGATCAGGGGAATGGTTTTAAACTTTAAGAGGAAAGATTTAGGTTAGATGTTAGGAAGGAATTCTTTACTGTGAGGGTGGCGAGACACTGGAACAGGTTGCCCATCCTTGGGTGGCCTATCCTTGGAACTGTTCATGGAGCCCTGAGCAATGTGATGTACTGGGTGGTGTCCCTGCCTGTGGTGGTAGAAGTTGGAATATGATCTTCAAGGTCCCTCCCAACCCCAGTCATTCTATGATTGTGTGATTCTGTGTGCAAGTGAAAAAAGAGGTAACAAACACAGATGAAGGGAAGATTCTGGGAGATCTGGGATCATAAAACACTGTCAAACTGGAAAACAATACATTTGAACAAACAATCAGAATAGTCAAAATGAAGACCTATTAAGAGCATTATAATATGTAAGGCATAGGATATCATTTTAGTTGGGGCCTGTGGCTCAAATGAAATAATTACAAAGACCAACATAGAAGAACATGACCTATGAATAAAAATTCAAGAAGCTAAAATAATTTATTTTTGGGGAAAAAAAAACAAACCAAGCTCCAAATAAAAAGGCTTGCAAGGGACTTAATATGAATTTTCAAATATGCATGGTTTAAGTTATTTGCCTCCTGGTGATTTTGCCTTTTTCTGTTGTTCTTCTGTCACAAATAATGCTTTAAGAAACTGTGGAGCATATGACAATATACAAATCAATATTTACTGGTTCCAGATAGTTAGTATTTTTTATATGAAAAAATTAAAACCAGGACTTTTTTCACTATATCCAATGATAACCAACATAATCAGCACAATTTGCAGATTAAAAGAATCATATTAGGCATTAACAAAATCATACTTTCTTACTATAAAAGAAATTAAGCCTTTTCACTAGAATTTAAAAAAACTATAAAATCTAGATCTGCTTAGAAAGACTTCACAAAACTTTTATAAACCAGAACATTTATTTTTCAAGTAAATATTTGAGTCAAGTGATGTTTCAATTTGAACTATGACAATCTATGCATAGCTTGAGCTCTTATTCTGCTGGAGTCAACCAGCTATATCACATACAAACAAATAGTTGCTTCTGGGCTCTGCAGCAGATTTTCTCTGAACTACTCTGAGGTTACAAGAGGAAGATAAACTACCTTCACCTTTCTGGCAGATTCTGTCCATCCCTTACTCTCTACACAGGAATTAAGAGCTTTGGGCAGGGGACAGAGCATCAAGAGGATGACAGGAGCTCAGCACCAGCTGGTGTAAAGAAGAGGTGTAGAACTAGGGCACAGTGGCTGAACTGGCTTGGGGTGAAAGTGGGGCAACCTTTCAGCAGAAAGCATCCTGTATTCCTTTGTTTTTCTCCTGTATGAAATGAGAAAAATACTGAAAACTATGCCAAGTGTTTGTTCTGAAGTACCACGTGCTTTGATAATCGCTTTACTTTGTAATACTGTTTGAGAAATATTCAAATAATACTAATCATTACAGAATTAGTTTTCAATGAAGACAATCAAATAATTTATTGTAGCTCTGCAAATAAACAACTGCAGGCTTTGCTATATAAATCATGTTCAATATTCTGCCTAATACTGTGTTCCTTATTCTCTCCCTGCTCCTGAGATGTCTCTTGCCACAGGAATGTGAAGGTTGTGAAGTCTGCCTCCAGTGTATACATGTTCTTGGAAAAGAACAGAGGTAAGAGAGCTGGAACAGTGCTTCAGGAATCAGCAAAGGCTGGAAGAATAGGAAAGCTGACAAACACTAACCATGTCTTGAGTTACATCTGTGTGACTGAATACAGTACCACAGCCCATACAGAAGTATTCCTTTGGACTTGGGTGCAACATTCTGTATTACTACAATGCTTCTCCAGGAACTAACATGTATAGCCTCTCAGCACAGTTAATTAGTTGAGGTATAATCCTACGATTTTCCATTTCCAGAAGCATTCTGTTTGGAAATAGCTCGGGTACCTCTGAACAGTATGGCACTCTTGCATAAAGCTATACTTCAAGAGTTTTACCGCTGTCAAACTTGTCTGGACATATATGAACTCTTTTTTTTCTACGGATACTATCAAAATCAAATTTAGTTTTTCAGTCATATAATTTAAAGATCATACTGCAGTGAAAAAGGACATCTAAAACTAGATTTCAATTACAGCTTGTGACATTTTCTGCACAAATCCTATACATTTATTTCCTCCAATCCAGACTGTGAAATAACATAGCTCATTAAATAAGCATGGTTTCATCATTACTTATTCATTTTGTTTTATTATTCAATCAGATTAATAAAATTTTGTTTTAAATAATACTGAATATAAAGGTCAATTAGTGTATGTTTCTGGTGCTCTGAAATTCTGAGGAGCAGTATTAAACCCTTGTGCACCCAAGAATGAATCAGATCAACATCATTGCTATTCAGCTTATTGTCTGATAACTTGCCAAGTGTTTTAGCAATAGATTGCCCAAATACTTTAAAGTGCTGGAAATCTACAGCAATATATACACATAGGCAATACAGAATTCAAAGTAACTGATTGGGTACCTCCTTACATTAGATTTAAGGGTCTCTCCAATGATGCAGAAAGAAGGCATAGCAGATGTAGTATAGCAACATTAAGGAGTGGTCTTATTGTTATGAGAAACCTGGAGTTTCTGAATTCTTCATTATATTGCAGGGAGATGAGTTTTATCCTAAGAGAGCTGGCAACTGCAGAAAAGAATCTACGTGTGCTGCATTTCAAATCTACATGAAAGTAAATTTCTGTGTCTGCTTTGTTTAGCTGTAGTGTGAGGCTTGGTTTCTAAAACCAGTTCTGCACACATCTAACACAGCTGTGGATGCAGAAAAGGAATGGAGTCACCTCTGTCCCTGAGGTTCCTTTCTGTTACATACATACTGCAAATTATAGGAGGGAACAGATGTCACATAGCTAGAATGGGATTACCTGTGTTTGTAACAGTTATTTCCACCTTGTGGGCTTATGAGGTGCTTCTTTTGTTCATACACTAAATTCTGCCACTGAAGGAAGCAAGCATAAATCCTTTTAGCTTCAGTAAGAATTTAATACATTTAACCTAAAAATATGTAACAATACTCCATACTGTACGGTATATAAAAAGCCCTTTCAATGACTGTGGAAATGCAGCCACCTCTGGGATTCAATGTAACAACTGTCCAACAGGTTTTTATAGTATTTCTCTTGTACTACAGAAAATGAAGATATTGTTACAATTTGCTAGAAACCTCAGAATAAACTCTAGGTGTACAAAATATAATAATTCTGCTCTGTTGCTTGAATTTCTGTTTACAGAATATATGGAGTATCCACTGACTACTGGTTGTCCAGAAGCACTTAGATCTTTGTACTTTATGTTTTCCTCCAAGAAAAAAAAAATGGTTTTAAACATTATAAAATATATATAATGTTAATATATATTGTAGAATGAATTATGATTTATGTAATAGTCAAATATTACAAATGCTATAATTTATTAAAGTTGCTTTAATATGTTCAATAGATTCTTCTGAATACAATAATACATTCTTCTGCAATTAGAAAAGGAAGGTTTGTTCAACCGTGACATGGAAAAACTGGTCCAAAGTCTTCTACTGCAAATACTACCAAAGGAAAGACAGCATAATATTTTGTCCAGCAGATCTTATTTTCCCTGAATTCAAAATGTTATCTCCTTTCTCAGTAACAGTTATTTTTGTTACCTCCCTTCTAAGTTGCAAAGGTAAAAGGAAAGGAAAGAAATTAGATTCAGGTGTGAATATTATTAGTGCAATCATTAATGGAGCCTTAACTGCAGTGCCCAAAATTCTTTCTGCTCAACTTAGTCATTATAGATAGTTTCTTTTGCACATACAGAGAGAGAGAGAATTTAATTTTTTGTATGAAATGTGCTAAAGATTTGCTTTTAAACTCCAAGATGAATTTCAGAAAATCCTTCAAAACAAACCTCTATTTTTCATACCTGGTATATGAGTGCAAGTTCAGCTTTTTAAAAAAAGAATTTGTTTTGAAGATACTGAGACATTGGCCTGTGAAATCTCTCAATAGTATCTTCATATGATCAATATTCAGAAGAACCTACAGAAGGCTGTGACTAATGGTTTCTACTACATCTTGAGAAAAGATACGGCTTATTTGAGAAATACGTCTGTTAAAGAATCAGCCACCAGTGTCCACTTAGGCCATGTGCAACTTGTTAATGCACTGTAACTTTGGGAAAAGACAACTGAAAACTGAAGGAAAGCACTTCAGCTACAATGTATTACCCTGCCTGTATTAATTATTTTTGCTTTAGGTGCATGCTTCTCTTACAGAAGCTGGACTCCAGTATACTCATATTTTATGAAAATCTTACACTAAAAGGTGGAAGCAGAGTTTCCTAACCAAATGTTGTGCTTGCAACTAAAATGGCTGAAGAATGGGGTCATGCTGCAGAACAAAGGTCTCTAGAGTGGGAAGCAGCTAATGATTACTTTTCTGATGAGTTTGTGAGTTGCTTCTCTGGTATGCACTTCTGTATGATTTATTAACTACTTTGGAAAACCCAGCCTGAAATTCACTTCTTACTTCTTCCCAACCCACAAGCCAGACTCAAAAGAATGCAGAGTGAGTTTGATTTTCATTAGTAAATTCTGTTTTGACTAAAGAAGTTACAAAGGCCACAGAGGTTTAAGTCTCTTGCTTTGTAAGTTTAACTGAGTCACAGTTATACACTAAAATAGTGTCTTTTCTTTGATGCTTTTGGAATGATGGATGACTCACGTTGATATTAAACTCATTAAGTATGTCTTTTGGGAGAAAAACAACTGCAAAACAGGTTTCATTTTAATTCCCCCATTCTTCAAAGTTCTTATTAAAATGGAATATAATCTGAGTCTCTGAGAAAAGGGTAATAAAATGTCCTAATTGGAAGCTGTATTCCTTATCTTTAATAAACAATATTTCTCTGCTAGTAGACAAGACTATTTACTTATAATGTAGGAAAAGGTCACTTATATTTCTTTTGTTTCTATATCTTTGACACCAATGTGGATTTTTTTCATTGTTTGGACTGTTTACTTTGCACTTCTCTAATACAAACTCCTTTGGCATTTACTGGACCCTTTTCCCTGTAGTCTGAAGTTCTCTTCCTTTTTAATTAGACTGACCTTTTGATTCACTTGGTTGCCCTCAAAATGACTGAGAATGACTGCTCTTTTGGAAGCCAAGTTGAAATCAGCACAGAGAGACTGAAAACAGTCATGTGAAATAAAAATATTTTATGCAGCTATCCCAGCACTATAACTGCATAATCGTTATGTTCATAGCCTCTAACACAAAGAAATACTGGCCTCTGCAAATTTTGTGACATTTTAATGATGACAGGTTCTTTCTCATCTTCTTGAATGAATGCTTTTATAGTGCACTTTGTGACTAATATTTTCAGAGTATATTTTTACTATCCCATAATGATTTGCCTTTTTACCCTTCCAAGTTACAAAGGGTAAACTTTAACTACGAAGTATAAGTTCATTTGCTACTGTTTATTGCACAGTCTATTTCTCTTCTTTCTACCTCTGTCATAGAAAGAAATTACTGTTTAAGTTACATTTTCTAGGTTGAAGACTGAAATCAGTGGATTTTTTTTATTCTGAGTGTGATTACACATCATTCAAGTAGTTGAGAAAGAAATAAGAAGAGTTACCTTTACAGGCTTTCATAATTGCCCTAAACGTGTAACAGGCAAGGCAAGAAGTCTTTTTCATTTTTCACTGGGAAGACAATAATCAACAAAATTCAAATTTTCATTTACAGCAGTTACAGCAATGTACCTGAAGCTAGGAAATGAAGAATGTCTTTTTTCTTGGTCTTTTGGATGGTGAGAAGGAATTTGTATCTCATCTCCCCACTTAGTTGAAGGTTCTCTATTTTATAAATGAATATTGGGTCAAGAAAGATTTATTCCCAGACAGGTAATGATGCACAAATTTCCCAATAATAATTGAAAGGCATCTGAAAAATTAAATATGAGTCACTCAACCAATATTATTTTAATACACAAGGGCTTTAGACTTCTCGAAAAATTTGTCTTTCTGTATCTGAATTGCATTGTCTTGTTTTCAAGGGCTTGGTAGATTTTCAAGGAAAGTGACTAGAGTGGCTGATCCATCTAATCACCGAATCACTGTCATACTAATTTCCCTTCCACAACATGGCCCCTTGTGTTAACAGCCTGTGTCTCCCCAGCCCGTATATGAGCTTCAAATCAGACCAACTCTGTGCCTTGGAACAAGGTGTCCAGCTACCAGTGTTGAACTGCCATGAGCAGTTGCTGGAGGTTTTGCTTTTTCCTCTTGGTGCTGACCTTTAGAAGCAGTAGTTCAGTGAGAAACACTGCTATTTTTGGAATAGTAGAATCACCATCTGTACTTTTTGTTGTTGCTTTGGTTTTGCTTCTGTAAAGCCACATCTTGCTCTTATATTCATTGATCAGCCTCTATCTTTATCCCTATCCAATAGAAATTTCCAAGATCCCCTTAGAAGCACTTTGGTTAATATTCCACTTCTATTATAGTCTTTCAGAATGTCTACTTCATCCATTATAAAGGATCATAAACACTGTTATTTTCAGGACTACACCAAGACATTTTAGTTCTTGTGTATAATATTCTAGACGTCCTACCGTCAAGCCTGATCACTGTTGTCTGATAAGGAAGCAGAAACATTTCCTCTCCTCTGTTTCCCAGTCTTTTGCTCTAACCCTGAATATTTTACTATGTAAAACAAGATGCCAGAATCTTGGTTATTTGATACAAAGAATTTATCATAAAATATATTTTTACATCTCTTTGAGCAGACACTTAATGTGCTCTTGCGGTTGGATTTTTATCCCAGCTGTTTCTGACCAGTTACTTAGCCACAGCTGAAGAAGCAACTGCACACTCTGTCATTAGGCCATTTATTTATGCAGTGTAGGATTTATACTTCCATCATGGTTTCCATGGAATTTTGTGTAATGAAGAGTTTGTTGTTGAAGAATTTTTAAAGGGCATGTTCCTCTTGTTAGTCTAGTGAAATTCCGGTTGTTGTGGGAAATGTTAATCTAAATATTTTTGTAAATGAATACAGTGAATTTTACTTTTTTCAGAGGAAAAGTCCTTCATCTTCTTCATTATTAGGTGTAGTTTAAATAGACAAAAGGGAGTGGCAGGTCATGATGTCCTACACTTGCAGGGATGGTGAGTCAAAAAGATTAAAAAATGAATAGCTCTTTGGACAAATTGTGTTCTGAAGAGGTTTTGTGTAATTTTAAAGAATGAATAAAGATTTAGTGTTCTAAAGTACAACAAAGTGTAAGGAAGATAATCTGTCCAATCTTAAGGCATTGAGTAAGTAAAATATTAATAAAACTTTTCACATAATTGAAAGTAATCATTGCTTCATTCCTTAAGGAACCAGACAAAATTATTAATTATCAGCCAAGTTTAATATTTTATCAAAAGCTCAGTGACTTTTCATAGCAAAATAAAATTACATTTTTATCCATATTTTGTCTCATTATAATTTTTAACAAAAAAAATTTTTTTGAATGCTGTTATTAACTAAGAAGATTGTCTTGTGCATTTAAGTTATTTTCTATATGTGTGTATTTTCACATTACAGGAGGAAGTGGACCTACTTTTCTAATAATTCCTGAAGAACATACTAAGATATACCTTAAACACGTTAAGAAAACTCTTACTTCCTGAGCCTCCACAGTGTGCAGTTTCCACCACAAGGTGCAGTGTAGCAGAATTCAAATATAAAGGTATGGTTTCTCATGAATTTAAGACTTATTATTTCTATTATCTGTAGAACTGACTGTTTTCTGCTTCATCAATACAGTGACTTAGTTGAAAACAAGTGTTTCTCAATGTACATTTTGAAATAGTTTTGTTTCATTTCCTTAGTAATTTAATGAAAGGTTTTTAGGACACAACTGAATTATATTAAAGCCTTTCAGCATATTGTAATATGTTTATGTATTTTATATTGCTTAGTCCTCATAGATACAGAAAAATGTGAATTGAATTGACAGCACTTTATTTAAAGCTATGACTTCACATTTCCCCAAAACTTTGCTTAAAAATGTAATAACTGATTTATTTTTTGGTAGATGCATATGTAAATACTACTGCCCCACTCCTCTGTGACTGAGTAAATCCCTAGTGGCCGAATATGACTCACTGAATAAACCTCTTCAATGGAGGAAAGCTCAGAAGAGATGGACAAATATCCCTGTGAAGCTCAGGGAAGAATGCAGGATGTCTGATCACAGCTGTTGCAAAAAATTACTCTATTTCCCCACAAAGGGGACTGGATCATGGCCTTAATTTCAACATTTATCAACAGCTGAGTAGATAATGTGGTGGTATAAATGTTTCTCCCTCCCTGAGTTCATTAAAAGAGTGTGAAGATACCAATGGGCTTCAACCCACATATGACTTCCCAGCCCCTGAGGGGACAGTCTAAGTTTATACCAACATTGCCAACCATTATGAAATCTGTCCTGTATATAAGTGTACATTCTCAACATCATATCCAAGTACTTTTAGCTCTCATACCCCCAAAATCTTACCTTTATAATAAGGGATTTCTTGGCAGCAACCCTCTCACACAACAGACAGTGGATTTGCAGGAGGGAATTCCAACCGCACTAATTTAGACCACTGTTTGACCTTTAATTCAGTTAATTCCCTTAGATATTGTTTTGTATTTTTCTAGGACTTGTTTCCACTGCAAATTTTTAATTTTTTTAAACCTGAGTATACTACTTACAAACTTTGCCACACATATATAAAGATAGATGATTAAAAGCAGAAGACAACATTTAGGATAAGTTTAAAAACAATGTTGTGCAGTCTGCACCAATATAATACTTTACAAGCAAAATTGAATTATTTAATAATAATATTAGGAGGGGTATGACTCCTAATCCTAAGAGTAGTAAAGAAAGTTGGACGATGCAGAGGCATGGATGTTTTCAGAAGAGCTTTATTGTTACTTTCTCCAGGAGTTAGTGTTCATGGAGTTCTTCGTTGTTTGTCACATTAATAATAGAGGAAATGTGCTCATCTTTATGATCGGCATAGAGCTGCTATTCTGGGTGCTTCTGAAATTTCAGATGCACATGTAAATGCACATGTCTCCATTCAATAAAGATGGAAATGCCATTGTCAAAGAGAAATAACATCTTTGGCTTAACTTTCTCAAGTCTCTTTAATTCTGGAAATTTCTATATTTAAAATATACCTGGTATTGAATATTCGCAGAAATATGGTGCATGAATAAATTGCAAGATGAGCAAGAACTGCTTAACCTACTGGATCTTGTGCAGCATTTACCAGTACACTCACTGTACTTCTACAATCTCATCATCTTCCACAATACTGAAATGTAATGAATATGAAACTGGGTTCTTGGCTTCAGTTTCAAATTCCCCTTAATTTCATTGTAATGGCATTTAAAAATATACTGTATATTTTTACGGAAAACATAATGCGGTTTCTCAGAAATATTATTTCCTCAGGCATCAAATGGATGATGTAAGGCTTGGTGTTCTGGCTGTTCATATGAACTATCACACACACATAGCCATTGTATTCCTTCATCCCAGAGATTTAAATCTTATTATGAACCATATCATTAAAGTGCCAAAAAGAATTCTGGGAAGTGCCTTTGTTGGTATGTTCAAATTGATTTAAGAATGTTGCTTGTTTACCGTCTTTGGGAATGATTCATAGCAAACTTACATTTTGTGAAATATTCATTTATTGCTTCATCAATCTCATTAAAATCAAGGAGTCCCACAGGTTTATAAAATTAAACTGGATATACTCAAAATACAAAATGCAAAGCTGTGACAAAAACATGCCTCTAAATATTATCAATCCAAGACAGCATGCAACAATAACCATGGCATTCTCCTTCCAATAACACTACTAATAAAGGAAATTTACCTCTTAGAATCCTTTTGTTATAAATGAAGACAGAATAAATGAATACAGAACAAAAGTTTTTCCAGACTAAAAATTTTGCCTTTGTGAAGAGATAGAAGGGAAAGAAAGTGCTTGGTTTGTGAAACTCTATCAAAGAATCTCTTTTAGTACTGCCTTTGTAATTGGTTAAGCAAATACTAATAGAATTCTAGACAATAATGAAATTTACTTACCTTAAAATTTAATTCTGGATTTTAGATTTTTTAAAACAAGCACTTTTTTAAAATGCATTTTTAAAAAACAATACTGACTGAATTTGGAAAATAATTTGTCATTGGTGTAACAATATCCATTTATTATTGCCAATGTGTTGGCTTTTTACTAATATTTTAGGATATTAAGATTAACATACTGAAGATTAACATAATTAAGATCAACATCACTTTGTTATAGAGATGGAGAAAAGCTCCTTTTACATCTATGCTCATGTAGAATTGCTCTCAAAATGGGGGGATAGCAGGGAGGGATCAAAGAAACTGTCCTAGTTGCTTCATCAGGGCTTTCAAACAGGGTTATGCAATTTCACAGAAAAAGGGAAGGGAGTTGTTGTAGAATTAAGATCTAAATTAGAAGTATTTTTAAGTGTTTTATACAGATAAAATCTGTACAAAGTTTAGGAGAGTGAAAAATGAGGCTATTCACTTTATAGTGCAATCACATTCCAGGTAATCCCTCTATAGAATATAAACTTGATCTGTTCTTATTACTGTTAAAACAAGGTTTAAAAGGAAATGTGTAGATTGGTTAATATAACTGTGGAGAACATGTTAGGTTTTGTTATCCTGGTTACAATTTTGCAAGAATGGTGCCATATTGTGCAGAAAACTAACTGGAAAACCATCTTTTCCTTTATAACACTTTTACAACACCTTTACAAGTTGCACTTCTTGGGAGATTTTAGTAAGATCTTGTTATAATACTTCTCTAATATTAGACAATAAAACAGAAGACCATGTGGAACAAATCTATTTTTTGAAATCTCACTTAATTAAATCTCTTTACTATTTCCATTTGGAAGTTTATACTCAAATTCTCTAAAATGTTCCTGCTTCTTCGAAACAGTGATGCAGGAAAAAGGATTGGATTGTGAAAAGAGCTAAGGAAATGTCTCAGTTGAAGTATGAACCCCACTATGCCCTGAAGCCTCAGCACTCAACTAAACTCAAAGATAATCCTCAAAAGATAGGAACAGGGAGCATTTTATGCCATTAAAGCACTGGATGATCCCATTTGATTTGGTGGCTTTTTCAACTGTCTGTATGGAGAGTTGGTATAACTTTTCTTCGTATATTGTGTCTGTAATTATGTGGGAAGGATTCATAAGAAGCATTAAAGATGTCAGCAGTGGAGAGGAGATGGTCTAGTGCAGTACTGCTCTGCCCTGTCATAGGACCCTATGTCTGACTGGACTGCTCTGTCTACAAAAGGTAACACCTCATTTCAGGGACTAATCATTGCTTTTCTAAATGAGGAAATGTCCATAGCAATTCAGCTTATCAATCAAGAAATTTAAACTATTCTCTGTATCAGGAAATTAAACATTTTCTTGCACTTATCTTCCTAAAAAAAGAAAAAAAAAAAAAAAAGAAAAGCAGATTTATAGAGATGTTTCATATTTCATTTGAAGTATACAGCTTTACAGAGCATGCTTACAAAAGTCACAGGAACAGGAACTGTGCAGATGAAACTCTGATGAAGTGCTATTGAATTTCATTGATTTATCAAGCAAAGGCCAAGAGTATATGGTGGGAGAAACTGTAGGCTTTAATAAACTCCCTGGAAGCTTGATAAGGATGTGTTCAAAAGGGAAAGAGAAAACTATTTAGATAAGACCATATTCAATAAGACTAGAATGTGATTATTTGTCTGATATTCAGAAGCATTATAAAAATTATGCAGAACTGGCATTTGGCAGGATGACCAGATTAAGTAAAAGGGGAGCTTTAATAAGGCAATCTCTCTGTCTATAGATTTTTATTTTCAAGTTTAATTTAAATTCAGTGCATAAGAAAGAAGCAATACAAAATACAGACAAAAATTTTCACTTCAGATTTCAGCCTATTCTGCTACAGGAAAAGAAAATTGGAAAAGCACAGAATTAAATCAACAGTGCTCTAAATACCAGCAAAAAAGCATTAATAATGATATAAATAATGTTCCCCACATATTTGATCCATTTCATGCCAATTATTTATCAGTATTGAATTCAGCTCCAGATATGCAAGATTCTGTGACTGAATTTTTCAGTGATTCGTAATAAATGAAGATAAATTGCTCCCAGGGAATCATTAAAGGGATGAGACTTCATACTTTGCAAACTTACCTTAGTAATATAGTATGTATGGCTTTTTGTATGTTTGGTGTTGTTCTGAGCACTGTGCATGGGATGAAAAGGAAATGCAATTCTTGGCACAGTATTTCGTAAGTAAAGGACTTTGAAGTAAATGCCTCTGCATAGTTGTGTATCACACTTCACATAAAAGGCAACATGATGCACTGCATCACCACTGCAGTTCCAGATGTTCAGTGGTGACAGAGTTTTCTTTTTTCATTACATATCAGTTATGTAATGCTTCATAATATATGTCTTACAGACAGGAAAAGAGACCACATTAATATGATGTATGTTTCAGATAGATAACAGCTGCATGTTTTGGAAGGTCATCCTCAGATACCATCAGATAGTACTTGCTCTCATAAAAGAAAAGAAAACAAATCTTTCTCTATCATGCACGCTATTTTAAATTAAATCATCTTTCCTAAATCATTACTTAATTTTTTAAGTCTGCCTTCATCAGGAAAGATTTTGAAGCTGCAAATGACAAATTACAGATTACTCCATAGTAGTAAAGAACAGACAACAAGTATGGTTTTGATTGAGTTGTGTCAGAAGTATCTCAGCTACTAATGTCTTGCAAAGAATAACATAAAAATAAGGTCTTGCTTGCAGTCTTTAACACTGTTTATATTGAGCATTAGCTCACTGACAGACCCTGTTTTATTTCTAGTAAGCCATAATTTGCATCATCATGTAAGGCATCCTTTAGTCTTTTCTGCAGGAATACAAATAAACGTTTTTATATTAAAAATAAAAAGATGCTCATTAATCTTTGCCTCAGATTCCTCAGAATTCCTTATGGAACCCTTCTTTGCATTGCAGTTGCAAATCCTTCAAACATGCATCTGCTAAAAATGTAAGGTAGCATGATGATTTTTCAACATAAATCTGCCATTTATTTAGTCACTAAAAGAACAACAAAATGTAAATTTATAATAATAGCTATTATTTTATCCTTAGGTAATCCAATTATTCAGGCACTATCTTGTATGCAGGAGTCACCATGAAACATTGCTGTTTTTAAGAGGAAGCAGTAGTACTAATGTCAATGTCATGAAAAAAGATGTCCTTAAGGCATGTTTTGTGTATAGATATATATATATTTTAAAAGATTAAATAATGTAGATTTTAATAATTATTTTTGGCACATGTGATTCCTTCTTCAGGTGTGAAACAGAGTCAGCTAATATCGGATTTAGAATAGAATAATAGGCTAGTGCATTACCCAGTTATGACCATCATTTAAGCTGCTGGGGAAAAAAAGGGTGTGGTACTTGGGGAACACAGGGGAGATAATGTCACCATCCATGAAACAAAAGAGAGACAAATATCACATTTGGGGCACTGAGAAATGAGGTAGGAGGAAATGAATATCTAAGGAAGTCTCTACTTTTGCTGAGATAATAATTTTCATAGCCATTGCTGCTACACATTGTAGCTTTCAGGCTCACCACTTTGAAATATCCCTTAGGTTCAGGACTGAAATCAGAGGTGGAAAGATTTTCTACCAAGATATACTCTATTGGTAAGCAGATATTCCTGGTTTTTACTGATCGAATGTGTTCATTATAGGAGGTATCAACTGTGTCAGTTATAAACAAAGGTGTACCAACTGAAGTCTAAATTAAATTGTGACTGCTCTATGAAAAGATTGAAGAATTGAGACTATTAATTTTGTTCCAGGCTCACCCTGAAGGGATTCACTGATTCAAAACGTGCTTCATTTTCTCAGGAGAATAAAACATTAGTAGGAAAATAAAAATGACTGAGTAATAATAAAAAAAAAACAAAAACAACAAAACAAACAAAGGCCAACCAACAATAACAGCAAAAACAAATAACCCAAACCTGAAAAACAAACCCCCCAAGACAGTTATAAGAAAAGTAGAGAAATAAGCTGTTGCAGATGTTACTTAGTAACCATTACTGCTACAAATAAAATAGAATAGTAGAAGATGAATCTGAGACAACTGGAAGTATGCTATTAAAAATATCTTTTGTCTTGCACTTGCATTGTAGTTCTCAGGACATGCAGCAAAGACAGGATTATACTACAATATATTGTGCTTCTGTTTCAGCTATTACTGCATTTTCTCAGTTGGAGGAATCTCAGCCATCTTGCTAAAAGCTCAACAAAATATTTAAGACTGTTTCTAATTTTAAGTATAGTAGGAACTCAATGGAAGTCTAATCTTTGAAGTAACTTACTGAATCTAGACATGAAAGCTTGCTCCAGACAACAGTAAGTGCAGTGGTAAAATTTTAAAATATTTTTATAGGGCTTGGGCTGAAATAAAAATGCTTTGACCTTGCTTAAATATATATGCTACTGAGGATACCTTTTCACATGAATATTTAATTTATCTTCATTTTGGCTTTTATGTTTGCTTTCTAAAAAAAAATAGGTCTTTCACATAAAGTAAAATAAAAAGTAAAATACATACTATTCTAAACAAAATCCAGAGTGAATTCGGACAGTGATCCCCACAGCTAAAAAAGAAGCTTTATACAATATTAATCAGATACATATATATGTGTGTGTGTGTGTGTATGCAATTCAGTCAGCATATAAAAAGCCAGATTATTAACCATACAGCAAAACAGCTTTTTTTTTAAAGAAGAAAAATTGTTCAGAATAAAGCACCAGGAGAAATATCAACAATAATTTCAAGATATGTTTTAAAATGTAGCTGCCTGTGAAGATATGGTGATTTCTTTGTAACTGCAAATTAATTAATTGCTAGAAACATGATTATTTCTCAATAGAAGAGTACGTAGTCCTTTTTGTTGACCTAACTGAAACATGCAGAAACTCGATTAATTTGTCATGAAATGAATCTGTCTCCTTTTCAACGTGTTGCAGTGTTGTTATCAAACTGAGATGCCCAACATGAATGTGACAGTCTTCCCCAAAAATATTATAATAAACATATTATAAATAATTTTTTTTTATGCTTGAAGTTGAGTTTAAAATATTCATAAATAAAATCCTATAATGAGTCAAAAAATTCTCGTTATCTTTAACATAGTCAGAAAATATCATATTGAAACTATATAGCAAAAAACCATATGGGAAGAATCACTGTAGAATGTCTGGATATTACTGTTAACTAGATTTATACTTCTATTTATGTCATGTCAATGCCTTAAATATGAAACAGAGACATTATTACACCAAAGTGTTTTCTGTGTGGCCCTCAACAAAGTATATTTTCCATGACAATTTTATCTTAATAAGACCGTGTTTGCAATCAGAATACACTGGACATGACATGATGTCATAATAACAGCAGGATGTAATCTGTGACGTGGTTTCAAGAAAAGTTTTCTGGAGACTTTGCTGTCTTGCTGGACTGCTTATAGGTATGTGCAACAATTCTTGTTAGAACAAATCAAGTCAGAAAATGAACATATGTTTGGAATATAGTGTCTGTGTTTAGGAGCCAAGTTCAACTGGCCTTTGCTAGTTATGGTTCATCATTTATGTTGCCAGTAATTTCAGCTGCTTATGTGTAACTTTCAAGACAATGATATATTGAAATGAGAATAAAGGTCTGTGAAGGTGGTCATAAGCAAATGCAGCAATTTGACAGTGTTTCAGTACTTATCAACAGGTAATGAGCAAGAATAACTTGGGTTTTTTTTTTTTTTTTGGAAATCATACATACCTCTTGGTGTACAGTCATCTTTCAAAAATAATTTTAATATGTATATCCAAGAATCTTTGAGATGTTCAAGCACCTCACAACCACTAATGGGCTCTGTAAAGTGTCTGTTTTTATCTACAACAGAATATTCCCAAATAATTTTTGAGAACGAGGTCTGAGTTTCTGTCTTTTTCCTGAAACAGTCAAAAATTATGCCTCCTCACATAGTAAGAGCTAATCACACACTGAGCCTTCTAATGATAAAGCAGGTTCATATGTGAAACAATAGAAAACATTATTAAGAGTATATTGGTGAGTTTGTCTAGAAAGGATTAAAATTGTATTTGACTCATTGAAATACTGACATTCTAATACTTATTGTACTTAATGTAAATGCTACCACACCATTTCACTGCTTATTTAGGATTCATACACAAAATGTATCTTTCTAATTTCATGCTCAAGATAAAACTTACTGAAAAAAACCACAATTAACCAACCAACCGACCAACCAAAAAAGATAATTATTAAAAAACTTTCAAATTATTTTGATAATATATTTTGATTGATATAATTCCTTTATTGATATGAACCAAAATAATTCTTTTCATAACACATTAAAAAAGAAGGAAGAGATAAAGAAAATACTATTCCATACATGGAATCTCAGAATCATAAAATCAATAGGATTTGAAAGGGTGTCTAAGATCAAGTCCAACCCTTAACCTAACACTTCCAAATCCACCAGTAAACCATGGCCTTAAATGCCACATCCACATATTTTTGACCACTTCCAGGAATGCTGATTCCACTACTCCCTTGTCAGCCTGTTCCAATGCTGGATAACACTTTTAGTGAAGGCATTTTTCCTACTTTTCAAGCTACACATCCCTTGGAACTTGAAGAGGTTTCCCCTTTCCTATCACTAGTAGAATGGTAGAAGTAAGTGACTTCCACCTCCTACAACCACCTTTCAGATACTTGTAGAGATTGATAAGGTCTTCTCTGAGCCTCATTTTCTCCAGGCTAAACACCCTCAGCTCCCTCGGCTGCTCCTCATAGGACTCCCCAGGTCCTTCCCCAGCACCACTGCCCTTCTCTGGACATGTTCCAGCATCTCAATGTCTTTCTTGCAGTGAGGAGCTTAGAACTGAACACAGGATTTGAGGTGTGGCCTCACTAGTTCTGAGTACAGGGGGACAGTTACTGCCCTGGTCCTGCTGGCCACACTATTTCAGACACAGACCAGCATGCCACTGGCCTTCTTGGCCACCTGGGCACACACTGGTTTGTGTTTATCCACGTGTCCAACAACACCCCCACATCATTTTCCTGTGGGCAGCTTTCCAGCCACTCTTCCCCCAGCCTGTGGCTCTACCCAGGGTTGTTGTGACTCAAGGGCAGGACCTGGCACTTGGCCTTTTTGAACCTTGCACCATTTACCTTGGCCCATTGATCCAGCTTGTCCAGATCCCTCTGCAGAGCCTTCCTGCCCTCCAGCAGTTCAACACTCCCCACCCAGCTTGGTGTCATCTGCAAACTGACTGAGGGTGCATGGGATCCCCCCATCCAGGTCATTGATAAAAATATTAAACTAGTCTGGCCCTAATACTGAGCCTTGGGGAACTGCACTTGTGACCAGGTGCCTGCCTGGATGTAACCCAACTCACCAACACTCTCTGGGCCTGGCCATTCAGTTTTTTATGAAGTGAACAGTGGACTAACTCAAGCCACGACCAGCCAGTTTCTCCAGTAGAAACATAATTTATTTTATAATAATGTAGGAGACTATAAGGAGGATATTATTTATTATTATTTATTAATACTTTTTTTTTATAGTACATTGTTACCTGATTTGATTTGGTTTAACTAGATTCTGAAAAGTTTTCAGGCAAAATATATTGATGGCTACTTCCTAATTACCAGTTATGGCCCTTACACTATTTTAGTGCTACTTAACCTTTCTGCAGCATTTAATAATGAGAACCATGGGATACATTTTTGAGACCTACAATAGCTGTGGTGTTTTTGACTTTTTCACTCTGTCTCTCCCTCCACTTTACTACTTATGCAGATTTTGAAAACATGGTCTTTTATGTCTCCCGTTTTGTAACTATTTAATTGAAAATCTGTACTTGGATTAAGGTTTTTTATAAAATACTGCTCCTGATTTTGTCACCTTTTGGTTCTTATCAGCATATATGCAAAATAAAAAATTGATGTTATTGTGAAGATCATTCAACTGACTTTTAACCCTCTAAACAAGGTTCAGAAAGATTCAGGAAAAAGGAATATCATCATATTAAGACTAGAAAGGCGTTTCATAAAATCATGAAGATTACATATTTGGTTCCATTTTACTCAATAAAATGAAAGCGAAATGCAATAAATGATGACATATGTAAAGGGTGAAATTTGCCCATGTGCAACAGCCTCTTTTGTCCTATTGTCACAGTGAGCTGGTCCTGTGCACTAAAGTAAATTTTGTCACTTAAAGGAAACTCAGATGTTCACCAAGAGAACATGGAATAATGAATCCCCTTTTTTCCCCACCTTACAAGAAAATAAGATAATATGGTGCAATCCATGCCTGCTTCTCTTCTGAATATTAAAAATTTATTTCAGCCTATTGAAAACAAGATTTTCACCTCTGTGTGGGTTTCTGTAAATTTGGGGTGATTGACAAAAGTTGATTTTGAAAGAGGCTCTAACAATGGCAGTAATTTGAATAGCAGATGAAACAGAAATACAAGAAGCTGATGGGACTCCAGAGGGACTTGATCACTGGATATTGAACTAGGTTATATATTTCCATTTAGGAAGGCTTGCTACTTAAAAGTAAAGTCCAAATAGTTTTTTGCTGTTAGTCCTGACTCAAGTTTAAAAAATTAATTGCTTTGTAATTCTGTTTGTTCATTTGATAGATGCATAATTTTAGGGTTATCTTTTTCCTGTTTAAATAGAGTTGTTAGTTAGTAGGAATTTTTCAGACCCACACAACCACAAACCTATAATTTAGAAAATTATCTATGAGAGTTTATGCTAAGGCCTTTCTGGATTCTGTAATTGTTATAAAAGGGGAGAAAGAAAATAGGCCACACAACCTCACTCCTTATAAAGTCTGGGTGATTTTGGTTTTGGGGTTTTTTTGGGGGAGAGTGAGGTGTTTGGTTTTTTGTCCATATTTTTTGCTTGGGGTTTTTTTATAGGTTCCCTACTGGAAAAAGTAAAAAATAGCAGAAATTATCTTTATTGTCTTTTATAATAAGTGAAATTATTTTAAACTATGTAAGTTGAGTTAAATGTATCAATTTTTTATACTGGATACAATTGAGGGGCACTACAGATAACAATGTTTGTTCAAGAAATTATGTATTTGCTTATCTTTGTTTTCATT
This sequence comes from Aphelocoma coerulescens, assembly GCF_041296385.1. Lineage (NCBI taxonomy): Eukaryota > Metazoa > Chordata > Aves > Passeriformes > Corvidae > Aphelocoma > Aphelocoma coerulescens. Next base: position 38,964,651 of record NC_091019.1, on the reverse strand, counting down.
GATGAATTATATTAATTGTGAAAAGAAAACTTCTTTGGGTTACAGCTAAATTCTTGCCAGCTCCATATCTCTAGTTCAGTTACCAAGAGTGGAGCTACTGATGAAGATTCTAAGTTTTATCAGTGTAGTGTGTTTTTCTGCAGTAACTTTGTGATAATTATTTGGAGCATCAAATTAGATCAAGGAAGATTTTGATCTCTTATCCTCACTCATATGTTCCAAAAATACACTGGTCTAAACAAATGTGTGTTTCTGATATGTCTTCAAATGTCAGTTTATTAAAGAAGGAATTTTTGTTAACTGCATGGTGGAGTGTAGCACCATCAGACTTTTCAAATTAAATACAAATAATTTAATCAGATAAAGATAAGAATAACAATGAACAATAATATTGAATACAGTAAATAGACTCTAGATTATTAAGAAGATCTACCTCACCTTTCATTCTTGAGTTTCATTCTTAGCCAAGAAATAAAAAATTACTACAGTAGGTAAATCTTTATATGTCTTTATACTTCAAAAACTATCTCCAGAATTTTTTCCCCTGAAAATTTAATTTTAAGAATAAATACTGTATCATGCATTATATTTGAATAATCTTTTTCTTGATTTGTTGCCACTAAAGGAGGACACTGAAACATATTCTTTCAATGTAGACATTTCATATCACACATAAAACTTTTTATCCTGGATTCTTCAGTATTAAGGTACTCCATTACTCTTCTCTGTAATGTACTACCACCCTGACATACTATTACATCCTGTGTTTATTTAGGTATCTTCACAAGCAAAAACTGAAAAAACCCCCATAAACTGACTGAGAAATCATCTGTTCACAAAAAGTAAAAAACAACTATTGATAACGAAATTCCTCCTGACAAGCCCTTTTTCTGTTTTTTTGTCATTTGGAGTCTATTTTAAACTCTTCTGAAGGCACTATATTAGAAATCAACTTACATCAACTTTGTTTCTGCTTACTGACAGCCAGGATGGTGGAGCTTTTCCTGACCACCCACAGAGGAAATCAGAAGTTTTCTTGGCGAGAGACAAGCTGATGATTTTCTAGATATTCTAATGTAATAGGTGAGAGATACTTTATTTAAGTTTTTCTTTTATGGTTGTCATGGGTTAACTCTGGTAGGCAGCTAAGTCCCACACAGCTGCTCACTCACTCCTTCCCACAAGGAATGGGAAAGACAATCAAAAGTGTGAGAAATCTCATGGGTTGAAATAAAGACAGTTTAATAGGCGAAGCAAAAACTGCACATGGAGGCAAAGGAAAATGAGGAATCAATTCAGTAATTCCCATTAGCAGACAGATATTTAGTCCCTTTCCTGGAGAGCAGGGCTTCATCATGATTAGCAGATCTTGGAAGACAGACACCATAACTCCAAACATCCCCGCCTTCTCCCTCTTTGTCCAATTTTTATTGCTGAGTATAATGTACTATGACATGGGATAGCCCTTTTTTCACTCAGGGTCAGCGTGTCCCCTTCCAATTTCTTGCGTACATCCAGCCATTTGGCTGGTAGGCAGCATGAGAAGCAGAAAAGGCCTTGAAACTGTATAAACACTGGTCAGCAAATCCAAAATATAGCACTATATACCTTGTCTTCTTTATGAGTTGGCTATGGCAATAAAGACATTGAGCAGTTTTGACAATCTTACAATCCTAAGTTGACAAAGCTTGGCAGAAGACAATGCATGGGAGTGAGTGGAACACAGAAACAGCTCACATATAGGACAGAGTATTCTTGTGGATATTGGATTAGACTGAATAGAATTTATTGTGGATAGTCTGACTGTTTTTAAAGCCATTAAAAATTGCTTCAATGTTCAGCTTAGTGTATTTTGTCTAGAGCTTTGATTATGCAACAGAGATATGCCAACATAATGTGGCCTTTAGCTCCTGTTTATCATATTTAAAAGATTATCTCAGCCAAAACCAGCACACTTCTCTTACAGAATATATATCCTATGATGTAGTGAATAAAATTATATACTTATGATAGCACAGCTGTACATGGGGGCAATATGCCTTGCAGTTACTCACTGAGCCTCATTTGTTATGCATTGGTAATAATGCCAGTCTCATTCCTGTAATATTAATGGAAAGTACATGCTGGCATTTTAAATAGAGCCTCTGATTTGTGGCATTATTCAGCTGAATAACTATTTAAAGCTTGCACACAGAAATATTTGCTGTACAGCACAATTACTGAAGTGCATTATCAGCATAAGAGTATTACAAGATCTGTGCATTCTGAACTTTAAAGATGGGAAATGTAAAATTCCTCTTGCAGTGAAAATGTTACTAGGCAATGTGTGATGACAACAATGGTGATACATAGATAACTGCAATGAAGAAATTTAAGGTTTTTTTTAAATTGTTAGTAACTTTTGCTGTAAAATATACCTTGAAAATGTTGAAAATAGTATTTAATGAAAGGAGGCAATTGTAGAAAAGATTTCATAAGTTGATGATAAGAAATATACTGCACATTTGCATGAGCCATTAAAAATTCCTGACTTAAACATGTATAAACATCATTATAATAAAAACATTTGTCAAAAATTATCTTTAAAATTGTGTGACAAATAAAATGGGAACATATGAAGAGATTAACAATATACTCTTTAGAATTACTTTTACTATGCCTTATCCTATTTCTTGTGATTTTGAAAGACAGTAAAGTTGACATAATTTGCCTTTACAGTTTTTAATGAAAAATAAATATGCAAATGTACTTCAGGGTTTTAATTTAAATTTACTAGTATTGTATATCCCTAAAATATATGATTCATGTTAAATAGATTGTATTATGTGTATAGGAGTTGTCAGAGTGAATTAATCACATATCCTGCAACGATAAAGTATCAACACATTAAGCAACCCTCCTATTATTGCAGTAGGAATCCGATGTTGCACATATTCAGCATTGTAGATCTCAAGACTGTGTATAAAATATACTGTGTTCTCTAGAATTTTGAGTTAATTTCTAAGCTAGAATTCGAAATGTATATTAGTTTGAAACAATCTATGATTACAATATTATAATAATATTTTGTTATTATTTATAATATAAAGATAAAGATAAAGATAAAGATAAAGATAAAGATAAAGATAGATAAATAAAGATAAAGATAAAGATAAAGATAAAGATAAAGATAAAGATAAAGATATCGGTATCATAATAAATAAATTATAAGAGCTGAACTAATTTCCTCTGGTTTCATTTGATCTTCAAGAAGTGTTCTGTAATCCTTCCTCATTTTGACAAACTGACATAAGATTATATAGTCTGAACATAAAGGTATTTTACTACTAACCTTTGCTCTGGATTGATATATACACTGAAAACCAGAAATTCTTTTGCAACATTTTTCAACAATCACTTTATTAGTTCACTTTAGTTCCTGACTCTTAGCTAATTTCAAATTCAGAGTAAGGCTCTGTACTGTCTTAGAACTTGTCTTTCTTTATGTAATTCCTACCTGGGTCAGTCATTCAACTCAGATCCAGCTGAGTGTTTCATTAACTTTTGACCAAATCTCTTAATGTCAGCTACATACTGGCCACAATGTCTACTTATGGCCACTAAAGAAAAACAACAAAAGGAAATTAGTCCTACTTCATATCTATTTATATACATTTATCACCTTGTCTTAAAAGAAAAATACTCTGTTCTCAGATTTAGGGATAGTTGGCTTAATTAATAACATGCATTAATGAATAGTTTACAGTTATTGTTTCTTTCTTCCATGAATCCAGGGACTGAAAAAGCAATATATGTAAACAGTAAGCTGGCATAACCATTCTGGTCAAAATGGCAGCCTTAGAATGTAAGGAATATTATCTCAATTTACTTTGTACTGCTAATTCTGCAAGGGTGATTTGCAAGGGGAAGCTTCCAGAGAGAAAGTCAGACTTCCAGACCTCCCTGATCATTGTACCTGTTGCAGAGGGACTGAAAGTAAGTTTCCTTTAGTCATCTGACTCATTTATCACATTATCGAAGATGAACGTCTTGTTCCCACTTTTCCACCTACAGTGTCCACGTTGCCTTTGTTGTTTTCCTTAATCCAAAACTAAAAATATTTTCAAACAGAATGTGTGATATTAGCACATTTTGGACTGAAAATGTAATTCAGATAAGTTGCTCTAATTGATATTTTTGTTGAAAAATTTTTTAGAGAGTTCCAAGGAGGAAATGGCAAAAATGGACATCACATGAGCAATCTCTTCAGTTCAGAGCTAAGATACACTAAAAGGCATAAAACAGAGCTATCTGGCTAGTCCAGAGCTGAGATAGGCAGACCTGGGATACCAGCAGTCTGACAATACTCCCTGCAGTGCATATATTCCATCAGTCTGGCAGCAATTAATTTATTTAAGGAGGGGTCTCATGATATGTGTCTGATTTCTGTAGCATGCATATGTAATTTGTTTGCTCTTGGCTAACAACTTTTTTTTTTTTTTCCATTTTTTGTTTTTTGTTCTTTCCACCTTATCTCAATCTTTCTTGAAACAGATGACTCTTAAAAAATAAACAAAAAATACTGGCAGCTTTCAGGCTACCTTTCCATCTTGAACTTAACAGACAAATGGTATGAAACTTGTAAGCACAGTAGTCAAAGCTGCCTTTGCAATCTGTTGTTTGGCAATTTGCAATTAGGGGGTGGAAAGATTTAAATGTTTTAAGAGATGTAATTTTCCTATCACAGCTCAGCACTTCAGCTATGATCTTCTTCAAAGAAAGGAGTGGGAGAAAACAAGGAGGAGTAGAGTTTTGGAGGTGGCCAAATGATCTTAGCACTTACTTTAAATTTTGGCAGCTTTCGTGCCCTGACTCTTGCAAACAGACCTCTCAGCCCAATTCAAGATTCCTGAGTGCAATATGTGGAAGGATCTTCTGGCAGGAATCATAGCAAATCGACATCTTAGTTACAAAGGAATTACACATCAGGTCTTGGCTCTGTAGAAATTTCACAGCACCTCTCTCTTACAACCTTAATTCTACAAGATGCTAGAGTATTGGATAATGGCATGAAAACAACATAAACCAGATCTCTGTATTTAAAATCTGGGAAAATGTTGAGACTGAAGCCATATTTGGGTATATTCTGTATCAAAAGCTATTTAAGTCATATTCAGCATAAATAAATCAAACAAGGATTGTCAAAAAATAGCTCTCCAGATGGTCTTGTTAGGTCCTGCAGTTTTCATGCCCAGAGTGCCAGCTACTGGGGGAAACAGCATTACTGGATTTATTGTCACCAGTTGGAGTCAGAGGGGGGGCATAGAGGACTTTGGCCTATGGTGATGGTGACTGGAGAGAATGGGTGGCCTCAGAGCCAGCTACTGGAATGGGTCAAAGTCTTGCTGCCAGGTACTGGGACAGGCATGTTGTGTATCCTGAAAATCAGCTATTGGGGCGACTGGTGTGAGTGAAGACAGGGAGGAGGTCAGTGCTGGAGCAGAAGTGCAACTCACAACAGCTGTGGCCTAGTGCCCCTCCACCTGCTGCTGGAGCAGGTCAAGTGCCTGTACCTGACACAAAATGATGTGTGATGGGATTTGTGTGCCTCATTCTCTAGCAAGCTTCAAGACTGATGAGCCAGTGGGTAGAAGGCCCTTAGTCCAGCAATGAGTCTGTATAGGTATTTGGGGGGACCTGTGAGTGTGGGGTGACTGTGAGATGAGTGTTTATAGCTGTTTAAGCTGAACTTGCAAAAGAGTAGGCTGTGAAGTAGAAGACCTGTGAAGTGGTTTATAGGGTAAAGGCCATGCTGTGCCAGTACTCACAGTAATGGACAAACGTTCATGTCCCTTTGAATCTTATGAATCAGAAGCATGGTGAGTTTGTGTTTTAACTCATAAATTTCAGTCTTTACCAAAGAATCATAGAATATGCTGAGCTGGAAGAGAACCATCAGGATCGTCAAGTCCAACTCCTGGCCCTGTGCAGGAAATCCATGAGTTACACCCTGTGCCTGAGAGTGTTGTCTAAATGCTTCTTGAACTCTGCCAGGCTTGCTACTGTGACCACTGCCCTGGGGAGCCTGTTGGTGCCCAGCCACCCCCTGGGGGAAGAACCTTTTCCGGATATCCAACCTAAACCTCCCCTGACTCAGCTTCCTGCCACTGAAGAGATCACTACTTGCTGTGAGAGACTGAAATGCTAATCCTTAATGACTCAGACAATCAGCCATTTGCAAAAGCATCAGGTTCTTTGCTGAGACCAGGTTTCCACCCCGAAGCCAAAGGGAGGAGAGTTTTTGGCTGTGTGGTGGTGAAACCTCTGATCTGCATGAGAACAGCCCAACTGCAAAAGCACCCACTACTGGAGGATGACCATGGCAAAACCTTTTTTAGCAACAAGCTGGGTTTTGAGCCAGTGTCATGGGTGCATAACTCCAGAAGTAATTTTCTTGCAAAGAGGTGCTTACAGCTTCCTCTATGACCTAACAGAACCTATCAACTGGCTAGTTTGAATATTGACAATTTTTTAAGCCACTTAAAATTTTGACCGCCTCTGTGGTCCACATTTAAGAATGGACAAACTCTGGGAAAGCTCTCTCTAGCTTCTGGCCCTGGGACAGGTAACTGGGCTGGGCCCATAGGGGGCCCAGCGGGGCCGGGCCGGGCCGCAGCCATCCTGGAGCCCTGCTCCACCCGCGGCCCCCCCACAGCACTGTTATGTGAGTACTGGCACAGCATGGCCTTTACCCTATAAACCTTCACAGATCTTCTACTTCACAGCCTACTCTTTTGCAAGTTCAGCTTAAACAGCTATAAACACTCATCTCACAGTCACCCCACACTTACAGGTCCCCCCAAATACCCATGCAGACTCATTGCCAGACCAAGAGCCTTCTACCCATTGGCTCATCAATCTTGAAGCCAGAAAAAAGTATAACTTGCGGTTAGAAAGTTCAGTTCTATTATTCTCTTTTGTGCTGACATTATCCAGATTACTCATGAGCAACAAAACTGTTTAAACTCCTGTACCTGAATCAGACATATAATTTATTCAATGGGTTAACCAAATATAATTTATTCTTTCATAGTTTAATCATCATTTCTTCCTGTAGCAGTTGCAATGGCTAATAATTTCAGCACTTGTGTCTCCTACGTTACCATAATTTTTCAAAAACAGCAAAAATGTTGACATAAGAGTATTAAATAGTAAATTACTGGCAAAGAAATATTCTGCCTTCCATACAATTCCATATTTTTTATGTTAAAACCTCTGAAATCATGAGCTACAAATAGTAAGCAGAGACCTTCAAGCTTCTTCATTCAGAGTACTTGATATTAGTTTGGTATGGTCTGATCTACAATAAAAACAAGTGATTAATTTCCTTACAAAACTTTTTACAAGAACTTCACTATTTGTTGAAGCACCTTGGACTGCTTTTTCTTTGCATCAATACGTCCCAAAATAAGCATGTTTTCTAAGAAAAGGGTATCTCACATGACAGAAATACTTACATATGGAAAATTATATGCTATTTCTCCCATGTCTGGGAAATTCAGCCAAATTTACTTTCCTATAAAAGTTTCAGAATAACAGAAATATTTTCTCCATTTTGTTCCTCAGCTAATTCCTTTTTTTTTCCCAACTGGCCCATTCTGTCCATGGAATATACAAAGCAAAGCCTATTAAAAAAAAGAAAAAGGAAAAGGAAAAGGAAAAAGGAAACAAAAAGGAAAAAATATTTTACTTTCATTCCAGTGTCACTAGCCACTTCAATATGATCACTAAGTAGAATGTTTTTTTGCACACGTGCCTTTCTTCTGGGGTGTTGCAAATGCAACAGTTACAGTACAGGAAAGAAAATCTATTTGTGCTTGGCTGAAGTTGCAGTTAACAGTATATTGCTCATTAATCCTTATGCTTCTCTGTGTATTTCATATTCATACTTTATCTATACGCTAAATCAATACCTCAAGCGTTCCATTTTGATGTCAAACTGATTTTCAGAAATTCTTCTTTTTAAATAACTTTTCACATAGAACAGTCCAGTTCTTTTGTCACAGTGAATTCACAACATGTCTGTCCTTTCTCTCTCACTTCAAGTTTCTAAAACAATGGGGAAAAAAATTCTTAGCCACATGAATAAATATATTCCTGGAATATTTATTCAGAATATGTTGAAAAGGTTCCATCCAGAGACTAACATTATAGTTATATATACTTATAGTATAATACTAGGTAATGTTGCAAATGGCTGACAAGTATTTAGTCCCAATGTCTTATAATGAGAACAGTTTATCAGCCTTGGCTGACAATTGTGATCCTTGGGTATTCACATTTTTTAAATTAAATGTTTAGTCAGTTTTTTGTGGGTTTTTGTTGTGGTTTGAGGGTTTGTTTGTTTTTTAGTTTTGGTGGTATTTTTTTCAGGGGAGGGCTGTGTCAGCGTACTTTCAGTTAGCAAAATTGTATGCCTCCCTGCTTTTTGTGCTCCTTCAAATTCAAGGTAACCTATTAGGATCAGAAGAACACCTAGAAGGCCAGACAACTGCTTCATCATAACTTTTTGTATTAGTCTTTTTATGCCCTTACCATGCTTACTATTGTCTTGTAACAATCTTTTCTCTTTTAATTATTCCATTTTGCCTCACATAACATTTGCATTCCACTTCCGCATGGAGAATGTGTTTCGCTGGGTTTGGAAATCTCTGGATGCATAATACCACTACCAGTTACCAGCGTAAATAGGAACACGACCACACCCTACCTAGGCGTTCACATGAAGATGCAAGATAGAAGAATTAAAAGAAACAGACCCTTCCTGAGATTCATTGTTTAAAGAAACAAATCAGCTTGCTCTGTCTCGCTTCAAATCCTGAATGCTGTTACCAATTAAGCTGTAAGTTGCTGCTAAAGCCAAGGTTAGGTATTGCAACAGTTGCTTCTATCTGCTGTATATGAGAATGTTCCATTTGAGTCCTCACCATTCTCTGGAAGTGATGAGAACAACTCTTGACATCAAAAGAATTATCAGATTTAAAAAGAAAAAATAAGGAATTATGCAATGCTGTAATAAATGTAGCTCAAACATAGAAAAGATAAGTGATTCTTTTAGGTACCACAGTATATCTCCTCTTATGAAGAAAATAGAAACCCTGAAGAATATAATTTGTTGTCCAAGGAAGCACCATTAAAATCTATTTGTTTCCTCCTGAAGAGTTAAAATAGGATAAAAACCTTAAAACTGAGTAACAAAATCATTGCCAAGAAGCTGCAGTTGGATTATGATTATTATTATTATTTTTGTATATTTTTCAACCATAAAAGCTTTTTGAACAATTGTTGTTAGAAACCTGTGTAAAACCCCAAATAAATTAAATTAGTAACACCTTCCCAGTAACTGCATAATGAGGTACACTTTCATGACTATGAAATTTGTTTTGGCAAAATGATTCTTTCTATGTAATTGAAAATTCAAAGCTATTGTGTTGTAATATGTATATATTTTTTCTGAGTGATTTTGAGCCTAGTTGTTTGACCTTTCTCACAGTTTTATCAGTCTTGTCTTCTTCTTCCATTTTATACCAGTTCATCCATATAAGAAAAAGGCTGAACTGCAATGTCCATAATGCACATAATTCTAGCCCCAGAAAGTGAACAGACACAGCTCTAAACAGTGAAGAATTTTATTATCACTATGCATGGATAGTCAGCATGTTACTACTCCATGAAAGAAGACTAAATACTGGGAAAAAACCTGCAATACAAATCAAAGACAAAATGATGAAAATGCAGGTATCTAAAAATTAGTAGCAAGTCAAAATGAAGATTTTGTCAGCAAAATAAAGGAAAACTAAAGCATCAAATGTATTAAACTATCAAAATCAAAACTTTTTGATTTTAACCAGAAAATTCTGAATTAAGGTTTTGACAGGAAAAGTCCACATGACAGTATGGGATAGAAACTTCTGCAGAAATTCTCTATTTGGCATGAGAGCTAAAAATTAAGTGCATTTTCTGCAAGATTTTTTTTTAAAAACCAAATCATAATAAAACTATGAACATGACAAAATAGTTCATCTTTATATGTGAAGATAGAGTCTTGCATAATTGAGGAAAAGGACATAAATATATCTGAAATCTGTGACCTAAAATTAACCAGTTTTTAGTTAAACTGCTTTTGAATTGTAGGGTGTTCCCACAAATAATATTTTAACATTCCTAAAGCGTTATGAAATTTCCAATATTTGCTGGTTGCCTTGGTTGCAGTCAGTAACAGATGTTTCAAAACATAAGCCAGGTCATGAGCCACAGGACTGAATAAACAGCTTTAAAAAAAATAAATATATGAAAAGCTATTTTAATTGTACTAGCTAAGTTGCAAAATTTCCACTGGCTTGACTCTTTCCTTTCTTCTGCTGTAAACAGAGCCAGAAACTTAGTCTGAGTCAGACAAGCCCCAGTTTACATTGTTCTGCCAAGTTGCAGATGTCATTTATTCTCTGCCATTAAATTACAAACAGACTTTTAATTTACCTAATATCTAGAAGAGAGGAAGTATGGTCCAAAACATTTATTTTGGAGCCACAGGTTCCACAAAAGTTTGGGATTTCTAGTAACCTCTGATCCCTAGAGGAGAGGGACAAATAGTGTTACAAAAGTGTATTTTGCTCTCAAATGTTCATAGCATCATTATTTTCATAAAAATAAAACATTCTCATGTGCTGCATCTTGGGTCATTCTTTTTTGGTTGGGTGCGTTCTCTCACTTGCATACGTGTAAGTGCTAATGGAAATATTTGCATAATACCAGAACTATGCTTTTATTTTTCTCTGCTTTTGCAGGTACCTTCTTAGTTCACAACAAAGCTGCTATTGCTTTGAGAGCCTTACTAGAGATGAAGGTATTTATTATTGATACTATATTTTAAACTCCCAGTGTTTCTATTGGGGAAGAAGAAATGTTTATGAGGTACAGTGCTGAATTCCAAGTATTGTATGTTACTACAGTGTTTTTCACCAAGTGATTTTGATATTAAACCTTGTTTGGAATTTATATCAGTAGAGGATAAAGTCAATAGACAATTATTTCATATATTCTCCCGTTACATGTGTCTAAATTTGACAGAGTTGTGTTGCACAGCATGACCCAGAGGTCAAAACACTTAGAGTGCTTCCCTCCTAATTATTATTTTTTTTCCCATTGATTTTGTTGAAATTTTGAGGAGAGTAGTGGATCCTACAAGTCTGTAGATTTTGAAATAGAACCTAATGCTGTGTAAAAGATACTCTTTGAATCCAGTTAAAACAGTTTTATCTGACTGTTCACTGATTTGTCCTCACTGTTCATGAGCTGCCTGTGGCAAAGTGCTCCTTCTTGGGATTGTGAAGATTACTCTCCATGACGCTTCTTCTAACACTGTGAATATTGCCTCACACTTATAAAGGTCGGGCAGCTCCTACAGTTATTGGAAGGGAGAACACTAACTCCAGAAATGCTCTCTGAGATGAATTTAACCTTCAAATGACAAAAAGTGCTCACAAGAACCAGTACTTCAGCCAGCTTGAAAGTTAACCTTTTCTCCAGATATGTGGACTTCAGTGCTGCCTTAGCAAAAGAAAAATAAATCAATCAAACATCAAGTGGATAAAGAATCCAAGAGTTATGCACCTATCAGGCATTTTATTTTTCAGTTTAAAAGGTTGTTAAATGGTATGAAAAGAGTAATTTTTAGAATTCTTATCTTCCAAAACAAATAATGTCTTCAACTTTTAAGAGTATTGTACAGAAAGATAAAGCATCCCATACATCCTTTTTCTTTATTGTTCTGACGTCAGATCAAAGAAGCTGTTTCCCAGTGAAGCACAGCAACCCAGTTAGCTCATGTTTGAAAATTCTTCTTTATTTGCTATCATGCTGTGTCAAGCTCAGAGCACAGCTGAGGTATTTTAAGGTCTGTAGGAATCTGGCTATTACTGATCAAGTACTGTGGTACGAGGCAAGAAGGATGACAGTGTAGTAGCAGAACTGCAAACGAGAGTGAAGGCTCACTTTTCATCTTGATGGAGTGTAAAAAATAATATTTTTAATTTTTAATGCAACACATTTATATTGTGGCAGTAGTGGCAGTAGGCTCATGTTGCATATAAATGAAGATGATTATTTGGTTTGTAGGAGAGTAAAGGAAGACATTATGATGAAGAGTATACCAGGAATGTAATAAAAAGGAAGAAATATGTGTGAGTCTTGGCTGTTTAGGAAAGGCATTACTTTCTTAGTTTATGCACTTTTTTTTATGCATTATAAGTTTCACAGTTTTAAGTTTGATATCGGGCAGATTTGAGACTCTGTAAAAATCATCCTTAATGGCCTTTCTGCCTCATCAGTGGGGCCACCATTCAAGTTACAAAGTGCCAATCAGTTGCTCTTGTTTTCCTTTAGCTTCAAGATATTGCTGGAGAGCTTTTTGCAGAGATCATGATCTCTCTGCTTGATATAGCATTTATTACAACTATGGTTAAAGTTCTTCAGGCTTATCCCTTATAACCTCCTAATTTCTTGACTGATTTTTTTTTTCCTCCAGAATAAGACATAGCTTGCTAAGCTTCATTTCCCCTTGACCATCCTCTTCTCCCCTTAAAGAACAGGTTTTATTATATCTGAAAGACAAGGAAAATAAAAAATAATAAAAAAGCTAACTCTGCAGTTTTATTTGAAATATGAAAATGAAAGATGAACAAACAGGTTCTTTCAAGGTGTTTCATTGTACTGCTACAGATCTAATTAAATTGATTTTTTAAAGTGAAAATGAAATTTCATGGTCAATTAGTGTGTGAAATAAATCACTTATGAAAAAAAGAATACAGTATGAAATCAGAGAAAATATGTGAATTATACACAGTGCTTAAGCCGAGTGAAGAAAATAACCAAGGTTGTTCCTCTTTGGACGTTATTTAAATCACTCTGTCCCAGTTATCACTTATTTTTGGCTTATCAAGTTAATTCTGGTTTATATAGTCTTACAGTGCACTGGATAATATCGGTATTTATTTTCAAAACATGTGCCAAATGGTTTCACTTTTTTCTGAAAGTTAACCTGAAAAATTTACAATATTCTCTTGGTATAAAATCAAGCAAACACTGATTTTCAGCCATTGCAACATGGCAGACATTACCATAATAGAGCAAGATGGTGCAGTTCGCTGACACTTGAATCAAATGTAATAATCTTTGTGATATGTGATCATATTTGCTAACACCTAATTCATATAAAAATAACATTGGATTTAATCATTTGGCTAAACTTAAGTTCCAGACAGCTTTTTGTATTTTATTTTAAAACTTGCCTTATAGTTTACAGAACAGAAGGATGTGCTTTTAATATACTATTGTGAATAACAATATCCTAGTCAAAATTTTATTTACTGGAGTGTGTACTAAAGAGAAACTAAACCAAACTCAGAATAAAAAATGAAACCTCTTAGTTATTCTAGAAAGAAAAAGAAGGCATTCTGCAATGCAGGACACTTCACTTTCAAAATTAAAGATAACAGAAAAAAAGTACCTGCTTTCTTCTCTTAAGTTCCAAACTGTTCATTTCTAAATATTTTCATATTTAGGAGATTACACTGCAGATGAATATAATACCATTTTATTGGTCCACACTCTAACTCTCTATCTGAACCCCCTGCCATTCATATTCCTGATTTTGACACCCAAGTTGCTTCCAGGCTTCTTCACCTAAATTGTAACTTGTTTTGTACTAGGACATACACCATGAATACATAATATGAAGCACAGGAACTAGATTTCTTAATTACTAAAGGGTTCTAATGCTAAAGAGTCAGCTCAGGATTCCATGAGCTTAAAACTTCAAAATTTAACTGATAAAGGAGTTGCATCTTCTGTTGAGTCCTAATTTCAGCTATATTGGTAATTAATTACACTTCCCCCGCCCATAATTATTACTTCACAGTTATCAAGATGAACAGGCAATCACAAAGTGATCAGCTTTCCAAAAAAAAAGAAAGAAAAACAGGCCTTTCATTGCTTGCATGTCATTAGAAACAATTCACATACTTTTTTACTAGTTCTTCAACACACTGCTTTGACATTTCTTAGAGTAAGCTGATTGTTTCAAGCAGTGGTGCATAAAACTTTGCAGTCTACTGTATCAAATATACCTGGATTGATCAGGTAAACCTTAGTGACTGAAGCAATCACTATCTTCTGTCAACTGACTCACAAGAAGGTTTCAGAAATGGCTTTATCTCCTTAGAATGAAACAGCTCAGAAATTTCATTTGTAAGACTGCATTTCCTATTATATTATGGCTTTAAAGCATTCTTTAATTTTAGTGTTATTTTTACATCATTAGTTTATAGTACATTAAATACATGTGAATTACGAAAGATATATCTTAAAGTGTCATTGAAAACTTGTGACTTCCCTCACTTTGTAATTAACTCTTAACTGATGAAAAAAGGAGTGGTGATCTTGTAGCATCAATTGAATTGATATGGAGGGATATGTCACACTACTGAGATTTCTGGCATAAGGCACCGCTACTAAATAGATATTCTTGAAGTTATTTAGGAAGGATTAAATTGCAACAATGTCACTTAAGATATGGCTTTTAGATTCTCTAATAATAATAGTATTAGAAGTTATTACTAACTATTATAAATAATTTTCCTGAAGCATTTTATAAAGGATAAGTCACTATTTTTCCTCAGCTAGTTGGCTTTGGTTCAAATCCTAAATCTGGTGGCTGCTGCTTAAATAGAGCATGTGAGGAAGAGGATTGTGAGGACATCCTTAACAGAGCAGACCAAAAGTCCATGATGTTCAGTGGCCTCAGTCTGGCAGGGACTTATGGGAAGACTGTGAGAACAGGTAAACATATGATAATAGAATTTCAGAGGAAAAACTTTCCAGCTTTTATCAGCTTGCATTTGAGGTACTTTCTGCATGCATGACTGTAGCTGTGTGCTAGCTAGTTCTGACTGGATTATTTTTTTCTTAATTTTATGTAATTTCTTTAACTTATTTTTTAGTCTTTTAGTTTCCACAACAGCCTACAGTACTTTGCTCCAGTTTAATGAAAATAAAAAATAAATTAATTTACATTTTCTTGACTGTACCACCTGGCATTATTTTATTTTGATGTTTCTCAGGATGTTTTATTACTAGAAATAAATAGAATCATAGAATATCCTGAGTTGGAAGGGACCCACAAAGATGAGTCTAACAAGTCTATCAAGTCTAACTTGTGGGTCTGCACACCACATGTCTGAGTATTGTCCAAATGCTTCTTGAACTCTGTCAGGCTGGTGCTGTGACCTCTACCCTGGGGAGTCTTTTCCAGTGTCCAACCACCCTCTGGGAGAAGAATATTTTCGTATTCATCTCTCTGCCTCAAAACTTTGTAGACCTCTAGCATAAAGTTGACTCATTGCAGTTGTGTATCTGCATCCTTTTTGGGTTCCTACAATTGTGTAATTTCAATTTCTGTGAATATCTGGCCAATATCAATATCTTGAACAGTTTATGCTATTTTTAATGAAAACATAGCTCTTCCAATTTTCCAAAGAATATATTTTTATCCATCAAAAAGTCCTTTACTATGACACCGGGAATGTTTTTGAATGCAAATGCGAAGTAAAAAAAACCTCAAGCATTTTGCAGACAAAATATATCTCATTTCTGTAACAAAATTGTATTTTCATATATGGAAGCCAGTCATTCACAACATCTGGATATGAAAATACTGGTGATGAATTTTGTGTGTTTAAGTATTAAATATTTCCTCATCCATTTCTTATATTTATTAAAACTGTATTTAAAATGTGAAGCTTTTGATATAAAATACTCTTTTTCTCTGTTTTTTTCCCTTTTGCTAACAATACCAGACTATTAAGAAAAGTAACTTTAAGTAGGAAAAAAAAAAACATTTGAGAGACTACAGCCCTACTGGTGCAAATATGTTTTCATTTCCTTTGGTTATTTTTCCCCAAGTGGTAGTTACTAAGTGACTCACTAATAGCTACATTATGCCTTTCAACAGTACATTGATTTATTTCATTTGCAACAAGTTTATTCTTCATGTTTTTTGGAGTAGCCTATCCAAATTTTGGGTTCTGCCAGTTCAGCAAAACTTAATTTTTCCAGCAGCTACCCCAGAAGTTTTGTTTTTTACAACAAATGAGTGGTTTTGTTGCACTAATAAAACAAGTTTAAACAAAATTCATTTCCAAAGCTCATTTCAACCTCATAGTGCATCTTCTGCAAAACAGCTCCATTTTTCTTTTCTTTTTTTATTTGTGTCTGCAAATAAATAGTTTGAAAAGATCTTAGAATACTGTAGATTTTTAAAAGCTTCATTTTTATGTGTTCTATTTAGCAGTCTGCATGTGATTGCACTAAATATTATACCACCTCTATGACAATATTCTATAACTGTGTGTCGATCTGTGAACTCATAAAATAAGAGTAGATCACCAGATATTATTTGGTGTTTGCTTTCAAGGAGACAAACTGTTTCTTCCAATTGCAATAAAATGTACTGGGGCAGGGGGCAAGGGGGGCAGAGAGAGCAGGGAACAGAAACGAAAACACCTTCTCTCAGATTTCTTTTTTACATTGTTTAGTAGGAGGGTAATGGCTTGAAATCCTTCATTAGTTTTGCTGTCTTGCAGATCCTGTACTCAGAGGAGAGAGTGATGATCATTTTGTGACAGTGCCAGCTGGAAGCAATGTCATGTACAGAGCGTAAGCAGCTATCTAACACCCTAGGTTCTGAGCTGGAGGAGAGATTTTTATCTGTAGGAATTCTTAAAGAGCACTGTTACTAAATGTTCAAACTCCCTCTGTGTTCCCCTAGGCCCAACTCTAACACAGGCCCAGCTGCTGAAGTTGAGAGAAAGGAAAGCACAAGAAAGACGTAACTGGCAGGAGCACAACAGTAAGTCTGCAGCAGTGAGGAGGAGCTGTGGGGTTATTACAGCTAAACTACAACACGTGCCAACATCAGATGGAGCAATCTGCCTCCTGTAGCATCCTAGAAATATATATAAATGTAGATGCTCTTCTGTGGACACTGAAAAAACCCAACATGGCTTAGTGAAAGCAAAAACATTACATCAGAAAAAATTATGTTACTCTTATAACCTTGTATTACACTCTATGCTAGATTGTATATGATTGCTGATTCTGAAAAAAAGAATAAAAAACTAGATTTGCAGGACTTTTGGCTTATTTGTTGAACAATGTTCAATGACTAGAGGACATTCACTATTGCTAAACACTTTCTGCTTCCTACTAATACTGCCTTCTTGGTAGGCACAGTCCTGTTCAAATGCAAATAATATAACTTTTGCTCTCATGATGCACATTGCCTCAGAGGAATCTTGAATATGTTTTTCAAGTGAACTCGATACTTTTTCTTTGCTTTGCATTATGGCTTGACAGATCCACACTCCAACAATTAGCATTAATCTGTCAGCCTCACATAGGATATGTCTTTACAGCTGTTGTAGTTTTACTTCTATTCTGTTTATAAATTGACATTAACACACAGCTTCCCTTGTTGGGAGAAGGACAAGCAGTGGTCCAGAGGACACGGGGCTGAACAGTGCATTTGTTCCTCTGCTGTGGGGAACTGAGGTGTGACTGTGTGCAACTCAGTTAACTGTGCTCTGCTGCAGTCATCACCATTCGTGAAACGAAGATCGTAAGAACATTGTTGGATGAGAAATATTAATCTTAATGTGGTGAAATGCTGTCACTGCTGCCTTTGTTTTACATTGAGAAGTCTAAACTGTGTCTTGAATAATGTAGATTTACATAGTGGTAAAAACCAGGCCTTGTAGCCTCTCTAATGACTGATTCAGCTTCCATTATTCTGATTCCAGGTATTACTAACTGGCCGGTGGATCCCTCACAAGCTCTGTAAGTCCCACTGAGAAAGACTTCTCAGCTGTCTTCAGAAATCTCACTCCTGTGGGTGTTTTGTTGTGCAGTTTGAAAGTGCACTTATGAATAAATATTTTATTTTAAGAAATATGTGGTTTCTTTTTCTATTTCTATTTGGCTTATATGTGGAACTTCAATTTAAAGGTAACAACATAAAAGAAGTCCATTACAGAATTTAATAAAAATTATTACAGTGGTCTCAATAGCAGTGTCACTGTGTTCAGAAAACTACTTGTTCCATATAAATCTAAGATTCTCTTAGGTCAGTAGAAGAGTCAAAATCTCTGCCAGACAGCTCCTCAGTGGATATAAGACCCTCGTTCACTACCGTAAACAGGTATCTGCACCACACCAGGTGCAGTGCTGCAGGAAGGAGGAAACAATGCTCTCTTGTGGAATTAGAGAGAGAAATAGTCTCCTATCTCCCACTACATTTATTCTTTACCAAGAAGACACACTTGTACTGGGACCATAGTGCTAAAACCAGTGGCACAGAGGGTAGAAGCATAATAGAGAAACAGAATTTCAAAAAGGGTTGTTTCTTTCTTGCATGAAAAAAGCCTAGAAGTGTGGAATTGGCTTTTCTGCTGATAAAGACCCATCCAGAAACATAATTTACAATGTTATTGTGAGGCATAATTCAGGAAGAGATAAGAAAAAGGCTTGCAGGGCCTGCCACTAGAATGGAAATCACACAGAGATTGATAATTTTGAGATCTAGTTATCAAATCCTTCCAGAAAGAAAAGTTGTAAGAACTTACACTAATTTCCATTGCAGCAACATTGCAAAATTTATGGTTAGATCTTCTCTTTGGCAGCCACTAGAGGACAACCTGATCACACACTTTTAAGTTAGTCTGATGTTTATACCCACGGCAGTACACAGGCACCAGTAGCCTTTCATCTACTGCCCCTTCCCTCCGACAAAGCTAATTTCTAAATGCTATGAAAAGCCAAAATTTTTAAGCATATCAAGAAACATGTACCTCACAGGTCCACATGAAAATCTGTATGAACCTGATCCGTAAGTTTTGATCTGTAAAGAAGTCTAGAGTTTTGCATAGCTGTCAGGAAACAAAGCAAAGGAATTTTCATGGAGGTGAATAAACAGGAAATATGGAATAATGTGACCCTGATTTGTTTGGCCTGAACTGATCCAGATATTTTGAATTACCTTTATCTTATGTTTTTAATAGCATTTTAAGTAACTGTACTACTGGAACATATATATTACAGTATTGCCAAAAGACCTCAATTTACCATATGTAGTAATAATATACAGTGAGAGCTTCTTCTATAGAAGCCCTACAATCTGAGCAGTCAAGACAGAAAGGGTGATAAAAGAAAAAGGGGAGGAAAAAGGGTTCAGTGCAGTGCACCAGCAGAAACAAGGGGATTAAAAGAGAGACAGTAACAGGATCTGTCCATGCACTTGTTACCTCAGAGGTGCAAGAAATAGCAAACATTTTCTCCCTGTAGAGATTTCTCTTAACTTTAAAAATAAAGTATTTATAGTTTATGCCTTTGAGAAAAAGAAGAATTTTTTTTTCTTGAAATCACTAATTTATATAGTTATATAAATGTGCCTGAATTTTTATTCTCTTGCTCACTAGGGAGGCTGGCAAAAGGAAAATTACCTGTTCTTCTCACATCCCTTTCTCCTGTGTACTAAGAGTGAATTTTTCTCTGACTGCAGGTATCTACAAACTTCTTTTATAAGCTAGGACAGTCTTACTTCCACATATTTACCCATATAAAGCATAATCTGCAGTCTGGAACTTCCCTATCTCAAATATATTTCCCTCTTCTTCCCATTTTTGTCAGATTTTCCCCTGGAGTAATTCTCATTACATCCAATTTCCATCTGTCCATGGTTTGCACAATGGGACCTAAAAAGGGCTTGTGTTTTACCTCATTTTACATTGAATCAGATTTTTCAACAAAAACCAGGGCTTCTAGTCCTTAAAGGGTTAGTAAGTAAATGTGCACTGAAAGCTCACTGGGGTGGGAGCAGCAAAAGCACAAAGCATTAAGTCAGAACAGCAACAGGGAAACAATGTCAGCACAAGGACAATAAACACTGTTATTCTTAGTTCTCCAGGAATAACAGTGATTATTGTTCTGGTTTAAACATCATGTTGTTTTCATAATTTTTCTGGACAACAGCATAGTGTAAGAGGAAGCGCTGAGGTGACCCATAAGGAGATTTTAAAACTATAAAATGAAGACAGAGAGAAATGTCTTTTTGCTCATTTAATTTTGCATTGATGAAACTTTAAGAATGCTGAAACCATAACACCTAGACAGATGTGCATACATATTTATTTATTTCTTCGTGACAATAACAGCTTCTGAATTACCACAGCACACAAACAGCCATGTGTATGGCCCCATAAAGGAACCCTTTCCTCTCCCTCATCTGCGTCCTTGGTGATACATCACTCTCTTACACTTTGCCTTTCAATGGGATTGTAAGATTTTGAAAGGAAGATCCTATCCATAAATGATGCACCAAGCTAGTTGAAAGCTGTTGAGTAAAGCAGCATATTGATAGTGTATTACTATTCCCCACATGAACACTGGTATTGAACAGGTACCAGAGAGATATCTGCCTTTTATGTGTACCTCTATATTTACGTTCACTGCCACTAAATGGATGCTGTGAATCACTATAAAATTTGTCTACACTGATACTAGCTGGCATTGTAAAGTACTTGCAATACCCTCATAGTTAGACTACATCCAATAATGCCTCACTGCTGCTCAAAGACCACCTCACCATTCTAAGGCAATTTGCAAATTTCAGTACCTTGTCTGAGATGTCCATTGTGCCCCACTTTGTTGTCATTTGAGATGTAAAAACACTGTACATAGTGCATAGCAACTGTAAAGTAACAGCTCACTTTTCCCAGTGCTAGTCCACAAAGTTCCAACTCGCATTTCAGCAATGGTTTGGACAGCTGAGAGCCAAGTGCCAGCTGTAGAAAACACCAGTTTCTAGCCTGAAAGCATAGGTGATCACAGCTCAGGCTTCTAATTTTCCTTAATATCTTTTTGAAACACTTTTGTTAATGCCTGGTTCTATCAAAAAACTTTCCACAGGTTTAATTCCCAAAATACTAAGACAGATCTCCAGAGAAACATATCAAAATACTTTTATCAAATGAATACATAAAATATCTTTTTTTCATGTTTGTCTTCAATTTTCTGAAGTTACTTGATGAAACCAGCACCACAAAATAGGGCAATTATCATAATAATCGAGCAGTTATTTGGTACACAAGCTCCATTTATTGTCATATTGGGATGTCTGTTTCTCTTATTCTCTTGAAAAATCTCTCTCAAAAAATAGGCATAGGAATGAAGTAAGTCATTATGTATTCCAGCCAAAGGCTACTCTGCTTCTTCTTTCTTTCCAGAAAGCCCAAATTACTTCTACTATCTTATAGTGTTCTACAAATGCTTTGTCTTTGTCCCTTTTGATTTCAACTGCTGTGGAATTAAAGAAGAGACATAGCATGGACTGAATTACACCGAGACAACTTTCACCTCCAGAAAAATTCTAGCTTCACAGCACAGTCCTTTCCATTTCAAATCCTTGTCAGCAACCATATGAAAGAAAAGTGTAACAGCCAAGGTCATGAATAAGCAACAGAAAGAGGCATCAAGAAGATAAAAACATGAACAGAATAGACTACACAGGCTTGATCAGTAAGAGCAAAACCAGATGACTTTCAAAAATAATTCAAACAAAAATCAAACTCCTATTTTTCACATGAAGCACTTAGACAATCTGAAAATGGGATGTTACACAACCCTGCCCTAAGCAGTATGGTCACTGCCATTCACAAGGCAGGAAAAAATATTTGTGCAGGCCACATTCTTTCAAATTATGGAATAAAGGAAATGGTTACAGATGCAACAAGAGTTTTCATAAAAAAGGCACTTTACACTTATGCTGGAAAGCAGTGCCAGTCATTGCAGGGGAAGGGTGAATCTGAAAGGACATCTAACCTTCTACAGATGATTAGGACTTTATGCATTGGTGCTACGCTGGACTTTGCACAAGAGGCACATAACCTGTTAGCTGATAGAACTGCCTTCTCCAATACCCCACTGTCTATAGGCGAATCACCTACAGAAAGAGAGTAGGAAAAGATAGTGAGACTGACATGCAACGAAGTTTCACCATATGGGGTTTACTTCAAAATCTTGAGCACTGAGCTCAATCACATAACATTTGTGAATATAGGATTCAAAAAGCACCTGCCAAAAGAAACTTTGGAGCACAAGTTGCTGTCACCTTCAAGGCAACTACATGGTTGTGGATGTAACTGGCTGTATGAGACAAATATTTACAGAGTGCTCAAGCACACAGGTGTTTCTAACCTTTCCATGACTGGAAAATACACAGCAGACTATATTGCCAGTACAACTTCGCAGCTCATATAAAGCAACCTAAGCTGGCACTAGACTGTTAGATTTCGATACCATTTTAATCATTACACATAGTGGATCCAGCAACACAAATATTTACCCTAGGGTCTGATGTTGGTATTTCAGCTGTCCTAATAGTTTTCTGCACCCTAACTCAGATACATTCACATAACCACATCCTGACAACCTTCAAGACCTAACAGCAATATCTGTATAGACTTCAGAAAAGTTAGCACTCCCCATTTCACTCAAATTCAAGCATTTCAAAGACTGTTTCCAAGTTTGTACAGTCAATAACCTTTAAGTTACTTCTGGAGGCAGGCAGAAGTTAGCAAAGGCTGACTTTCACTAGCATTTCCATTAGATTGTGCCCATCTCTTATGACTAACTTTGGTAAGGTTGGCCAGACGATGCCAGCAATCACATGAATGAGATAATTATAGACACAAAGGGATTTTACAGTGTTGACTCTGTTAGCCAAATTAGCTGTCGGTGGTGAGGGCTGCAAGACATCTGTTATTCTTTCACTTCCTAAAAGCAATTTGTCAAAACCAGTAGTGTTCATGGCTATAAAATGAAACACTGGAATAAATTCTTAATTTCAAACAGTCCAGGCATATTAAATTATTCTGCATCTACTTAACATTATCTCTGGAGAAATGACGAAATGGGAGTAAAAAACTATTTTAATCGATACAAGCCACTTAATGTTTCTGGCAAAGAAAATGCAAAAGTACCTAATTTAGTTTTGTGCCTAAAAGTGAATGGAGAAAGAGCAGAATGGAGGTAGAAAAGTAGAAAAAGAGAAAAGAAAGTAAGAGCAGTATTAGGAAAAAAAGCAATAGTAATTGATTTTAAAATCAAATAAACTCTGGAAAGCTTCCAAATGAAACTGCTTCACAGAAACACAAAAGAGTGTGAAAAAAGAATGCAAATGTTTCAGAAGTAGTTGCAATAGCCCCACTGGATTTTCTGTTTCAGATACCATGAAACCATCTGATTAAATGGCATTATCTCTCAGTTTTTCCATTGCTTATTTGCTTTGCTGCTCTTTTTCATCCCAATCTTAGAACAGTCACTTTGGACAACTATCAGAGTAGGACTTGAGTAGTATCAGCTAGAATTTTAACTCAAAATCATTATAGAATGTATCAGCAGGAGCTTGAATTCTAAGTAATTTTTCTTTTTTTCTGAATCCTGTACCTTTCAGTAGATTTCCTCCTGAAGTGCGGATGCAGAGGTCAGAGTGTGGTTTTTGGCAGGGTTGTCTTTACTTAGTTAACTATAACAGAGAACACACCAATGCTTTCATATGTAGGCAGATTTTCCCCAGAATTTACCTCTTTTTTTTTTTTTTTTTTTTTTTTTTTTTTTTATGATTACTGTTCTTTACATTACTTTCTTTCACTTTGATACAGTAATAAAAAAGGTCACATCTGACTTTGAACAATTCTACAGATGGCCCTTGGAACATTTTTTGTCAGCCTCACTTAGCGTTTCCAACCAAGGGCTGAACTACATGCTGAGTTTGATGGGTTTTTATTACTAGTGATATCAGACCAGTTTCCCTGCTGGATATCACAATCATGTATCTAACTTCCCTTCCTATGGCAGTTTTTCCCTTAACTAAGCATGAGCCTGTTTGTCCCTACAGACTTCTTCTAGATGTATAATGCTTTCTTGGTTTCATGTGGAATGAAAAACTAGGCCTTGGAGGCATCCTAATTTATATGCCTTATCTGAAAGTGTCCCTCCAGCAGAAATCACTTTGTCAAAGCGATACCATGGCATCATATAAACATACTCCCAATATAATTTTTCCATCCCAGTATTCATTTACTCATCAAAACAATTTTTATCTCCTTTCTCCTTAATTCATATTCCAGTTCTAGTATGGCAAAGATAAAATCAACGTGCATCTGATTTATTTAGTAATGTACTAAGTCCTTTTAAGTAACTTTGATACTAACTGAAAAATTGTTTCCCAGTTGCACATAGAGTGATGTTTATAGTTTGGTTCCTCAAGGGTTTTTGCTCTGCAGTGAGTTTCATTTGATTGTGTCAGATTTAGTGAAACAGGTAATTATTTTCCTGAAGGCATAGCTAGGCTTTTTAAAGACTTAATAAATGTTCACAGTTTTAAAGTTCAAAAATATTTAGATAAGGTATAAAGAATTAGCAAATACTTCTAAACACAAGACACCTGTTCAGGGCAGGAATTTTCATTGCCCCCTGTCACTTGTTCAGCCAGGCAGAGAGAAAATAAGGAATCCTCCATATCATGCATTCTGTCTGTCAGTTGGTCATATCGATACTGTCTCAGGCAATGTAGGGTGTGACTTCAGTAGGCAACTCTCTCTCATTCTCCCTTATATTCATCAATCCACTGATCTCCTCCTGAAGCTCTGTCACTAAGAGGAATTCCTCTGCCTGGACACCACTAGTACAACCTAATAATACCCTATACAAACAGATATGATTAGATTAAGCTTAACTTATGGATTTTTTTGTTTTGCTAGACATGAGTAGTGAACGTTCCCCTAAGTTTGATCTCTTTATGTTTCTGACAAAAAGTTCAAGTACTGAACACTTTCAGAAACTAATGTGGAGTTCAAAGTAAAAATAAGATCTACCACACAAATTCCAAAATATTTTAAGCAAAGAAATTTACATGACTGATTAGCTCACAGCAAGAGTGGTACTTACTAAAAGTACTAGAAAATAATATACAATGAATGAAAAATTATGTGCTTTACAGTTGTATTTATTTGCCTTATTCTTTTTTAAGGAGAAAACTGACCATGGAACAAAAAGTGGAAAATCAAAATAAAGAAAGTATATATCTAGAGTTATTTCCTTGGGCTACAAAATACCTGAGGCATATATCTTTCCAGTTTTCAATTCTAATTAGAGATAATTGGTGTGAAATGAAAATCCAGATTCAAACAACATTAACTAGCAGGTTATGAATTCTTATCAGACATTAAATTTTCAGCAGGTACAAACCTAAATCTGTTCAACTGATGATATTCGAAGCTTTGAAATGTTGGGGTTTTTTTCTCAGCCTTTACTTCTACCATAGAGTGCCCTACATGAAGTGTAGGGCACTTTATGTATTTCAGCATACCTTGAGAATTGTAAGTCAAATCTCTTTAACTTTTCCATCAACTCTTAGTATAGAATTTTAAAAGAAGTTTTCAGCATCTGCTAATACGCTTTGTTTTGCAGAAGAGGTTAAATACTACACTACATATCTTAGCTCTTATTTGGTATTTAATTTGGTTATAGTAATTTCCTATTTTTTCCTTCTGTCCCACTCCCTTCTTTTCATACACATTCAATGGATTATCTGGATCAAATGAGGAAAATAATAAATAATAATAAAAAATCTGCCAAAACCCCTTTCTGTGCTTTCACAAGCAGATGCCATTCCCACAGGAAGTTCTTCCATGAAAATACTCCCTTTCTTTTTTTCTGTTGCACCATTAGTGCTTTTTAAATACTCAGAAATATATGCAGACCACAATGTCCCAATATACCTACTGGCTGTAGTAGTTCTCTCTGGCAATGAAATAGCATCCAGACCATGTTTGGAGAGGGCAGCCTAACCCTGAGCTTCAAGGCAACATGGTGCTGAGCCATGAAGTAACTAATCCAGTGATTGCCAAAGCTCTCTTTTGCTCATCTGTAGTGGGTTGACCTTGGCTGGATGCCACCAAGCCACTCCACCACTCCCCAGTGGGACAGGGGAGAGAAAATAAGATGGAAAACAACTAGTAGGCTGAGATAAAGCAATTACTAAAGAAAAGAAAGCAAAAGTTTGTGAGCACATAAGCAAAGAGGGAAAAAAATGTATTCTCTCCTTCCTGTCAGTGAGCAATGTTCAGCCACTTCCCAGGAAGCAGGACTTAAGCACAGGAAGCAGTTGCTCCAGAGGGGAAACAATTTAAAATATCAAATAGCCCTCTACCCCTCCTCCCTCCCATAGCTTTTATATCTGAGCTTACATCACGTAGTTTGGAATATCCCTTTGGTTAACTTGGGTCATCTGGCCTGCTTGTGTCCCCTCCCAAGACCTTGCCCTTCTCCCTTGATGGGAGAAATGCTGAGAGATGAGGCTGTGCCAGCCCTGCTCAGCAGTAGCCAAAACACTGGTGTGTTATCAACACCTTCTAGCTACCAATGAGAAGCACAGCACTGGGAGGGCTGCTGTGGGAAATGAATCCCACCTCAGCCAGACCCAGTACAGCATCATAGCTGTAAAAGGCATTTTGGGATCTTGTAGCAACCCAGAACCCACATTTTGTTTTCAGCATATTTAACACTAATGATGCCGTAGCTCATGTGTGTCATGGGCATAAAAATGTATTGCTAATTTCCTGAAAACTGGCAAGGGATAATTTGAACAACTCCCTATACTTAAGAGGCTTTGGTCTGTGTCACAGCTAAAAGAGGAAGATTCACTGAGGGTGTGGAATATAGAGTCTAGATGAGTGATTTGTCTATTTTTTTCCTTGTGGTAAGTCAATTCAGAGAGCAATATATACACTGTGTACACTTTTTTCCTGTTTGTTGGATAATTTCATATGATAGATACAAACACTCCTTTGCCCTGTTTTGTTTGTTATATTTAGTCAAATTATTAAAATGATTGCTGTACAAATAACAGCTACTTACAAAAATAAATAAATAATGGTTTCTGTGTCCAAATAATTATTTATCAGCATGAATTTGCCCTCAAAGCTAATGTAAACGAAAATAGATTGAACATTCAGTGTTGATCAGAGAGACAGCATGATGTACTTCTACCAAACCATTGACAAATACAGGTGGGAAAGGGTCAGTGCATTTATATTCCTAGCTGTTATTTGGACAGATGGCCAGTCACTGCAGCTGAAATGTTTCCCCCCCTAATTTAAAATTAATGAAGTACAAGAGATCCACCAAATTATTTTGCTTTTTTAAAATATTTCCTGGGGGAAATGAATGTATTGCTGTCTTTTGCCTACCTCCTCTTACAAGCAGAATTTTTCTCACTCTGAAGCTGCTTCTTAGAAAATTAACAAGTGCAGCACTCACCTACATGAAGCTCATGATTCTAAGAAAAACACAGAATACAAAATTTTACAATCATTTTGACAGTGAAAAAAAGACCTCTGTACTTTGGTGGGGTTTTAGGTGGTTTGGGGTATTTTTTGTTTATTTGTAGGTTTTTCGTATTGTATGTATGCATGTTGTTTAGACTTGGTTTTGATGGAATAGCTTTGGCCTAAGAAACTGGGAGGAAACTTACAGACTTTTAAATGAACTTATAGTTTTCTGAATCTATTATTGTCTGAGAAAGAAAAAAAAAAAACAACATTTAAAAAATGCTGTACTGCTTTATGTGGTCTTCCAGCCAGAACTGTTACCTCAGAAAGTCTATTCCCAGAACTATGTGAACATCATTGATGATGTAATCACAGATGCTTTTGACAAATAAAATTACAGTCATAAACAAGCAAGTCACATTGGCTGGGAACCAGGAAGAAACAGGGGAAAAACAGTGTTTATTGCAATGGAAATAACCAAACTGGACAAGAAAGGAACATTTCTAGGAAGATGGTTAAAAAGAGTGAAGAGAAAAGAACAAATATCAAAAGTTCAAACAAAATCCCTGGCTTTCAGAACTTCAGAACTTAAGAAAAATTTTAATTTGAATATTAACATATCAGACTTGTCTCAAGCCATATTTTACCTAAGTTCTAGCAATAACTCTTAAGCACTTGGTCCTTATCAATCAGCATTTTTTTCGTATGATACACTGATGTTATTTCACTGGCTACAGGTGAAAATCATTTAGCTGAAAATCAAAAAAGGTCTTCTTTCTGACAATACTACCTTTGGCTTGCCCTCCATCTTACTTCCACTTAAACTGAGCAGAGCTATCATCTCAAACAGTAGAAGTATGGTTTCAATATTCATGTTAGATGGCTCTGTGATAGGTGTGCAGTGCATGGAACATTTCTGCTGCTGGATAGGCAACTTCAAGTGAACGTGTAAGATTCCTTTAAGAGGAGAGAGAGATGTGTAACACCACCACTCTGAGTGTATGAAACAAACCACTGATATTCTGGAAATAACAGTGTGCAGCTCTGAAAATTATTTTTCAAGATAAAACTACTCTTCATTCTTTCTATTTCCTGGCTTAAAAGTATAAAAAGATTGGAGGAAAAACATTTTTTGAGACTTCTTTTTAAGACATCTTTGCCTATTAATTTGCTGAAGTGATTGAAACAACTGTTCTCAGGCTGAGCCGGTTGATGCTCAAGGGAAAGTCCCAACTATGTAATCAGAATAGCTTAATCTTTTAGACTAAATACAGTAACAGATGAAGAACATGGAGCAACAGTTAGTCAGTCTAGAAGGTAAGCCTCTGCCCACAAAAAGGAACAGGAACATACTATGTCCCTACAAGGCTGGTAGAGAAACAGTTAATACAAGACAGTGAGCTCAATTTGAGCTTAGTGTGTTGACACAGCTGCAGACTGTGACAATAAAATCAAGCTAAGGAAGGGTGGCTTTTTGCCATGATAACTTTGGGATGGAAGCAAGCTTTGTGAGGTACCTCTATATGTCACTGCTAGATGAATAAAATCACTGGCAGATATTTTCAGCAAGCACTAGTTCATGTAGTAGAGTAAGCAAAAACCTTATTTTGTTTTGTTTTTTTACCCAGAAATGAGTGCATATGATGGACACAGCATATAGTAGGACTTCCAAAGATTTGTTTGGTACATCATGTATGTTGATATGAAATTCTGTATGTGGCTGACAATCAAGAAGCGCTCAGTAGTGATTACTTGGATGAAAAGTCGCATTATGAAGGAGGAGAGCTTTTGCAAGGACCAGAACGGTAGCAAAGAGTGAAAGTAGTGGTATCTTCTTCTCTAAATAAGCAAGGCATTACGCTGTTTATAGAATACTTTCTCACAGGTAGCAATACTTCTGCCTCAAGTGGTGCAAGAGATAGTGCATCAATATACTGTTGAGAACCAGAAAACATGCAGAGATCTTATCTATTTTTAATTGCTGAGATATATGGGCTTTTGTGTCCATATTTGAAAAGTGTAAAGAAATTTAGAGCTTTGAGCACAGTTTAATGACTAATGAAGTATATTTGTAAGAATTGTACCAATGGGGCTTTGTTTTTCATTTTGCCACAAACCAAAAAAGAATAAACAAGTTGCATTTATTTCTGTCTAGTGTCGAAGCAAATTGCATGTACAAAATTTGCTATACTCACCAAATAATAAATCAAAGTCTGTGTAGTTTGTAACGAGCCCTGTTTACTCATCACTTTCACTGGGTCTCAAATTGTGATGTTGAGGCTCAGAATAAAAACTGAATGTCTGCATGTAAGTTTTATGATTCTACTTTGATCTCAAGGATTGTGGATAGAATCTCAGCTTCTCAGCTAATGCATTTTTCCAAACACTATTTTGAAAGCCACATTAATTTCAGCAGGATAGAAGGCTGAGTGGTACAACCTCTTATACCTTCTAACTACTTGTAACTAGAACCCAGTGACAGTTATTTCTTTTGTGATATCTTGTAATATTAAAAAAGCCCATTTCAAATCGTACTTCAGCGGGATATATAGAAGCCAGTCAACTCCACAATATTATAATAATTATAATATTTGCTTGGTAGGGAAGAAACAGGAAATGGAGAACTTCAGTCTGTGTTACAACCATCCATCCACCTGCAGTGCTATCTTCTATAACAAAATACTGCCCTCCTACCCTCAAATAATTCTGCTCCTCTCTGATTTCAGCTTTCCAAGCAATGAAGTGTAGGCATCTGTCAAGATGGAAACTAATTTATTCAGAATTAAAATGCAGCATTAAGATGGATTCTTTTTTTTAATTTTTCCTTTTCCCTTATTAATCTGAAGCTTTGAGGATGCACATGGAAATTGCTTTGCACACATGCAAAGTAGTTAGTTGCACATCACATAAGATACAGGAGTTCCTAACCAGTCAGAGGAGCAAGAAAAATAATTAAATTATTTGTACTTTATTTAACAGTCCAGTCGAGCATGTGCAGGAAACTGGGATTTTTACATATTTCTTTATCCTTTCTCACTACACTTTTTTTTTACATTCACATTCTTAACAGAACATACCAAAAAATGAGTTCTACAAAATGGATCTTTACATGATATTGAAGTGCAACTCTGTTTATTGCAGGTTTCATAAACCTCTAGTCAATGGGGTAGAATGTACTTTCAAAAAGAAAAAGAAATCCTTAAAGTTTTCTTCAAGTAAAATGACAAAGGATCATTTGAAAGAAATCTCATCACCTCCAAATATTTTTAAATGGAGAAGCAGACACATAGTTAACTTTTCCCTGTATCATGAATAATTATGTTAATTATTTGGAAACCATGGACAAAAATTACAATATGAAAGTCATGGTTACATGAAGAAACTTTCCCCTAGTCCTTTCCAAAAAGCTTCCCTGATTAGTATAGATGTGTGGAACACACTTTGCTGCTCAAATTGGAACACGAGGCATAAGGAAAACACTGAGGACTGAGGCTGCATCCATACAGTTCTCTTAAAGGTCTCTGTTACAAAGACTTTAAGAGTGAATTTATTGGGTTTGTGTTTTTTTTTGTTTGATTTGCTCTTGAAGGACCCTTGATGCTCTAACTAGAGAAGCTAACCCAAGTGAAAAGATGCTCTAGGACCATTCAGCCTTACACATTTCTGAGGCCCTCTAGTTATGACTAATATTCAAGGATATTGCTCCTGAAAAGAGAGAACAGATTTCCAGTAGATTGCTAAGGTAGAGAACATATCACATTAGGTTCCACTGTTTCTTTAAAAGTTCCAATCCTGTAATTTACTGACTTTCCTCTCCTAAAATGATAGAAACATAAAAGGGTTGCAAGAAAGATGCCCTCTGCATCACAAAGGACTGTGATACATTACCTCTCCTGGGATTTAGTTCCCAGCTGTCCCAGCCCACGTCTTTCATCATCTCTCTAATTTATCCCTATCTTTTCATAGTCCTAAGAAACAATGTTAACAGCAAAGCAAAAGGTATTTGACCTTTGCAATGGAAAAAAAAAATTTCTTCAGCACTTATCCAGTCTCGCTTTCTTTCTTTTTTTTTTTTTCCCCAAAAAGTCATCTCTAAAATTGTGTCCCTTGTGCCCAGAAATGTGTTCCGTGATCTTTGCCAGGGTAATCTTGGGCCACAGGGACCAGCTGCAATGTAATTTTTTGGCCTCTAATGTCCACCTGAGGATCCTTGAAACTACTTCAATAGCTGTTGAATACGGAGAAGCTTGATGCTCTGGATGGCTTTTCCTTCTCTCATTTATGCTGACTTTTCCAACAATATTATTTTGAACAGGGAAATGAAAACAGTGTTTGTGATCATAGGTAGCCATGTAGACAAAAGTCCAAGAGGCCTGAGTTTTGACCTCTGTTAGGAATAAAATTATCACTGTGCTTTACAGATTTTGCTTTCTTTGCCTGTCAATTTCCTGCTCTCCTCCATCCCCATCACATGCAGCAGAGGTCAGCACAGTATATAATGCTTTCTGTTGAACAGATTGACAAACCTGGCCTCAGGCTGATGGGCTTTCCAGGAGAACTATCACTTTTCCATTCATGCTATGTATTTTCATTTCTTGGTGAGAAACACCTTAGAAAAAGGCAATAGGCTATTGATTAGGAAAATAACACCAATACAGTAATCAGTATATAATGTTTCCACCATCACCACTCCACTCATGGCTCAAGTATTAACACAACCTTTCCATCACCACAGCCCGGTCTTGAGCATCAGTAGTTTTGTTTTGTTTAATTCATGTGGTGGTGCTGTGTTCCTGGCAGAGAGCCATCCACAGCTACTTACACAGTCTGTCACTTCATCTGTAAATCCGGAATCATCCATTGGTTCAGTTTACTCTTCAGGCCTCGGAAGGGTGCATTTTGACAGACTGAGAGTATTCCTGCTGGTTCTACTGAGCAGTTTGACTACTGTTGTTTCATTGAATCCTATTGTATGGTTTTGCCACCTACATGCCTACCCCCAGCAAACTCTTTGGCATAATTCAGTCCTCAGGAAAAATTTCAAAGGAACACATTCAAATACTATTATAGACGTGTGGGATGAAAAAGAAAAAAGATTATGCTATGTCCCTTTTTCCACCACTATTTTGCACAATTATCCAAAGAGACTTAGTATTTTAATATGTGCCAATGCTAAGTAATATCTATGACCTGAAATTTAGGTAATGATATAAGTGTAAATTATTTCTGTGATATTCTATAGTAAATTAAATACTAATTTTGGCTTTAGAAGCAAGTGCAGGAGTGTTTGAAGCCAATCACAAATAGCTGAAATTTTCTGTTTTCTTCCAAGAAATTCTGCTGAAGAAACTGTACCATGATTATCAGAGAAAGAGGAAAATAGAATTCCGGTAAGTAAATATGGCACTAGATTATATGCCCTGCAGGGATAGTAATATTTCTTGGCAGACTACTCATGTTATTTATTATTTTTTAAATGATACTATCTTCATTTTATTCTTCTGCTTTAATGTATTCATGCTGATGGTTTAAGATTCAACACAAAAAGCACCTTAGTAAAATCTCAGCCAAATAATATACTACAGCCACAAAAATAAAGTCACCAAAAGCACAATAATCTATCTCCAGAGAAAAACAATCATTTAATTGAATGATAAAAAGAAAAACCAAATCAATTTCCTCTTCAGAAGATAAGGAATGGCAAGGAAAAAGAAAAAATTACATACCATGTCAAAATACCTTACTGCCTAAAGGACATTCAGGAAATCTATAATAGGAGAAAAAGATTCCTAAACTACAAGGACAGTCAAAGCAGTAAAATAATATTTAAAAAAACATACTTTGCATATTTCTTTATATGAACTTGAGAAACGAAAAATAGGTGAAGGAAAATAAATTTTTAAGGGGTACTACTTCAAGTGCAAAATAATGCTGAGAAAGCCTTAAATTCCTGAATACTTTTGTGTGCATACATGCCCATGGACTCAATTTTCTGCCATATATATTCATGCTATAACAAACAGCAACAGAAGTTGCACCAGTTTTAGGTGGTTTTTTTTGTTGTTTGTTTTCGGGTTCTGTTTGTTTGGTTGGTTTTGGTTTTTTGTTGTTTTATTTATATTTTTTTGGTTGGTTTAGTTGATTGGTTTTGATGTTTTGAGGAGCTTTTTGTAGTATTAGCTGTAAAACAAACAAAAAAAAAGTCATATTCTTTTGTGAGCAATTTCTGAAACTGTACAACATAAATTGCATTTCACATTAGTTAGCCTAACAAGTTAGTGTGTTATATAGAAGTCTGTGATTATTTTCTTTTTCACTGATTGTGATGGATACATTCCTGTTGCAATTATTTTTCCTTTTCACTGTTTGTGCTTGATATATTTTCTTGGAGCCAACTGTTTTTTCAACACTTATTGGTAGTCTGTTTACTCTTGTTGAAGATGTTATTTTAATTTTATGCTGGTCTCTTTAACTTCTAAAAGACTACATATTAGGAAAACATAAGAATAGTTGCAACTCCTGAATCACAGCTAAGTACAGTTAAAAATCATGGCATTGTCAAGAAGTTGTGCAAGACTTAACTGTAAAATAAGCAGATGCTTAAGGCTTAAGTGAACTAGGGGACATAACTCCAGTTGTGGTACAAGGAAAACTGGAAATTTCCCAGTATAAATCCATGCATAGATACAGTAATGTCAATATGGCCGATTACAGAACCATTTTTTAATCTTAAGAGGACAGAACACTAAGAAGGGAAGAGGTCAGAGTATCCAAATCAGAGGTGATTTCTATTGTCTTTTAACTTCTGTTTAATAACATTAATAATAACAGTAAAAGTTCTGAGAAATTGTAGGTGCTTCAGATAAGAGCATCTCCACTGTTTTCACCAGCATGCCTAGAAAATTCTCAGGAGTTGTAGATAGATTGTCGATAGACATCATGGTGACATGACATTGATCCCAAGAGAAAAAAAAACAAAAACAAAAGCAATTGTTCTAACACACGGAGTAAGAGCGTCATTTAAATAGGCAATGATACAAATACTTCACACCTTTACCATCACTGATAAAAGAGAGATAATAGCATGCTATCATGCTCAGTTGTCTAAAAACTCTCAGTTTCTCTTGAGAGATCTAATCAAGTGATCCTGTCTGGAGTCTACTGCCTCAGTTGCTATGACTATGATTGTAACTCAGGCACCTGATATGGGAAGCAGGTACAAGCACAAGACTGTCTGTTGGTCCTACGAGAGACAGGTGTCAGGAAATAGTGAAGTATCCACAGGATTTGTTCCATGCTGAGACTTTGTGTATGTCAGCCTAGTTTTGGTGTGAACCATTAGCTGCATATATCCTCTTTGTTACATATATGCAAATATTCCTTTAAACATGTGAGAATAGTCCTATAAAAAATTCTAAGAAACCTCCCAGGCTGTTGAATGAGACACCCGTTGCAGGGTTTTGAAAAGGTCCAGAAGAATTAAATGTTATCTCTAATGCTTGAAAAGCAAATATAGCAGCTCATCCATTCTGATCTGCAGTTTGTAACTAAACTACGATGTCAATGTCATTGTGTTAATACTTTCAATCTCAGGAAAAATGCATTATAAATACTTTTCCACTGTCTAATTGCTCTCAGTTTCCCAAACAGGAAGCCATTATTTGTAATAGCTTAATTCTTAGAATTTTATATTTGTTATAATCATTCTAAGTATTACGTATTTCTGATATAGTTTTATTGATATTTGAGTAATTCATTTGAACTATTTTCAATTGATACAAATTATGCATAGAAAATATATTAAAAGAACATCAGTCAATGCACTTTAAAGTTAGAATATGGTAAGATTATACTTGCCTGTTATCTTTTCTCTGCTCCCCTGTGTACCTGAATTACAGTTGTGAGATTATGTGATTGGATTCTCCCCACACACCACTCTTCTGAAGACAAATTAAATATATTTATCAGGGCCCTGAGCATAGCCTTGCCCTGAGCATAGCCTCGCCCCATGCCAGCCCCTGGGGTCAGCCCCTTCCCAATGGAGCAGCAGCAGGGCCTGCCAAGATGGGCCCACATCCAAGTCCACATCCCAACCTGGCCTTGACCAATCCCCATCCAATGGAAAGTGCCCAATGCCCAGGGAAAGGGCTGCCCTGGCACCCCTGGTTGCCCTGCTCTTGGATGCCATACCTTGTCCTGCTCCCAGCCTGGGGAGTCCCGGCCGCTCCTGGCCCTGGGCCCACACGGAGCTGCAGCCCACATGGCAACTTGACAATATTCAATGAGAGAAATTTGCCTGCTTTGTGGCAGCATTTGATAATGTACAATAAATGAACTGTGTTGCAAAAAAATATTACTTGCCTTAGGATTAAGAAAATGGAATTTCACACTAAAGTATTATTAATTATTATAATATTATTATTATTATTATTATTATTATTATTATTATTATTATTATTCTACTGAATTCCTCTGAGGTGTTGGAGAACAGAAGAGAAATGCTGAAAGTTTTTGTCAAAGAAGTGGATTCAAATTGTTCTTTATTGAAGGTTATACTTAGAGGGGGAAGAAAGAGCCACCTCCATGCAGCAGCACAGGTCCTTTGTTTCAAGACTGTTAAGTGCAGGGTGGGCTGCCGTATGAACAACCTGGGTTGTTCATACAGTCCTTCCACACTTTCAGAATATGCCAGCTACAAACCTCCTTGGTTTGGAAAGGTGACTGCTTGTGAGACCATTTCTGTAAGCAGTCTGCATGCAGACTTCTGCATCAAGGATATTCCAAGATATTTGTCTCCTGGGACAATTACACTTTTCTACTAAATACTAATGGTTGGGAAGTTATACTAAAATGTAGGTAGTTAAATAAATACAGAATTTTATAAATTATTGTATAATAAAGTACTTTTACATTACTAAAATAGAGGGTTTGCTTTATACTAAATGTAAATTGTAAGAAATGGAGAATAACTTTTCCATATTGCTGGTGTTCAGGATTAATCTTTAGGTTATGGAATCAAGTCCTGAATTTTTCTTGACTTCTCTAGTCAGGTGAGTATGAGCATCTTACATTAACTTTACCAGCAGTGATGATATTTTCTAAGAAACTGTAAATGCACAATTCGGAAGATTCTCATTCACCTGTCCTGACGTTACTCCATTTTGTATAGAAGCTTCAAATATTTATTTAGAAAATAGCTTTATAATATGGTTTGCAGTATGCCTTCACACAAGGAATATAAAACTTCAAAGCATACTTGGACATCTTACTATGAAATGGAACAAAGTCAATGTGAAATCTTTAAAGACAACTGTACTACACAGGGATAAAACTTGCTTGTGTTCTTTCACAGCACCATCCCTCCCCTTTGACTATCTTCCCAAAGGAGATGATTGTCTACTATGCTATGTGGTTTAACACTCCCTTATTGCACCTGACTGTAGGATCCCATCTCACTCTCCTCCAGCAATACAGGAACACTTGGAAATTTAAAAGTAATGTACTTGCAGTAAAGGGTGAAGTAAGAGCTTTTGCCTTTCCATGGGAATTGAGACTTTTGTTCTGAAAAGCCTATATGCAGACTGAAAAAAATTCAGAGCCCGCCCAGCACAGATATTGGATGGCAAAGAATCTGACTCCAAATGCCTAATGAGCCACATGATGGGAGAAAATCAGAATAATAGGAAAGCAGTATTTTGCAATATAATTTGAAATACATATATTACTATTATTTTATATGTACTAATGAACTCTGAGCTATTTTATAATTCAAATATACGTTGACTTATTTCATAATATATAACAATATAAAGTATTAATTATTGCTTTATTTTACATTACACATTTACTGTGCTTCCATGTACATATTGAATGTGTCTCTGCTTTAAGTCTTCTAAGTCTCCTGTCCATGTGTAATAGCCCCTGTTCATACTGAAACTCCATTATTTTTCTGTTAATTTGCTTGTGTTCAGACAGATCTTCCTGAGTAATTTACCTCTGTTAATATTCCCTTCCATTGTACAAGTTCTATAAATAGGTTTAGACACTAGATTAAAAATAATAGAAATCAATAATAATGTCTGTGTTTCTGATAAGTTCAAGTACTAGAGATAGAGGTTTCACTCCAGCAAAACATGTAAGCATGTGCTGATTTTTTTGTTTTGGTTTGGGGTTTTTTTGGTTGTTTTTTTTTTTTTTTTTGTTTTTTTTTTTTTTTTTTTGTTTAGGATATAGTTCTGTTTCTGGCACACTTTCCAAAGAATTTATGACTTTTTCTTCATCTATGTTTTAGCAAGGCTGGCATTACATTTCCGACTTACCAAATCCACTGCATTTTTTCAACCTCTAATTAATTTAATTCTTGAAGTTGGACCTCTTTGTTCATTAATTCAACTCTGATGTAGTATTCATCCAGGCTTCCAGTTAGTGTTAAATGTCTTCTTAGCTCATCTTTCCTATGTGTCATATTCTTATTGAAGTCTTGCAGGTGGTCTTGGCATGTTTACAAAAAATCTCAGCGGTAGTAAGAGCTATGCAGTGGAAAAGATTTATACATATTCCAAATGTAGAGAAGAATAGTATGTAAAGCAGGCAAAGACTGAACCTGTGTATTATACTTTACAGAGTCTGGACTGTAAACTTCTTCAGCTTTAAGAGATCTTCCTTACAAGAATAATTATATCATTCTTGCAGTGCCTAGTCTTTTGTAGGTATGGTTTAAAACAAATAATAAATTAAAAGCAAATATATATCATATATACTGACCTTACATTGAAATAGGAGAAACAGAAAATGAACGTGCAGAGAGGACATTCATATTTTAGCCACAGACATAATTTAAAATTAGATACACTTACATTTGGAGTGGAAGAGAAATAAGTCTGAAAATCATGTTTGGAAATGTAGAGGGTGAAAGGAGATTAATGTAAATGGCATAGAAGGTAGATGGTGTAAGACTGAAAAACATCAAGTCAAAATATACCTCTGATTCTTTGGATAAATACTCATCACTAAAGATTCCCTCATCTATTATTCTATCTATTGGCATCAGGCTGTCACAGACTGTTTCATATTAAGGGCTGTTTTAGCATGTGTCTGTTGTAAAATAATTGTGGCTTTAAAACCAGAGTGAAAGCAGGGTTCTTTATAGCCTTGTTATTAGGTTTCAAAGTTTCTGCAACAATGAAAACTGCTATTGAAAAGGAATTAAATTTAATAATCAGACTATTAACCAAGGATATTTGCTGCACATTACACAGAGACAAATTAAAAAGATTACTAAAATTTCCAGAAAACATCTGTTAAACAATGCCAAATTGATGATAAAGAAAATTGAGTTGCCTTTGCAGTTAAGTTTAATTTATCTGTACCTAGCATAAAAGAGCTATCAAAGACAGCTATTCATTTGTTGCTACTTCAGAAATATTCTATCTGTGAATCCTTAAAAGCTGAGACCTAACTTACTGCCAAGTTTTTCTTTTTCTGAATTGATGGAACCATGGAGAGATGAGTTAAGCTCCTCCTTTTAAAGGATAAAGCTATACCTTTACTGTCTGACACTATAAAAAAGATATGGAGACAGGTTTCATTTAGATTTGACTTCAATTAAAGGACTAAAACCCCAAGTTGTGGGGAAAAAAACCCAACCAACCAAAAAAAAAATGCTGCAATCCCAAAGAAACCAAACTACAGATGGCTTGTTTTACCCAGCCTTTTAAAATATCGGTGATACGAAATGTAGGTATAAGATTTCACACTGATGAGCTATTATCTGGTTTTCAATCTTCAATTTTTATTTTTCTTTTATTAGAGGTGTTTTAATTTCTGGAAGTAACTGCTATTTCCAAGTCAGTAAATAGTGCAGACCAATAAGAAGATACTGACAGGTGAAAGTTGGTACTGAGATCTATGTTTTTGCTCTATGCATTTCATAAGGGTTGACTTTGGACTGGTTGTAATCGAGGGGATTGAGTGCCCATTAGGAATTAAATGAAAGATTTTGATTTAGTTGTGTCCAAAAGAAACAGAATTGGTAAATTTGAAAAACAGTCTGCAATGTGTAACTAAATGTTGCGACAGGGAATGATCAGGAGACGGTCCTCAGACAACTACCCAAACAAAAAAACTGATAGAAAAAGGAATTCAGTATGACTAGTTCTTGAAAAATTAGATGCTGTTAGCTCATGCTCGTTCACACATTTCCCTACAAATAGAAACATTAATTCCACAGGTTCTGGGATGGTAAAATGAACCTCACTTCCCCTCCCTCCCCTTACTTTCTAGTTCTACACTTATAGTTCAGTTTGAAGACTTTCCGATGACCTTATAGTTCCTTTTCTCCACTGAATTATTGTAGAATTTTTTAATCTGAACAACTTATTCCTGGTTTATGTATCTATTTAA
Source organism: Aphelocoma coerulescens (assembly GCF_041296385.1). Classification (NCBI taxonomy): domain Eukaryota; kingdom Metazoa; phylum Chordata; class Aves; order Passeriformes; family Corvidae; genus Aphelocoma; species Aphelocoma coerulescens. Next base: position 38,924,767 of record NC_091019.1, on the reverse strand, counting down.
CCTATTCATTTGAGTAACAGAGAAAAAATACCAAAAATTTTGGCAGTTTTACTGCCAGTTAGAATTGCATTTGGTTTAAATTGTCCTTTGAAGAAAGTATTTTTTAATAACAAACTCCTGCTTTTACTTACCAGTAGCAAGAATAACTAAATTTTAATTAATTTCTGGAGACATACCTTAGATCTTTATTAGACATCATTGCCTCTTTTTTGATCTTGAAATAATTTTTTTCATTGGCCTTTCCCATTTTCCCTTCTCAAACATAAATGTAATACTAAGAAAAATTAAAATCTATAAACAGAAATAAATAAGAAAGCGTTAATGAAGTAATGACACATTGTAGAACCCTAGCACTATAAGGCAGCTCAGGCTGCAAAGGACTTCAGAAGGTCTGTCAGAGCTGGGTCAGATGCAAGGTACTCCAGGCTGCTCAAGGCTTTAGCCAATATGGTCTTGAAAACCTCTGGGAATAAAGATGTCACAGTCTCACTTAGCAACCTGTTTCACTGCTCAATGCCTTCATGGTGGAAGAAAAAACCTTCTGTTAGGCTCACTTTGGACCTCTCTTGCTCAACTGGCTCTGTATTGATGACCCCCTTGTAGGCATTGGGAGGCTGCTATTAGCTGCTTGACAAAACTGTCTCTTGTCCAAGCTGAACAAGCAAACTCCCTCAGACTCTTCTAAAAGAGCGAGAACTCCATCTCCCTGACCATCCTGGTAGTCCTCCACTGAAAAAATACCAGTTTATTAATACCTTTCTTATATTGGAGGAGCCCCAAATTTGGATATGGTATTTTAGACTAGTCTAAAAAAATACAGAGCAAAGGAGAACAATGATTGCCATGACTGGACACACATTCACTCTTCTAGGAGATTAGTTGTCTGAGTCCCACTGTTACCAGCTGCTGTGAAGAAAGGTAGATGTGAGGATCTGTCCCTCCCTCCCAAGAATTTCCTTCTCACTAAAAGTCTCACAAGTATGCAACATTGCAATTGTGTAGCAGTCAGATCTGTTCCTAAGTCATGCTGCCTTGATCCTACCTCAGCCACGGACGTGCTTCCTGGATTGACTTTGCACCTTCCCCACTACAATGCATTTGCTATGATCACAGAATTTATTGGCTGACTATCCAAACACTGTCTTCCCACCTATCCTGATCCTGACTTACTGACTCAACTTCCTGACTCATTGTCAGTGAGGTCAGTGCCCTTTCCCACTCCTCTGCAACCCTCAGTTCCCAGCCTGCCCTTCCTTCATGGAGCAGTCCATCACTGAAACTCCTTAACAATTAGTTCTGTTGAGCTACTGGCTTGGCTTCTGCTATGCCAGAGCACATTGGGTTCATCTCACTGGCTGACAAGATGCTTAGTGAATCCCCATCTTCCACAGTTGCAAAGGGATCTTCCTCTCCAGTTGCAGGACCTTTGATTCATCCTTTTTAAAATGTATTGGCATATTTTAAAAACAGCACAAACTATTTGCATTATTTCTTAAGAAAATAAACATGCATAAACTAAAACTTAAAGACTAATATTCTGCAAACAAGGAATTATAAAAAAAAAAGTGTTAATCAAAATGAAAACCCTAAGACAAGAATTATATTCACATATTACACAAAAGAGGCTCACTTTAATGACATTCATTTCTGTGATACAAATTGCTTTATGGAAAGTAAACAAATCAAAATGGAAACAGCAGCTGTGGCTTAAAATTACCATCAAACCCCCCAAAAAATCACTGAAAATAGTAATTAAGAGTGAAAGTCCACTTATAGAGCTGACAAAACTTCTTGCAATGCTAATATCATTATCAAATACAAGAAGAATCATCACAAAATAAATCATATTATCATGGCTACAATTTTATTTAATTTTTCCTTTTTTTTACTTTTCCCATTTTATTAAACAAAACCCCCTAAAATTTGCAGGCAATGGCTCTAAAATTTATGTTGTTTTTTGATATAGCCCTGTGACAGGAATGTTGTGAGCGTTATTACCAGCAGCGTTGGTAGGTACCAATTCAATACTAACTTCAGTTACACTGAAGTTTAACAAGCATTACAGCTATAAGGAGGTAGGAGTATTATTAAATTTATTGTTAAACCACTTTTGTAGTACTTTGCAGCAAGCCCTTAGTGATCTACACCATTTAAGTATATAGCAAGATAATATTTTGGTATTAAAAAAATATAGGAAAATATTCTTCCAAAACACTTCCACCAAAGTGGTGGCTCACAAGCCACAACACCACTATTCAAAGGTGCTGGCTAACAAGCCCAATACCCCTCCACAATCTCCCCCTCCCACAACAAAGTTCAATATGGGGTAGAGTAAGATAGACACACTTTGCCCAGACACAGCAAGGGAAGAAAACAAGACAGAAAAGAGAGAGGACAAGAAATATCACTAGTCCTTCGATCCCACTCTGGTCCTGGTCCAGAGCTGGGACAAAGAAAGAGAACAAAAGAGAAAGAGAAGAAAAAAAAAGAGAGAGGCACTTGATCTTGAACCTTTCATAGTTCGCCTGGTACATGCCTCCTATGAAAACTAGATTTTTTGCTCTGTTTTGTTTACATGTGCACAGCCAGTCCTTCTTCAGGAAGTGAGTTGGGGGGGATGGAACTGAGCACGAATCCCAAGTGGAGCAGGAAGTTGGCTCAGAACAGTGCTGCCCCACTTCCATGGTACCCTCTCCCCTCATTACCTGCTTCCTGTACTGATACTCAGAATGTTTAAAAGAAAACATGCTTAGGTCTGGTTCTCTACACAAATATATGTAAAACCACATGGTGCAACAGAGATTCATCCCTGTTCTTTTCATGGCAAGAGTTTCCTTCCTTGGCTTTATGATTACTGGACTTCATAGAATATTGCTGTTATCACTTAGTGACATAAAAATAGGGTTTATTTTGATATAAGCAATCATTTTGCAAGAAACATTGCCTTTTATCAATTCCTCACTTCACTGACTCACAGGTATTAGGAACATAATGACAGTTTCAAATTAAGACACGGATACATGGGATTAATTAAGTAGATATGGAAGGGACAGAGACACTGCAGTGCTTAACTTTAATGCATTTGGGCCTAAACTGTGAGCATAAGAATTATGCATTTCACGGAGGGAATACAAAGATTTATAGGCTGAAGAGAGAACTGTAAGCTTCCCAGCAATAAATGATAAGTAGAAAACAGTATCTGATAAACAAATCTGAGAATAATGCTTTTGAGATGATACCTCTGTTAACAGAGGAAGCAGAACCAGGATTCTCACTAACAGTTAACTTCAAAATTCTGAGCTCCACTTAGGTAGTCTTGATATTTAAACAAAACTAAATGCTCCTGAACTATGTTCCCCTTTTACAGCAACTTGCAAGCTAAACCTCTCATCCAGAGAAAGGAAAATTCTAGTCTTTTTTCTTCTTAACCACAATGGATACAAATACTATTCTCAAACCATACAAACCAGAGTTGAACTCTGTATTCTCGCCTTTCTTGTAAAGTGTATTCACCTGCCCAGCTGCAAGATTCATGGGGCACAAAGGAAAGTGATTCTGGAGCTCTGTATTTAGTGACAGTGTGAATTCTCATTGTTCAAGATCCCATTTCTACATCCAACATAATTTTTTGTAATTTTCATCCAATGTAGACGGATACAGTGTAGAATGCATAGAAAGCAATGAGGTAGTAGATTTTAGCATACATCTCCTAAATCAGTGTTTTAAGATATTAAATGACCTAAGAGTAATCTACAGTCACATAACTGGTGATATATCTTTCTTTATTAGCTCCATCAGTCTTGAAGTCTTTCCAAAAAAGACTTAAAAAGTTAAGAAAACAGTTGCTCTTATGCTACTCTATGAAAATGTGGGCATTTATGACACTCCTTCAACAGCATTGTAAAAGTTACGTCGCTATCAATGCTCAGAAGACAGCTGCTGGCTCCCAAGTTGTCAAGCATTTCAAAATATGAAACTCAAAGTAGTTTTTATTGAAACAAATCATGACAATACCACAACTAAAAGTTATTAACTATTTAATCCTTGGATTATCTAAAGCCTAAAGTAAGAATGACTAGTATGACTAACATATCTGTTTTATCAATCTGTTTCTGAACTCTTTTTTGCTACAATGGGCTGAACCACCAGCCATTTCAGCAATGAATCTTACTAGATTTTCAAAAAACTTCAGAGAACTTTTTGGTGTTTTCTACCTGCCTGACACAATACATTGAAGTCTACACTACTTGGAACTGAGAGTTAGGTTAGCTCCATCAGTTGAACTGTGTCACAAATTTGGCTCTTCTACTCAGAAAGGTGACTTCAGAAGTAATTTTACCAGGGGGATTCCACATGCAAAAGAATGGAGAATTTTGACCCTTCATAAACACTTTAGACTTTAGAGTACTGTCTTTAATTTGTGTTCAGCGGAACACGAATTGATTCTTTTACATCAAAGCTTAGGAAAACTTTCTTTAGGTTTCATCCTTCATAATCTATCCCTCCTTTTCAACAGCTCAACATTAATGTAATATCCAAAAATAAAACTTAAACTTCAAACAGTCAACATAAAAGCCTACACAGCAAACAGAGGTGAAATTACGATACACATAAATTAAACCTTTCAAAGCTAGTTTTTGGTTTTGTTTCTATTTACTCTGTAGAGTGGAAAAGAAGGTTTGTTTTCAGTTCAAGTCTTCTATCTATATGACACAGTTTTTTTTCATTAACAAAATATAAAGAACGATATTTGTATGGATAGAAATATCTTGAAACAGCTAAACAGCTTTGTGTAATTTTCAAATACATATTTGTTGATAACAGAGAAATATCAAAGCAGATGGGATTATTTGGTCACTAGATGTCAGCAGTATGTGGAATTAATGAAGCAAAATAATGACAAAAGTAGAACTTCCTGTTATAAAAAGACAGAGGAACTTCCAACGTAATGAGATTTTATTTTAATTACCTATTTAGAAAATTCTATAACCCTCATCATAATAATGATGCAGTTCATCAGTGTATACAACTATCAATGACCTGATAAATAAGACAATTTTTAGGTTATATCCATAAAATTTTTAATATAATTTCAATATGCTATTAATTATTTAATTTTCAATCTAGAATGCCATCATTACACCCACTAATGTAGTTTCTGGCACCAAAGTTTTGTCATCTCTAAAAAAATTCCTGCTCTGGCTGCTGAATAAAGAAGCTGTTTTCAAACTTTTTCATGACTTTGGAAAGTTTTATGGGTTTATTTTAATTTATTTTTTATTCAAGAGGGACACTTAAAAATCTGTCCTTCTTATCATATGCTAGGTATAAACTAATATTCTCTTTTTACTTCCAAAACTGGTAGAAGAACAAGGAGTTTTTCTGCATCCAAAAAGGTCCTGTATTGTTCCCATTCTTCTTTTTACACTGAAACAGATTTATTTATTATTACAATTAAAGACTGGTATGCTTTATTAGCACTTCTTACTGTAGGACATGTTTCTGTGACATGCTCCTGCTTCATCTGCTGCTATTAATTTAGGATCTTGATCAAGATAAACCAAGATCAAGAGGACTAGATCTTGCAGAATATACTGTTTACAAATAGAAGAAACCTCAGGGAGTTTTGTGTCATTAAGGTGAGGCACAAATACTGTGTTGGATTTTTTACTTCCTGTGCTTTGAGATGGCTATCTGGACCTATCTCTGCAAGTTTTCTTTAGTAAGAGACTAACCATTTAGACCACACTTAGAGTGATTTTGGACTCAGTGTGAGTGTGACAGAAAAAAATTCCAGGTTATACTTGTGTAGCAGCAACATCTAAAGTTGAAAAAAACTTTCACTTAATATCACGTTCAAAACAGCAATGTCAAATCTTAAATTGTGATCATGCAGAAAGAATCCCCCATTGAAATTAACCTATTTTACTGTGTTCCCATAATAATAGCATGCAATATTATTTTGTTGAATTTCTGACATATTCTGTGTATGCATGGATCCAATCAGAAAAGAAATACCTTAGCTTTCCTCTTTTTTTTACCTTTGCAAATACATGTGACAATGTTCAGCCAAGGTATCTATAATTGCGTCCAGTGAATAGAGGGCCAGATGGCAAACAAGTAGAGTCTCACTATAAGTATCATGGTACTCTTTCCATAAAAACAAGGCTTTTATGTGTGTAATGAAATATTACTCTTTACCAGTGAAAGTGCAAATTAAACAGTGTCAACCTTCATGAAAATTTGCAAAGTGGAGAAAAAACAACGCTGCATTTATGGCAATTATTCAAAATCCCCATTTTATTTGGGCTAATCCTAGTACCAGAAAACATCAAACACCTTCTGACTGCTTGCCATGATATTTTTGAAATAAGGTTATTTTTGTAGAAATCAGCCAGTTCGAATAAAGATAATAAAAAATCACTTCTATATAATGCAATTTTATCAAACATGTATTATCAAACACCCCAGACTTTAATTTCTCTGTTGTCACCACCTTTCTATCATCTTTCATGCTTTGAAGCCAAGATTCATACTGTACTTAAAACCTGACAGCATAGTATGCATAAAAAAGAGGGAATTCTATGGCCTATAGCAACAGTGCTCTCTTATAGTCATGGTGTGAAGACAATAAAATAGTAAGCTCCTGATATATCATACGGAAGTATGTGTCTAGTTCATATACATATTTTTATTTTGAAAAATACATTATTTGGGAAGGGTGGGAGTTTTTGGATACTTATTAAAATACACATAAAAAAAGTAAAAAGTGGGGATCATCTATATGCATGGGCCATGTTTTATGAAAAATCAGAAGCAGTTTCTGCTCCCACGTAAGCTAGAAATAGTTTGGGTTTTGCGTTCAGTGGCTGCTGCATTAGAACCTGTGTGACCTTGTTAGATCTCTTTTATTGTCTAATACTGAATAAACCTTCTTCTTGGCCACCATTGATTTTAACTAAAAACAACAAACTATAAAATAGCAGGATGAAACATGCACGTAGAAGTTAATGCTCACTGGCAGCTTTCCAATATGAAACTGAAATTATAATTCATTGGAAAAGAAAAAATATGGAGAGAGATCTTGATTTCAGATATAAAGACAGGCAGATATAGAAAGGGAAAAATATTAAATAAGCCTTTCTTGTGTCTGTTTTCAAATTTAGTTTTTCTAATGTAAATGTGTGGGAGCAAAACTATTATTAATGATGAAAATGAAAGTTTTCTTGTAATTCTCTGTATTTTAACATAACACAATTATAACATACCTAGTAAATTAAACTCCTTAATCATCTTCTATATTTTCCCATTTTATCTAAAGATTGCAGTGTTGTTCATCTATAATATTCACCCCATAAATAAAATCATTAATCACCTTGGCATCCAGAAAAAAGGGTTACATATTATTTCTTATGATATCTAGGGTACAAAACCTGAGGAAGATATTAGTTTTTAATAATTCTGATCCACTCATTGGGATTTATCATGTTGAATAAGCACGTAGTCCTCTTGCAATAAATTTCAGTGTAACGCAAAGAAGCAAGACACCCACAATTCAATGTTGTTTAAATATCATACATCATAGGGCATGTTTTCCCCCCACACTGTTAAAACTGAATGAAAAATGAAAGGTATTCATATGGAAAAACTTTAAATTTTAGTTACCTATGTTATGAAATAGATTCCATGGGCTTGCTTCTGCAGTTGGTGGAGAAAGACAAACTTTAAGAAAACAATTAAATTCACGTATGTTAGGTCTCTGATCTGGAGAGAAGGTAGCAACTGTACACATAAAAGGGATGTGGGGAGACTGGCCAACTGACTTCTGTTCCTAACACAGGGGACATAGTTTGGTACTATGAATAGCTCCCCAAACTTTTCTCTTACAGAACTCTCTTTATGCTCCTCTATTCTTCAATGTATTAAGTCTTGTTGATCATGGAAAATTCAGATGTGGGTAGGTCATATTTCCAGAGCCTGTCTTCCCACAGAACTCTGGAAGACTCCCATAAGACAGCTGGGGGAGAATTGAAGATATGCTAATTTCAGCAGCTTTTATCTTGGTAATTCAGGAAGAAAAAAAAATCAGAGGCACACAAGTTTTTGCCAAGTTACTTCTATTTAAGAACTTAGGATCCCAAAGCTTTTGGCCAAAGCTAAAAGAATGTAAGTAAAATACAAGAGACCTTCCATTTCGGTTCTTTTCTAGATGAAGATACAGAGATAAGCAGAAAGCTTTTAGTGGGAAACAAAAAGACAGACATACAATATCTTTCCTTCACCCTTCCCAGGTTCAAATTCAGTCCTTTATTTCAGTCTCTCCTACCAATGCAGTGGGTTGTGGAGTGTTATAGTCAGTACATAGTAGTTTCTCTCAGTTGCTAATTTCCTCTTACACTTTTCAAGATGACAGTTCCTTTGATCACAAGCTGCAGTGGATATCTGCTCCAGCATCATGAACCACTTCATCCTTGTATTATGATCTTGGTGTTTGTTGCCCTTGCTGCTTCTCACTCTCTTTGTTCTCTTCCCTTCTGTCCATCCAGTATTTTTTTGCCCTTTATTAAATATGTTTTCACACTGGGTCCATACTGGAGCCAGCTATAAGCCACCTGAATGCTCTCTCTCACTCAAGCCTCTTTCTTAATTTTGCAGTTTTCATGAAATGAAAAAAAATCATTCCATATGGTCAGATTTCCCTACTGAATTGCTTGAGATTTTTGTTTTTAATATTCAAAGTGTTAATTTTAACTCTACTACCTGATGCATCTGTTGCCTCTGAGGTATAAATAATTTTCTACTTCTTGAAAAAGAAAACTGATTCAGATTTGTTGCCCTTTCAACAACTCCAGGGATAAGCATACTACAGAAAATATACCAATAACTTTCAGAGTATTTTATTATTCCTGTGCAGACTCCCAATATATATATATATATTTTTTTTTTTTTAAGTAAACTAAAGTAATTTTTAACAGTATGTTTGCTGAACTTCAGTAGCTACAGAAATCATTCTGCTCACTTTTGGCGCCACTGCTTACAATGCAAAGTATTTGACATCATACTGCAATCTGAAAATTATTACCAGTAGAAGAACAAATATGAGAAATAAACATAACAAGAAAACCAAATCAAAAACCATTTAAAAAAATTTACCTCAAACAGTGCAGACACAGTTGTCAGTAGTATTGTGGCATCAAACCTATCTAAGTAATGAAAAGACCTACCTCCGGATCAAAATTGAAGGATGCTCACAGTTCCAGGAAATTCAAAAGGCATATTAGCATATTTTAGATTGTGGACATTTGGAAAATGAATTCTTGTATACAGTCTCAGCTGGTATTTTATGATTTCTATCCTGCATGAGTAGATTAATCCAATGTTTTCTTTCAGCCTGTACCACCTGGACACAATGCTCAGTGTGTGCATGTACCTTTTTGAATGTGACAAACTTTTCCATGGCAACATTCTCTGTAAGAAATGACATTGCTCTCAATACTAGGTAGCAGCCTGATTATATTGAAGAAAAGATTTCTCCTTAAGTAAGGCAGAGAAAATGTTATCCTAACAGTCTGGGGGTTGATTCTTCCATTTTCTTGTGTTGCAGGTTATCACAAAATCATGGAGTCATAGAATATGCTGAGTTGGAAGGGACCCACAACGAATATTGAGGCCAACTGGCCCCACACAGGATACCCCCAGTCACACCCTGTGCCTCAGAGCATTGTCCAAATGTTTCTTGAACTCTGTCAGGCTTGGAGCTGACAGACCACATCACTGGGGAAGCTGTTCTAATGCTCAACCACCTTCTGGGTGAAAAACTTTTTCCTGATATCCAACCTAAACCTCCCCTGACTCAGCTTCACGACGTTTCCCCAAGTCCTGTCATTTACATACACCTGTATAAAATGGGCATCAAGTATTGCCATGTTGAGTTAGCAGCTTTCTATGCTCCCCTTGCCAGGTGTAAATGACTACAATATCTTTAGATTCTGGTTTTCATCTCTGAACAAAAAAAACAAAAGTCACTCATTCCTATTATCTAGCAATTAGATCTCACTGCAACTGGTTGCCATAGTTACCAGTTACCTGCTAAGGACTTTTGTCTTTTTGCTAGGATTTCCTTAGAAACCTTGACTCAAGCAACAGCACTGACAGCCTGAGTTCCAGCCCTATGCTGAGGTCTGGCAACCCTATCTGGAATAAGGGTCTCCCAGTCCCCAGGAGACTTCCACCTTCCTTTGGCAACATCTGATAAGTAACCCATCCTTACCTGGAGAATCAAATTTGACTGCTTTGTATCTTCCAGATGCCTCAAACCCGAGTAACCTGGCTGGAAATCGTCACTTCTCAATTAATTGGATAACCTTCTTTCTCATTACAAACTTGCATGCATTTGTCGAAATGTAGTGACTTCCTTTTGTTTGCTCTTTTATCTTTTTACTGTTCCTTGTGTCTTCACTCCCTAATCAGACAAAATCTTAGCTCCCGCAGCTGAGCATATACATGAATTTATATATGGGGGGGTGTGTTTGTATATGTGCATATATATGATTGCACAAGTGAGCAGATATTATAGGTCAGATCTTTGTATTACACATTGAATAGCTGACATCATTTTAGATAGACAAACATCTTGATAGTTAACTGCTGAAGGCGTAAGCCAACTAATTTATTCAATTACTTATTAAAATTAAAAAAATCAAAACCCCAACAAAACCCACTACTCTCTTCCCCTAAAATACTACTAATAAAACAAATCATCAAAAAAACTAACCCACCACAAACTTCAAAGACCATTGATGCAACTGTAAAAACAGTTGGAAGTAAAAATAATTAAAAAAATAAATATAGAGAAAGTTATTTCTAATGAGGGCAAGAATCATATAAAGAAAATTTTTGCTAGAGGAGGCATCTTCAGTACATACAATTAATTATATGTTAAAGATGAAAGACAATGCAGATAATAAGATATGGCACTTCTAGCTAATGTAGTGAACCTAAATAAGTTTATAGTCAGGCTTTCCTGGAAATTAAGAATGTAACAGTTTCAATGCATAACGCTTCAAAAAAAGCTTTTGCCTCCAATTCTTGTCCAAGTAGTTAAGAATTGTGGGAATTTGATGATATTTTTATTGAGATAGCTTGCTAGAATCCTGATTAAAAGACCGAGTTTGGAGAGTTCAGTGTCCAAATTAAGATGTTATCAGGAACATTAAGTTTGATAGAGAGGGTCACTTTCAGTACTTAATTTTGGTGTTTAGATTGAACTATAAATGTAGAATTTTATATTCCTCTTTACCCATAATGGAGTATTCCCTGAAATCTCTAATATTTGAAGAAAGAATATGGATAAAATATTATATTCTGCATCATTTTATTGATGAATTGATATTCCTTTTTAATCCGTAACATTCTGCTTATAAATATTACTTAAAAATTCATGTTTTTCTTACTATGGCTATGATGTGAAAATAGGCTTACAGAATTTCATATGGATAATTCTACCTTTTGTACTGTTTATTAGTTATCCATTACATTTCATAAGCCAGTTGATTATTAAACAACTATTTCAGTCTTTGTATTCCTTATGCACTGGTTGCGCCACAAAATTTATGCTTATATTGTACTTAACCTAATTCATATATCTTTTTGATCTTTCTTAAAATTGTTAAATATCTGTTATAGAAAAATGTATATGTTAAACTATGCTACACAAAGAAAATTCTGATCTTGGTTTTTACAATAATGAAGACTTTTTTAGCTTACCTCTGGTCACTTTTTATCTAACAAATGCAAAAGAAAAAATAATTTCATTTGATAACTACTAATTCTTTTGCCTTTTTATCATTCTCTGTGTTTTGATATGTACACATATATATAAAACACAAAAACCTGAGACCTTTAGATTCCCTGTTTGTTCTGCTAGCTGCTGGCATTTGATGGGTCTCAGGCCCGTGGTGTGACTCTTGGGGATGGTCCTGTGGGCCAGGAGTTGGACTCAGTGATCCTTGTGGGTCCCTTCCAACTCAGCATCTTCCGTGGTTCTGTGATTGTGTGATTTGTACTGCATACGCTCAGTTCATGTAACTGGCTGTTCCAATGGTCAGGATCATTTTCTTTCACTACGTCTCCATGTCTCTGAAACTTTGGCGATTATTTTTAACAGTAGAGATGTTAGAGGATAGTCTCAATATGTACTGTGCACAGAATTAAGTCATGACCACAGATAAACACCTCTTTTATGACACTCCAACTCAAATTTGGGCAATGACATGGATTGCGAGCTGACTAAATGTTGGGAAAATGATACTTGGTTTCACTGGCACTGATTTTTCATTAAACCCCACAAGATCACTGCACCGCAGCATGCAAGAGCTGAGAAGGTTCAACTACTTCCATCTAAAAGCTATGTTCCCCATTTATTTTTGATATCATGGTGCAAATGATCACACTGACATTTGTGTCCATTTGTGTCCAAGGTAACACAGTTCTTATCTTAGATATATTTTTTGAGAAAACAAATGAGACATTCCTTACCCATTTCCTCAGATATATTTTCCCTCTGAAACAAGACAATTATTTGACTAAATCTAGAATTTGGAGCTCAATGACTGGTTGAAAAATTCACTTTTGAGTATTACAGATTTTCAATAGACCGATTGTTTCATTCTGATGCCTGAGAAATCAGTAAAGGAAAAAAAAATTAATTTGAAAGAGATAATGAATTTTCTAGCCTTCCTTGCCTTGGAAATCAAATGGAGTTCAAAGGTAATAAATTTAAATGATGTCTCAATCATTTACATGAACAGAAATGAGAGTAACTCATATGATAAAGACAGAGGGACTTACTGCAGGTTTGACAACATATGTGCTATGTAAATCAGATAAGTTGCACCTATATATAGCTAAAATTAATTTGACCCAGAAGGCAGTAGTACACAGTTTCTCTCGGTCAGCAAATATGTGTGGCGGAGACCTCAATTTAATCACATTTCTTCTCTCCCTCTTAGTCTAGCACCAGACTGTGACACGAGTTCTAGATTTGGATGACTAATATAAGCTGAGTTCTTCCTGTTTAAAATGTATAACATACACTATGTCAGATATTTTGGCTTTTAAAAGTATCTTGCTTCACCTACAAAAAAGAAATGAGTTAAAGAAATCCTATGAAACTACTAAAAATCCAAATTTTATAGAATGTAATTCCAGAATTGAAAATTTGACTGAAAATTTTTGAGACATTTGGAAAGCTATGAAAATTTTGTTTCCAAATACTTTTGTTCTCCATAAATTCTATTAGATATTTGTATTTTTGAAAGAGGTTTGTGAAGAAAGTTTGATGAGAGGGTCAAACTCTGGGTGTCTCCAACCACTCTTCCAGGAACACTGGAGCTATGAATTGCCAGTGTATCTGCTATTGTGTTAAATCAAAAATATGTATGTACATAATCTCAATAATTGGTCAAAACTCCTAGTGAACCCACAGGTTTATTTCTTAGTTTTCTCACAAAAAAATGGGATATTTACACACAACTTGACATGTGGTTATGGGACTTTCTTTGTATATTATTTCTCTGAGGCCCCATTTGTGATATGGAAAGATGGTTTCAGTGCCAGAATTGCCAAATCTCCCGCTTCTTTGGTTTTTCATACCCTCAAAAGAAAAGCATTATTTCCTTTTTTTCTATAATACTTTTCACCAGGGTGCAAAATATAGCTCCCCAGGTGTGCTCCATGTGATATTTTAGCTGTCTTATGAATTCTGACATAATGGCAAAGTCTAGTAAGCTCTGCTTTTCATCTTTTCATTCTGTTTGCTCAGTTTAGGCTTCATGAAATATTTCTTGTGCGTCCTGTATCATCTTTTAAAATTTATTCATTGCAAACCCATAAAGGACTAGATCCAGTCATTTTGTTGTTTTGTTTTGGTTTTCAATTACCTCATCTAAAAGAAACTGCATTACTCACAAGAGGGAAGTGAATTGTGATATTTTCCATTGATATAGAGCTTAACTACAAAACTAAACTGCACCAAAGCACATCCCCACCTATTATGTTAGTGTGCAATTATCTATACTGGTAAAGTATTATCCTCCTCCCTGAAGGAGAGTCCTTCCTATAATAGCAGCACTCTTTCAAATAATTATCAGCAATAGCTTACAGATAATTCTAAACGGATTGTTTATTTTGTATGAAGGAGTATAGGAGAGGAGAGGTTGGCTGTACTTAAGTAAAGATACGGTACAGCAACATCAAACAAATATGCAAATAAATACAACTAGTTCTCTGTGACACCTCATCTATATAGCTATTGTAATTGAATCCCTTTCCTGATTTTTCATTCTCCTTTTCTATATAGTTCTTATATTATACTTTATGAAGTTGTGTCATCCTGTATCTGTACAGCTTCCATAACACATGGAAGTATTTCTACCTACTACATAACCCCAGTAATAAGAGGTTGCATTGGGAGGGTGAGGATTTTCAAGTGTTCACAACACTAGAAAGGTAACGGCTATAGTAAACAATACAGTTTGTATTGAAGTAGAATTCTAATTAAGTGAGAGCTTCGGTGGCTCGATGCCGCGTTTGTCCCTACAGGTCCCTCGTGCGCGGCTCAGGCGGCGCTCTGCCAGCCCCACGCGTGCGCACGATCCCACCTTCGCGTGGCTGCGAACGGCCGCTCACACCCACAGGCTGTGCACGAGCTGGAGACAGAGAGGCGAGAGGGGGTCTCTGCGTGCAATTCTGAGGTGTTTAATGGCAACACACCCAAAGGGAACAGAGGCAAGAAGAACCCAAAACTGAACGCCCACATCTGTTTTATCGAAAACTCCCAAAGGCGGGCAGAGCATCCAAAACCAATAGTCTGAGGGCGAGGGGACAGAGGCAAGGTTGAGTGACATAACAGGGGCCAATGGGAAAAGGGATGGGAGGGGGGAAAGGGCCAGTGACCAGCAGAATCTAGACAAAGGGAGAACATTCTAGCACAGTGTTGTAGGGAGAGATCACTTTTAGGGTAACTTGAGGGGTGTAAAGTGGATTTAGACACCGCAACAGAATTCCCTGGTTGAGTGATGAGAGACTCAAAATATTCTTGCATCTTCTTTAATTAAACTCTGTGGTTTGCTTAAAAAATGAGAAAAATTAAGCATATGAGCTGAATATTTCCACAAGTATTATAAACTAAATCTGTAATGAAGGTGAAGTTTAAAATCAAGCAGGTTTAGTCTCAGGCTCTCAGTTGCAGACATGCTGTAGTCTCACCCAAGGTGGTTAATCTCAGTAAGTGAAATGTATCCAGAATATCTGCTGTCCTTTCCAAAGAACATTAGATGAAATAATTCAACACCAGTTTCAGTTCCGAATTCCAACAAGAAAACCTATCTGAGGAGAGATTTGCAATCACATACAGTCCAATTGTTTGGAATTATTGTCTTTGCCACAGGCCAGCGGATATTATAGAAAAATGTATGTGATTCAAGTGAGAAATCCTTGACTAATGTACAAGCAGAATTAAAAACAGGGAAAAAGAAGTCTGGATCTTAGTAATTGCAAAAATAATCAGAGCATATACTATGCCTTTCTTCCCTATCTATGGGCCGTTTTTACACTAGATTTTTATAACGTAGTTTTTTTAAGAGTAACTCCATAGTAATTTCAGCAATAATTTAGCATTTTAGCATAACTTTTAGCATAACATTAGTCATTTTAGCAATAAGTAGAAGCCCTTACACCCTGATAGCCCCCTGAGTCTGTTGTGGATGACAGTTGTTAGCTCTTAAAGTGATTGGATTGTGGGAAGATAAAGTGGTAAACACTGTGTATCTTTAACAACTCAACTGTTGTTGCACTTTGGGTCTGTTAGAGGTTTTGGTTTTTTTATCGTAAGCCAAAAGCCTAGCACCATATTTCTGACAGTAGGCAGAAAAAGCTGCTTAGGGAAAGATGGTGAGCAGTAATTCTTTCCTAGGAGTGTCTTCTCCCATGGAGCAGTATTCAGTGGTCTTCTTGAGGCAGGAACTGGCAGCAGTCCTCTCATCTACGTTACTGTTGGACCTGTCCTACACAAGGACATCTCCTACCTAATGGAACATAGTCTATATTCTCAACCTCTGAGAAATTTACAGACAGTAAGTTCCACAAGCTGAAGACACACTGAGTGAGAAGTACCAAAATTACCAGATTCCTTGTTTTATATCTTCTTATTTCTTCATCTTCTCTTTAGTTCCTTCAATGTAATAACATAATATGTAAATAATAAAAAAGTTTTTACTGATTCATCTTTTCCAGGCTTTATAAAATTCAGTTGTGTCTCCCATCCTTTCTCTTTTTTTCAAGACATGAAGTTCACATTTATGTAACTTCTGTTTTCAAGAAGCCTTTTCATTTTTTATCATGTTTTCTGCCTTTCTCTGCACATTTACCATTATTAAATAACTCTGGGAGATGAGGACAAGAACTATATTTTCAAGCTATCTTTACAATATAGTATTAAGTAAAAATAGTGCTATAAAGCTTTTCTCTGTGCTTTCCTAGCAATTACTGATATCCTATTTACTATTTAACAGCTACTGAATTTTGACTATTTTTAAAAGGTGTTGAATCCTGAAATTTTCTGAAAGCTATCCTCACTGATTCCAACATCTTGTGTGGTAATCGATAACTTAGAGTCTGTAATTTAATTTCACCAGTCATTTTATCATCTAGCTAAACATAAGCTATCATGAGATCTTGTCTTTTACCTCTTTGCAATTAGCTCTGTATTTGACTTTTTTAGCAATTTTCTATCATATACAAATTTTTTTTACTACATTATTCAATCTCTTTCCCAGATCTAGAGCCTGTACATACAATATATATATATGTAACTGTGCAGGAACATTACAGATCACTGGATGACTTGATACAGTCATTGTCCCTATCAACCCCTGTGAAGATTTTTCTCTAATCTGTTTTTTATCTTTGAAAAATTTCTTTTAAATCAGATTAACACAGTCCCTTGTGTGATTTTAGAGGTTTTCATGAGGTTTTATTTTTTAGTTCAGAAACTTTAAAGTCACACATTTTGCTTGCTTTACATGTTTACTTGCATTGTGGCACTCTTTCATGTATTTCCATTGAAGCACAATATCTCTCCCCTAATTCATGACCCATGTGCCAGGCACAGATATATGACTAGACCCATGATCATCTGTAAGTAATCTGGAGAGGAACCCATCAGAAAGAATTAATTGTGTTCCAGCTGCTTAAATAAAAGTGGAAGATAACACCTTCAGAGATCCCACCTTCTGCCTCTCCAAAGGCTCATTCCCAAGGAGCTGTGTAATTTCTTATGTTCTCTCCATGACAACTGATGGATCAGAATTTACTGCAGCCACTGGCATCACATAGAACAATATTCAGAACACCATATATTACTATTCAAAGCAAATGAGAGTCCTAAATATATGCACAGACAGTTCATACCTCAAAATGTTGTAACCTTACTTCTTTTAATGTGGATTTTTTTATTATGTCTCCATGAATTACTTAGAATACCTTTGTTGTACAGTGCCACTTCCATACGCCTATGAAGTCACTTTCATAGCAAAATATATATTTTGAATGGATAAAATATTTCCCCTCCACCTTGTACTAAGCATGGTCTAGTACAGCATGGCATAGGTTTCTGAATGTCACACGCTCTCCTTGAATTTATCTTTGACCAGACTATTAATAATTATGAAGGAATTGTGAATAAAGAATGGTATTTATCATTCTGCTAAAATGTTATCTTGACCCACAGTGCCACAGATAGTGTTGTTTCTGTCTCATTTTGGTCATTCTGTATCCACCTGTCTCAAGGTCAGTGGGATGATACAATAATGAGAAAGTAGAACAAACACTATCTAATGGAAGAAGAATTTCACAAAAACCTGTGATGGCATCTCTACAAAGACAGCAAAGGAATGCAGCTTTTTAGCTGAGCACTACCTGACAGATTCAATAATCAGGGGAAAGACTTAATTGATGACATTTCATTAGCATAATGAGTTGAAGCTGGGAAAAGAGAGTCTCTTATTAATTAATCAAACAAAGCACGAACTGTTTCAGTCCCTTACTCTCTGCCATTTTCCATTAATCATAAGACTGTGTATTAAACCTCATTTGAATTCACTAGGTGTTGAGTATTTCTTTGGGGAAAGTATTGGCAGAGTGGCATGCTCAAGTGAGCACACTTACGTAGGTATGAAGCACATTAGAAATTCATGTTTGTGAACTTAAGCTCTCATCTCTGCAGGAAGGGCTGACAATATTTCTTAAAAGAACACCAGACCTCAGTAGCCCTAAGTATACAGATGAAAGCTACCCCCTCTCCATCCATCCGTTACTTGGCTACAAGTGTTTAATCAATCAGGGTGAATTTTCAGTTCAACGGGGAATGCAGGGACTATGCTGGCTGCTGCCAGAATAACTTTTTTACAGCACAGTCTGCCATGCATTGGACAATTTTCCTTATTATTCCCAGCAGTATTTTCTTTGTATTGTGCTTTGCATTTGTATAAATAAAAAAAGAAAAGTAAAACCAGAGGTATGAGTTCAAAAGGGCTAAATTTCTGCTTGCTGTTGTTGTATCTATTTTGTGGAGAACATTTGCAGTCTGTGATGGTGACTGCCTCAATAAATTTTTAGTAGCTAGGAAAATGGGGATAAATCAGGAATCTTCTGTGGTCTAAGCAGAAAGATATTTTTCCTTTCCATCTTTAGTGTACTTTTCCATTGGAAGAGAAAAATATATCTGAAGACCAGAGAGAGGCAGATTTTTTGTCTCTTTATAGTAGTGCTTATATTGGAGAAGATGCATTTCAAAAGGCTGCATATTCAATTTCTACAACTTTTATTATTATATTTATTTTTCAACTCTGTAAATGACAGAAGTTTTTCTCTTATGCAGCTTTCTCTTATGCAGAGAAAACTCTTATGTAATCATAGGCTTGAGAATTATGTTCCTTTTCTGTGAATCTTGAGTTCTTTTTAAAACTGGCTTAGTGTCAGTAAAACAGAGAATGATTTTATGCAGGGACCCCTTTGTAGTCTAGTCTCTCACAAAGGTTTCCTTGGATACTTACTGGTACGGAGGTAATTGAAGTGATGTCAGATACAAGAGTACCTGCTAGCTAACTCAGATATTTCAAAAGGAAAATGGCCATCATCCTTTTGAAAAAATATGTTAGCTGTGTTTTGAATGGAGTTCTCCTCTCAACACACATTGATTTCAAGCTCAGCTACAGGGTCAGGCCTTTAAGGACTGTAAGTAGATTCGTACTAGATTTTGGTAATTATTCAGTCCTTCCAAGGTGACTGCAGAACAGAGAAAATTTAGGCACATAAATGTTTTAGTTATGGAAAAACTTGTTGCAGAGAGTGTTAAGAGCTTGACAAAGACATGCTTCTAGATTTAGTTACCTTTACTCAAATATGATTTAGTGTCTAAATATCATTGAAAACCTTGACACAAATATTTCCCTACTAGCTAGGTGACAAATTTCATTTTCATTTTGAACATAGATTCAATAGATTAAGTAATTTCTGGTAAGTCTTAAATTTAATGGATGAAGGCCGCAGAAGAAAGGAATTTATTGGTGATGAGAATGCAGGCACTTACCACTCCACTTGAATATTATTTCAGCAGATAACAAACTCTGAAGACAAATTTATAAGAATTGTTTTTTCATAAGCTAGTATTAATTAATTTAATACTGACAGGATTAGTACAGTAGATAGGTATATTCTGCAGTTAGCTAGGTTTGTTTTCAGCAGTAAGGCTGATGCACTTCAGGTTCATAATGTTGATGACTACAGCATAGAACTATATAAATATTGCAGTGCTGCACACTTTTGTGCTTTTCATTTTAGTATCTACAATTTCATGATTATCTCTAGTGCCAGAAACAATACATTTTTATTAAGGTCTTCATAGTCATTGCAGAACTGTATTTTTAACTTAGTTTCAAAACTTTTCTATAAACTTTGGAATCTACTGAACTATAATTACAGATCACATGTCTGCTTCTCTATATTCACAGGCATAACATTCTCACAATTCACATGGAAATAAATGATATCCACACAGCTATTATGCAACATCTTTTTCAGCTGTACCATCAATGGATGTGAAGAAAGAATGTAGAATTGATCAACAGACATAACAGTTTCAGCTAGAGGAAAACAAAAAGTGAATCAAGCAAAAACGAATACATTATTCAAACTTTGTGTATATCTAACATGGTCCTTAATCTAGTCAAGGTTCCTGAATGAGGCATATGTATGATTTAAAACATGATTTGCTTAATACAAATCCAAAAGATAGGTAATAAAAAAGTGCAGATTTTTTTTCCTAATGATATAGTGTAAGAGAGAAAGTACTCCATTTTTCTTTATTTACTTGCTAAGCATTTTATGTTCCGTAATAGCATAACTGAGAAAAAAAGCTGTGTTTTAAAAGTTGGTTGTTAGGGTTTTTTGCAAGAAAAAACTACATATGAATTTTTCTGAATATTTCTATTGCAAGCTAATTAAGAAATCTATCAAATTCTGGTAATTCAATATCCAGCTTATTCTAGTATTAAAATATTAAATATTCATACTTTGTAAATAGGGATTGGTACTATCAGTGAACAATATAAAAGCAATACTGACAGGAATTTGAATATTTTAAGACTTAAAATTACTTCCTGAAAATTTATTTTTTAAAGGTAATTCTAACCACTATGGAATTTGTGGAGGACTACAATGAGACAAAAATCATATGATCAAAGAAAAAAGCCTAGTTTATTTCATCTGAGCAGCACATTCTGCTGAGGCTGTAGGAAGGTTTTTGTGGCCATTTCGTAACAGGGGGTTGCAGATATCCTCCATCTGGATGAGTTGCACTAATGGCCATATTCCAACCCCAGCCTCAACATAGCTTGTAAAAATGGTGCGGATTCACATTCAAAAGCAGATTAGTGAGATCTTATTGAAGAGAAAATCTATGAGGGAATAAAACATTGAGTGAAATTAGACACACAATAGTGGCAGATGTTTATATAGTCATTCCAGTTAAAGTTTTTGGTTGTACCCAGTTAGGTGAGTGTGAGAACTTAGAGAATGCAGTCAAATGTCTCAAAACACTGTCAAAGAGGGAAGTTCCCGTAAGAAAAGCCATCACAACGGACTTATGGTAAGTGCAGACAAGACCAGCAGTAAGATGCTAATTCCTGGCCCGGTAAAGCAGATCTGGGTAACGCACCTGGACAAGAATTCACATGGTAGCAAACTCCAAAAGAGCACACATGCTGGCACAAGTTGTGGGAATGGCATCTACACCCCATGCATATCCAGGACTTGGACTGTATAGAGGTGGTACCTGCAGGAGAACAACTCCAGGACTCCCACCACTGAAGACCAGGGTGAAGAAGGACCAGTGGGATGCCACAGGAATTCACATGGTGGTGATATCTTTTGTTCAATCTCTCTCTTTCTCTCTTTTGATGCCTTGATGTGGCTACCTAAAAACAGAGGCTAGACAAGAATAAGAGAATAAAAGTAGGTAATTTGTTTGAAGGGCCTTCAAAGGTACACCCTGGGCAGTCAAAAGGCTATACCCAAGATGGATGCTGGGTAATGGGTTCTTCACACTTTTATAAGTTTTGTCCATTTGCATATCAGGGTTAATTCTCCAATTATAACTTCAGTTAATGATGTAATTACCCCGAGTTTGACCCTCCTCTTCAGTGGCTTTTAGTTTACACATTTTGGGGCCTGGGACAACAAGGTGTCTTTGCAAAGCAAACCTAGAGAGTATTTCTTATGTCCAACCAGCATGAGTGAACAGTAGTTAACAAGCCACACGAAACTTCAGAGTTACATGCTAGGCAGTACAGGATTTGAAAAATATAAAAGTTAAAACCTAAGGCATCACTTTCACTCTCTTTCTCTCCCCCCTGCCCCGTCTCTATCTCTTTACTTTACATTTACTGTTAAATAAAATCCATGCTATTGACTTCAGTTATGGTCTTGTTTGCACCTTAATTTGGGCAGAGGCATCTCTTATAATTGGATCATATCAGTGGGTTATATTTTCCTGCTGGTAGTTGATTGATATGCAGCCACCAAAGTGTACAGAAAACAGACACCAACCTAGAAAAGGTCTTTCCCCATATTTTATTCTGGCGATGTCTCCCAGTTCTTAAGTAAAACATCATCTAATTTGTTGACTTTGTAGAAGAAGATCAGCACAATTCTCAGAAAACTTTTTGGAAAGACCTGGTTTCACTGGTGTAGTGTGAATATGGACATAGAAGTAACTCATTTGAAAAAAAAAAGCTAGAATGAAATTTCTACTGAGACTTGTACTTCAAAAAGATTTAAGGTTTTTTCATTCATCTGCTTGCAGAGAGTCAGGCTTCTCATGAAGCTTTCCTAGCTATGGATAGTGAACGTCTGCTCGAGCACTGAGCTTTTAGGCTAAACTCCTTTTGCAGCTTTAGCCCACTGTGGGCTGTTACATTTTAATTGTCCCTGTGAAGTACTGTACTACTCACTTGTTTGTAAGGCATATAGTAAAATAAATTCATAGTTCCAGATGCAGCCTTACATTTTGCTATTTGTCATAGGAACTTATTTGGAATTGTTCTCCTAGTCTTTCTCAATGGGCTTTTATGAAAATTCCATCTGTACAGTTAGATTTCACATTAAATATAAATGCACATATTTAAGAAAAAAAAATTTGAAACAATGCTTTGCCAAGAGGTCTAATTAGAGAAAGAAGAAAATATTGAATACATATTAACCCCAAATTTGTACATCCTATAGTATGTTCTAACACATACAATGCAGATCACTAAAATCAGTGCAAGACATCAGAAATTAACATTTTGATATCAGAAAGTACAGGTTTGGGCTATTTACTTCACGGAATTCTGAGAAATGAGACATAGTCAAGAGCTGCTGGATTTGGTATTACAGGTAGCATCTCTTGTCACATGGAGTGTGAATATCTGGGCGGTAGCACCATATGAATGTAGTTGAATTTCTTTATTTTTGTATTATATTATATCTCAGGAACATGATTAATCTTAATAGGTAGTAATAAAAGATTGCATGTGGGTGGACATGTTCTTCCTGGAGCATCCCTCTACTGGGATAAATAATCACTTCAATAATTTCATGCAGTATAGAAACAGTAAATTGAGCATATTAAGAATGACAAAGTAAACCTCAAACATTGCAGGCACATATTTTCAAGCTGCAGTATTTCAACTTCTCAAAATAAAAAACAGTTTCATAATTGAATTTGTAAGATTTTTTCCTATTCACAGAAAATCAACTTCATGTAAAAAGCAATTTTAAATATGTCTGCATTTAATTTGTTTTCTGCTTGTACAATATTATGTTATTTATTGCTGTTACAAGTCAATGCTCATTATATATTTTCTGCAGAATATATATGTGATAAAATCTTGAGAATATTATTTATTTAAAGCAACAATAATTCTCAACAACTGTTTTGGAAGTCAAATTAAGTAAAAAGAATTATCTTGCTTCTTAAAACAAAAACCTTACCATAGCAAAAAAATCTAATACTTCAAATGCAAACACATTGAATTAAACAATATTACTGATGAATATGAGAATATTCTGTTTACAAAAACATGTATTTATATGCAGGTTGTCCTTATACCTAAACCAAAGTTAGTAGCAAGTTTTGTGTTCGTGGGAATCCTCATTTATAAATATAGGCAAATAATTGTATATTTTCTCACAAGAAATTGCTTATGAATTGGTTGCAAGATGACATCTATTTGCACTTGACAAAAAATACTAGGATGTATTTAATACAATGTGTAAACTCTTTTATTCCTGGTTAGCTTCTAACACTGATTATAATGTGATACAGAATGTATACAGGGTATTTCCATGAAAAAGAAAAAAGATAATTTTATCCAAAGAATAAAGATGTGTATGACTTGTGCATTACATGTAGTGGGCTTAATAAAAATGACATAAAAATGACAAAGATATTTGAAATATAAATTAATAAAAGTAATTATTATTTTTTATTTACACAGAGTGAAATGCTCTACATAACCCCCATTTGGAATCTGACCAGATTCTATGCAAAGTCTTTTTTGTGACTTGTCAACATTTCTGTGTGACTTCAACATATAAGTTTGCAGCAGCTGTTGCCTGTTATCACTGTGCTTAGTAAGACAGACAACTGAAAATTTGCCTCATAAATATTTCTAATATAAATTTATCAGTGCTTGGTTTTATTTTTGAATGGTATTATGATAACCACTTACCAGAATTAAATTAGCTTGATTTTACCCAGGTTGTAACCTCCTAGAATTTTTTGGCATCTGGTTAATTCTTTTTACCTGGTTATTTACCTAAGTTCCTGCAACTATAAAACCCAAAATTGCTTACAGTTCTTAATATTTCCTAAATAATTCAGCACAATTTTCTCCACAGCTGAGCAACATATAAAAAAAGAACCATTGTCTGAATCCATTTTCTATGTCTAATTAGGTGAGAAGTTTTTTATCTCAATTATGCTGTTAGTAGCTAGATGTTTGGAAACAGAAAAGATGATGCCTCAAAGAGTGGTATGAGAAAAACACTTCACATAAGGACATTAAATTGACTAAACTTGCAAAAAGACTGAGAAGGTTTTTTTTTAGATCTCACATATGCTGTGAAAGAAAAATGGAATAGAGCCAGAATCCTGACTATACAAAACATTAATCAAAGCATCCTGACTCTATATTCTAATCTGATTTCTAACTCCATAAGAAAGTTCAACAGAACTTTATGCCTGAAATCATGGCAATGTATCAGCAAACAAATGAGGTAGAAAAAAAATTAGCCTTCGATGTTTGGAACCCAATACAGAGAAAATTATGCTAGCCAGAGTGAGAATCAGACAGAAGTCATATATTCCCTGTTCACCAACACATCTATACCCTTCAAATAACAACAGCTGAAATGAGCATATTATGAAAGGAAAGGAATTAAATCCTTTCCATCTCTAAAATATGACAGTCCCTACTGTCCCAAACATCCCTAGTTTGACACTACCTCATGGTTGGCTTAGTAGATATATACTGGTTTAGGGACTTTATAAATGTGAGAGTTATTAATTCTGTTCTGCTAATGTGTGCATGTACACACATTATTCACAATGCCAAATGCAGATGTTCCATCAGTGACCACTACTGACAGTAGCTGGTGTCTCTTCAGATGTTTTACCCTCTCTCCAGTGCAATTATCAGTTGAGTGAGGTATCTCAAACTTAGAAAAATAAATTTCTCTTAGAAGGAAAGTTTATTCCTAAAGATCAACAAGAATATGTAATTGGCAATGAATCTCTTGAAAAACATTTTTCCTAATAATATCCTGTAGGTTGGAGGGCAAATCTTTAAAAGATGAATGTCTTACTAATCATTATCTGCCCTTTTCTTAGAGTCTAGCTGTACTCAGGAATTTTTTAACCATTTCAGATATGTTTATGCTGTCTCAGTTCCTAGATTACACATGTGACCAAAGCAGACTTTTTATATATCTTCTATAAAATACCTTTGGAATGTATTATTCAATACATAATTGCTAAATCCGTGCACTCAGAACTGAATAAAAATGATCACATTCACCATCTGTTACAGTCACTTCAGATGCCAGCTCCAACTGGCATATTGACTGATGGTCTGAGAATGTCCTCATGGTTTACAGAGAAACCTAGAAGTCAAGAAAATGATGCTATTCCCAGGTATCCCTAGTGTATCTCAATTTTTTATGGGGATAGAACAATAATTTTTGCAGTCCTCGTAGGTACATTTTAAGGTGATGCTTAGTTTTTTAATTAGTTTTTAAAAACTGTTTTGAGATCTCAGGATGAAATATTTTTCAAGCTCAACACTTTTAAAATAAATGCAAAGTGTTTGTTTTCTTCTTTGAATTCAGTGTATTTGCTCTATAATGAACCTGAAATATTTCTCATTCTCTCACTGTATCTGTGATCTTTTTTTCTATGATTTTTTTGGGTTGATATGCAGCTTTCTTCTATTTATTCTCCATTACTCAAGTCCTGTTAGTGGGTATTTAGACTCATCTTTCCATGTTCTTATTTCCCTTATTTTCAAATTCGTTTCCTAAACCAAGGAGTCAAATATATTTGCACTAAAATTTAGATTCTGTGTTACTTGTATTTAGAGTATTGTGTCCAGTATGGATAAAATAATAGTTTTATTTTTTTAGGAGCCAGGACTCCTGCATTTCAGCCAGGATGGATAGGTAACTAGGTGTGGGGGAAGCTGCACCTAACTGCCCACAGTCCATAAAGACCTGTTCTTAATTACATCAAAAATGTGAACTGGAACCATGCAAAGATACAAAATGTCTACAGTGCCATCAGTCTCTTAGAGGTACATCTAATCTAGCTTTAAACTAGTTGGATTAAGTCATAATCTATCTGAAGCAGCACAAGGCTCTAACCCTTTGCTTTCTATTAAGCCAGGAGACCAGACATCCTAGAGGCCTCACAGCTGGAGGCCAGAAAGCCCTAAGCTATCCTGAGAAACCAAGGTCCTCTCTAGATCTCATTCTGTAAACTAAGATAGGCCCATCCAGGGCAGAATTCCTCGGGATGGGGGGATCACGCTAATCATTCAAGCCTCTCACTGGGGAATCTTTGACAGATATGCTCATTTGCAAGGTCTATAAATTGTATACACGATTTGTCTTGTGTGTGCATTTAGGCACATTCCACCTTGGCAAAGTGGTGCACCGTAAGGATCCTTATCAAATACTGATCCTTTTTCCCTTAACCATGTCTCGCTCCTTATTTTAAGACTAGGAAAAGGCATCAGTTGCTTGTTATATCATCTGCGTAGTTATCACTATGCAGAGCTCTCTGATAGCTGTTGTCCATCAGTGCCGTACTGAAGGTGTGTCTTGCCCTTCCTTTCTTCCTAGTGAAACTTGGTCTGTAATTTGTTTCAATAGCTCCTTAGCAGTCTAATTGACACAAGGAAATTGTTGTTGCTTTTCCTCAGAATCTTCTCAAGAAGCAGATAATGTTATTTCATCCTTATTGCATAAGAGGCTTTATATCGCCTGCAGGGCGTGAAAAGTTTGAGGCCATCGTATCAGACCAGAATAACACAGGGCGACTTCTCTGCCTTTCTAACATTAATATGAAACATACACAATAAATATAATTATTTGCCATAAAATTAATATGATTGGAAGTTGTCTAGCTGATTCAACCAGTTAGTCTTAAGGAGGTAGTTGTAAAGTAAAATTTGACAGAGCATCTGGCTGGCTTTTCTCCATTTCTTTTTCCATATTTTATGCCAACTATATTATGTCCCTTTTATTCTTTGATTTTCATTGAAATATGATCATTTTTTTTCCTTCTATGCAAATATGAAACATTTCCGTGTCTACCTACTCCCTTTTCCTACCTTTTCCTTAGCCTGATTTGTACTCTAAATTTTGTTTCTTCTATATCTCATCATATCTGGCAGTAATCAAATTCCAGTACTCTTCCTGTGTGAAACTCAAAACATTCCTAGAAGGGCTGAAACAGTATTGATGTTATTATTAACTTCTCTCTATAAAATTTTAACATGTTTGGTTTTATATGTTTTCATATGCATGGTTGATTTACTTGTAAAAAATACTGTGAGGCCTTACTTTAGAGTGACCACTGACATCCTTCTACATCTAAGCATGATGTAAATTGGTAGTCATTCCAACAGCAGAAAGCTGTAAATCTGCATAGTTTAGTCATCAATCAGTTATTAATCCAGTACTCATTATGTTCTGGGGTTTTTTCACTGACTATTGGTAAAGAAAAACTGTTGCTTGGGCACTGCAAATAACAGTATGGCATTATAGATTTCCAACATTATAAATCAACTGCCACAGCAAAAAAAAAAGATTCTTAGATTATGCAAATCCACGATAGTTCCCTTGACAACAGTGGTGAACGTGAATTTGCACTACATATATGTTTTAACTACAGTATTCATTGATGCAGCAGTGACTCTGCATATAATTCTTTCACATCATTAATTTGCTTTAAATGGTAATTTTTAGCTGATCCTAAATGTAGTATTGATTCAAATACTATTATTCCTGCACTTACATGTTATTTGACCTTACTGTTAATGCTATCCTGGAAAGCAGTCTGGAAGAAACTGGTAACCATTTTAGAAAGAAAACAAAAAAATTCAATTAGAATCTCATTTTGACAGCAGCTTTCTTGCTATTGTGAGATCTTCAATATTATAATTTATGGATTTGGTTTGATTTGCTTCACTTTAACCTAATTTCTTCCTATGCAAGTGAAGATCTATGTGAAATTTTGAATCACTCCAACCAGAGGGTTATATTTATTATTCGGACTTCACAGTCTTGGATGTCATATTATCTTAATGTGAGAAATTTAGATGAACTAAGTGTTTTCTTAATTTGCAAGCCTAACTCTTCTTTCACATACCAATCAGATTAACATAACTTGTTTGACCTTCTTATAGAGAACATTTCTTTATGCTATTTCTGTGTATTTCTTTGTGTCTGTCCATATGGTTAACAAATCTGGTTGAGTTCATATTTTGTTCACAACCATA
Organism: Aphelocoma coerulescens; assembly: GCF_041296385.1. Taxonomy (NCBI): domain Eukaryota; kingdom Metazoa; phylum Chordata; class Aves; order Passeriformes; family Corvidae; genus Aphelocoma; species Aphelocoma coerulescens. The sequence goes on along the minus strand of NC_091019.1, from coordinate 38,896,109 downwards.
CTGTATTTTAACACTTACTATGCATATATGTTTGTACAAGGGGAACAATCTGCCTGAAAAAGATATGTTAAAGGTATTGATAGCAGTTGGTTTGGAATTCATGCTGGGAAAAGTATTGTTACACAAGATGTTGGAACAGAAACAGTGCCAGATAACAACCTGTCATTATGTACAGAGAATTCCAGCCATCCCTATTTAGAAAACAATGGTTTTACAACCTCCTAAAAGGAGACAGCCTAAATAAGAAACAATCAAAAGACATCAGTCTTTCTGATTAGGGGACAATTATTAAACACATAAAACAATGGAAGAGATGATCAGTTTTAGGAGTTTGTGTACCATGGTACCTCTCTGCTTGATGAATAAGAGTTTATGGCTTGATCTGGTGTTGTAATCTAGATGGAGAATTCATTTCATATTTATGGAACAAGAATACAAGTAATATTATTCATACTAGCTTCTATCATTGTAGGATATAGAATAGATTAAGTTCGTACTTTTCACACTAGATATAGAGACGGTTTGGATTCTGTCCTAAAAGATTTGAACAAACCTACAGTCAATGATAATACTGCCTGCATTCTTGGAAATCTATGAAATACTCAGGAGATTTTTATAATAACTCCATAAGAAGCATCTCAGAAAGTGGCTTTTCCCTATTAGACATGTTTCAGGACAGAGTGCATTATTCTTTCCTGATAATCAGATATTTAATCATGAGCATTTCAGGGTTCACTTAGATTCAGGAACTGTATTTGAGCCATATACATAGAAAATGTCACCTATAAAATGGGATTTTTCAAAGGCAAACACGAATGTTCTTTCTGCTGTTACTTATCTCTCACTGTAATCTCGTGTCCCTACAGGAGGCACCACTCGACCATTCTATATAATGACTGTTGTTGGCAAATGAAAGCAATGGAACAAATGCCAGCCCTTCCAAAGCCAAATCCTGTCAATGCCTGCTCCCTGGCTGGCAGAGAGCACCCTACTCAAATGCTAAGAGGTTTGTTGGCTTCACTGTCTGCTATAATTCACCTTGTTATGGAAGAAAACAGCTGTCCCACGATCATGTCCTGGAAATATGCCATAACAACTCACTGAGTTAAAATCCCAACTTGACTGCTAGTACTGGGATTCAGCGTCATGAGTGATGGTGGATGAATTGTAGAGTAATCTTAAGGGAATAAAGTGCAATTGATTAATCTTTAATGCTATGTCTGGAAAATGGCCTGCAATTGAAAATACTTATTGCATGCACAATTAGTGCAGCTCTGACATTTTATGTGTTCAGAAAGCAGAGAAGTCAAATGGAACTTTTCATTATATACACAATGTTACACACACTGGTAGGATTTGCTGTCCAGTTGTCAGGTAGAGGTACTGACTGATCTACCCATGAAACCCTGAGGGACACCAATATATAGCTGAAAAGTAAAATAAGCCACCTTTATCCCCAGAAGACATCTTTCTACTTTCTTATCTAATATGGACATCAATTCAATATCACAACGTTGTGTTAAAATGCTTTGCTAAAGAATTTCACTCTAGTATTACATAACCAAATTGATTAATGTTCTGAATAGAGAGATATTAATTACAAAAATATACTGTAAGCTAGATTTGGGCCTCCAGTGGCTTTAATCCTCTATTTATTTCAGTTAATAATAGCCCTTAATTTTAGGAAAAAAAGAAAAAGAAATGCCATAAAGAACAACTCAGGAGCAATAAGTTCCCAGTCTGAAGGTCACCTATGAACTTTTTAATACCCTGCAAAATATTCTCAAACTAGTTTCAGAGCACAAACTTTCACTGGAATACCTGATTTAGTTTTCATAGTAAAATAAAAATATGACCAAGAAAAAAAAAAGAAAACAGAAGAATTTATAAAAGAAAGAAGAATGAGAAAATTATATAATGCCAGATAAATGACTGTCAATTTATACAGTTAATTTTAGGAGAATCTAGGTATACCTGCAGTCATATATGCAGACTGATGGTGTATCAAATTTTTTGCTTTGACAAATTCATTGAATATAAGAATTCTGAATACAGAAAAGGAATGCATTTTTATGGATATCTATTCTGTCTCTTGAATATCTTCCTCAACTGTAGTAGTAAATATAAGTTCTGTTTGGGGTGTGTCATTTTGAAATACAAATAAAGGTCTGGATGGAAAATTTCTTTCACTGTGTCTGTTGTGATATTTCCCTTTGTTGTATTCAGTGACACGTAGAATAAGCTCCAACTTAAAATCAGAACTCTTCAGGGCAGGAGCACTGTTAGAGCGCTGTAATAAACTCATCGCTCATATTTTTATCACCACATAAGAAATATTAATAATAGCAATAACATTTCCTAAATATAGATATTTACAACCTGATAAACCTCTCACTCAAGAAAACATTTAGAGAGATGTACATGTGATACTACTTTTATACATTCTTACCACCACTGATTCAAATGAGCAGCTGGGGACACCCCAAACCAGAAAAAAAAAAAAAAAAAAAAAAGCCAACCTGGCATAAACTCAAATTAGCCTAGAGTTAAGAACGTTTGAGAGTCCAGGCCACAATGTTTATTTGTATTTGTCTCTATTGTGCAAGAAGAGCTAAGTACCCTTAATAGAAAATAATTTTATTGTTTAGATGTCCTAAATGTCACCACAGTTTCCTTACTAGATCTAAATAAACTTTTTTTCTCTTTCCTCAGCATCATTCTCTAAAACTTCTTTGTATGAAAAAGTGACTTGTATTTTCTCAATAGAGAAAGGCAAAAATGTGAAGTGACAAAGAAGCAAGAAATATTAGTTTGCTTCTGATAATTTCAGCAAAACTCACTGAAACAACTTTCATAGCACAATACCACTTTGTGTGATTAAGAATAATGGAATCTGGACTTTAGCACAAATATTTCTTGCTCTCTGATTAGTTTTCCCAGTTTTACTCAAAAATTAAATTTGTATAGTACTATTATAGGATCATATGAAACCAGCAAGTTAGACCTAGAATAGTATTCTGGTTCTAGAAAGAATATTCAGACCACCAGACCCATTCAGTCCTTTCAGTCACGAAAAGCTCCCTTGTCAGCTGGTTACAGGCTAGCAGCCTCATCTGGGAACCCAGTGCAAATGCTTCCACTGATATGACACTTAAGAAGTCTACTATTGTTCATAGTTATGTAGGACACACTGCATGTGGCGAAGACCATCTCTTTATGTACAGTCAAAAGTATTTGGAAGGTGTTGGATGCCCAATACATCAATATGCACCCGACAAGAATCCAAGGCTTTCCTTTGAACTTTCCAGCAGTGCTCAAGTTGAGCACTTGTTCTGGCAATTTACTATAGCACATTTCCCAGTATCCTTTTGAGCACTTGTGAAAATACTAAAATCTTGGTAATCACTACTATTTTTAATTTTGATAGTGAAATTGCTAGCATAGACATTCATTGCTAATAAGCAAAGCCAGCAGTGACATTTTGCAATGAAAACAGATGTAAAGAATTTAAAAATTAATAATTTGGATATTTTAATACTATTTTTATACTAAATTTTCAAGAGTACTTTGCAAAGGTATTAGTTAGAAGCTGACAATGCACAGATTATACAGGCAAACAAAACACCTTTAATCTCAGTTGCAATTCAAATATTGGTCAGAGACCAGATGCTATAGATGAGAAAAGAATCTTTCACAGAATATTGAACTCCATCCCCAGTGATGCTTAGGAGCCATTAAATACCAGCAAGGACTTGTACTCATGGATATTATAATCTGCTATATTGAGCAAAGGAAGCATTATCAATTGCTGTAGAATTCGCTTCACTGAGAGGCTGATATATTCTACTTGCATTTTGTGTTACAGGCCAAAAAATTTAGCACAGCTTCGTTATAAACAAACAGTTTAGCAAACTTTTCTGCAGTTCCTGTTAATGTTCAGTACTCTTCCTCATAAAACTACAAGAAAACAAAATAAAACTACAAACTAAAACCTTTAAAAAAACTTTTAAAACTTAATATCATAAAATAGATACTTAGAATAATTTCAATCATAGCTTAATCATTTTCTTATTATGAATTATTACAGAAGAATATGGCATCATATTTACAGTGTCATTTTTAATTATTTATTTATTTTAAGAGTGAAATAATGCATTTTGGTTCTAGTAAAAAGAATCATTCATATTTGTCCATGAAGGTGGTGATAAACAGGTTTTTATGAACATTTTAATCTTTTATTTAATGTGTTTAATTGGTGAACTTCCAAAGACTGGACATTCCCAAGCAAAGGATGAGTAGATGGAGTTAATATGACCTTCAATCACCAAATGAAGATCTGCAAATGTAAACCCCAATCATCCCCTCATTCTCCTACTAAATAGGAGTCTTCACTGATAATTTGTAAAGCAAGCAAAGATGGTTCATGTCATAGAAGGGTCACCACACTGAAAATCACACATGATTTACATTAAAATTTCAGGTTGGCAGTGTTGAAAATTATCAACGCAAGATCAATTGACTAGAAGTTTGGGCTTCTTGCCCTGCACATTCCTTAACTTGAAGAGAAAATTACAGTAATTTAAAAGCTTTAGATACAAAAGTCTAAATTGAACTATAGGCTAACCTAAACCTTCTACATTTGCTTCCAAGTAATATCACTTTACATAGCATTAATGAAGAACTACTTCAAAACAGATATTAAGTAGGATCTGCTAATAAATGAAGACTTGACTGAATTCAGTGTGAGCACAAAAGCTTTTTTCACTTGTGAGAGCTCAAATATCCCTCATAAATCTTGTAGTTCTTTCACTGCCATTGTAATCAAACCATTCTTAGGGTTGGGAGAGAAAGAGACATGGATTCTGAAAGATAGAATGGGTAATCTGCATTAAGACCTGCAATCTACACTACTAGCTAGTTCTGAATACTTGTAGATTTTGGTGCTTCTCTGACATTTGCATGGCATAGGTTACTCCTATTTGGAAGTTGTACATGGCTACAACATTCAAAACTCTCTGAAGCAGCTGGTGCTGCCTGGAGACCAATTGCAGAATCTCCAATGAGAATATAAAATGAAGTCTGAGCTATCAGTGTGGTCAAGCCACTAGACAGTATTGTATTACAGGAGAGCATATCAACACACAAAGCACTTTCTTCACTGTGAATATGATTTTCAAACCTAAGTGAAAATGCATTCAGACTATTACAGAAAAATATACAAATTCTGTAGACTTTTGCTGTATGCAAGTGCCCTCTATTTCTTTCAAATTTTTCATCCCTTCCCTTTTCTTACTGTGAGAAAGAAGACATGCACAGCTTTTTTATTCAAATAACTGCATTCAATGAAATTTTAAACACAGGATCTTAAAATATAATTCATACAACTACGGACAGATCTCATGGGTCTATTTTGGTAAACTTCCAATACATTAATAGATACACCTAGTTTTCATCTCTTGTTGTCTTTAATTTATCTTACAGTTTGGTTTTCCTATAAAAATGCAGTCTGTCTGACAGGGTGAGATTGTTTTAGTTTTGCTTTAAAATCAGTGACCACTAGTGTTATGTTAGAAAGGTGGGTCATATTTCTAAGAATGACATAACCTTGGCTTTTGTGGCATGTTCAGGGATATCTTTTACATGTGGTGAACCTATGGAAATGTATATTAAACCTCCTTTCTCCTTCTGCACTTTTTCTTCACATACCTGGATGTAGTCTATGTTTACCTGAAAGGAATTCTCTGACAAATTTAAATGTATGTTACTCAGAAAACAATGGGTGAACATATGTTTTTTTCTCCTCCAGACTCCAGATCCTTAGATTAGAACTTTGGTTAAAATGTTACGCTTTTATTTGGGAGACTGATGCAAAATAAAGCCATATTTTTGTCTTATTTTTTTGTCCTGATATGACTTTCTCCTTGAAACCATTAACACTATGCTGTTTATTTATCTAGACTCCTCAGGTTATTTATTGGTAGTAAGTATGATATATTTCTCAGAAGATCTTTATTTGGTATAAATCTGCAGCTGTATTAGTTTCATTGGTGTTCTGTCAGTGTACCCCAGCAGAAGTTATAACACACAATATTTAATTATAAGAGCATGCTCAAGAAGTAATAAGCACCTCATCAAAAGCCCTCAAGGTCTTTCAGAAACATTAACTGAACAAGATTTATTTCACCAGTGTGTGGTAGACAACCATTGTCAGATTCCCTGGGGTTTTCTTTATCAAAAATTTGAAGTTGTTGTGTTTATAAACTGTTTCAAAGGAAGGGAACTATATTTTAGAGAAAGTAGATAATAAAATGTTGAGTCTAAATAGCATTTTTAAAGTAATTACTGAAGCTAACAGGAAAGTTCACTCTACTTTAACTTGTCCCAACCAGCACAAACTTCTACCTGACCATCTATCAAACTGCAAAGGCAACATAAAAATATTTTGATGAAGAAAGTTCAGCTAAATATAAAAGAAATTACAACCAATTCCTTTTTAGATCCTTGATCAGATTCATTGCATTGACCCAGACATATATGGGGGCTGTAAAGATACAAACCACTGATTGAATGAGTAGTTATGTGATATTTGTGTGTGTGTGTGAAAGGCTTGCATGGTTTTTATTCACATATTTTTAAAGAACGATGTTGAAGATCTCTACTTAAATTTAAATTGGATAACTAAGAGAAGTCTCTGATCTTTATGGCCCTTTCATGAACCAGGAGAGATGAAAAAGTCTTGTATCATGTCTAAAAATATGCCACCTACTTAGAAGTACTTCCACTGTTACCACAAGTCATCTTGATAGTATGTTAAGATTGCAAGGTTGCAAGGCCAGTTTTTTATCACCAAATGTGTTTCTTTATCTACCTTTTCAGGTTGCCTTGAAGATCAATTTTGTATCTATCTCACTATCTGTGTCTTCATATCAAGCTATAAGTTCCCTGTATTCAGTATTTCTTCCTAAATAATTCCATTATGTTATCTCTACGTGTACACACGTATATATATATTTAATTTTCCCACTCTAGTACTTTATTGTGCCTAATTCACAAACCACACATAAAATAACCCAGTTCTTTCTAAGAAAATATTGTTAATTTACTAACCAACCTCCTCTTTGGCCAGTTGTCCCATTTAATACAGTATTTTCAAATGTACAGTCTTATTTCATATCTGTCTTGTTTTCAAATAAAGAATAAAGATGGCACTTTTAATTTCTCTGTCTTGCCTATCTTGCTTTTATGGCATACTGATTGTTTGTATCATACCCTCTAGTTTCCTCTATCACTATTTTTCTCAAATATATCTCTGCTCCTGTTCACTCCTGCTCTCCTGGGGAAAGAAAAAAAAAAGAAAAACAAAAAAAGGTACTGTTTTACAATGTGGAACAGAAAAGGCTGTAAAACAGCCTGTCTGGTTTTCTCCCTTAATGGCATAATATGACTCTGCCCACTGAGATGCTTATCCCTTCTCCCTCATCAGACCACGGCTTTCTAATAGCTTAACTTTGTAGATTCCACTCTGGACATATGACTATCATTCTTGGTAAAGGAAATCCAAAATTCGGGGCAACACAGTATTACATTTGGTCAGTGAAACAGAGCGAATATATTTTTAGGCATGGCTTGTTTATAACCTAATTTTCTCTCATTACTTTACAAAGGTGACCTTGTTTTAAAGCTTTTACCATCTGACATTATAAAAGTGAAATTCTTTTCAAATCTCCTCTGTTAATGTGTTCCTGCTCTGCAACAAATGCAAGATAACATTAATATTCTTCCCACAAAATACCTGCTAATTTGCTTGCAGTGAAGATAGAAAGCATTTCATTACATATCACAAACTTCACTTATGTGGAATGAGTCACCAGGCTTTCTGAAAAGCCAAATGAGTACCTAATCTCTAATGCTGCCTTCAGCTATAACATCAACCCTCCCTGGTTCCACTCATCTTTTATCAGCTATTCAGTTTCTAAAATTTTCCATTCTGTTACAAAATTGTGTTGTTCACCTGTCAAAACAGCTTTATGGATTTTCAATATTAAAGCACCAGAAAAAAAAAAAGACCACAGAAATACACTATTTTATTATTAGAGAAAATTGAATCAGTGTAACATAAAATGATTAACTCTTGTTTTACACAGATTTTGATATAATTAACTTTATAAGAGTCATACTGCTGATAATAAACTCTGGGATACTAATCATATGTATTATTTTCTGAATTGTTCTCTTCTGCAGAAAACATACTGTAAGATATATATGATACATACAAATAAATATATGGTAAATGATATACACAAAATATAAGTGACCTATAAGCTCTGATTTTTCTTATAACTTAATAGGAGCTCCCATCTATAAGTTGTCCAATTGAAAACAGGTGCATGAGACCATGCAAATGGAAAGCCTAAAATGTATGAGAAATTAGTTTGGAACCAGTCAAATCGATCATTAACAATATTTTGGCAAATATGTTACTAAATTACTAAAGCAATTTATGACTTAAAATTAATTGTATATTTTGATTCAAGCTCCCTGAATAACTTCAGCTGAAAAATAGCCACTTGAAAGTGAGGAGAACAAATTCCACTCAGAAATCAAGAATAATTCCATCATTCATGCAACAAGCTCAAGGCCAGGGTGGATCATCCAAGGTGGGCAAAACTCAGATTCTGTTTTTCTGTTTCCTAAAAAGACTTTAACTCCTGTTGCCAAATTTTGAAGTGTTTGACCTATTGGCTAATAGTCTGTAAAAGAAGAGAAAGAAAAAGGAAAGGAATTGGAACTCACATGAACAGAACTACAATTCTCCTGTACAGAAGGATATAAAATCACAGAATCAAAAAAATGGTTGAGATTGGAAGGGACTGCTGAAAATTATCTAGTCATGCTTTTTTGAATTACTAACTAGGTTAAGTTTTTTTCATGGATTGGCTGTGAATATCTTACAATGTATTAGAAAATGCACACAGGAGACCAAATTTGGTCTCCCCCATGCAGAAAGGGGTCTTCCAAATCTCATTCCCAGTCCACTGACCTACCCACAGAAAGAGCCATCATCTTCCAACTGATCCATAAGGGCTTTGTCTTCTAATTTTAGCTAGGTTAAAAAAAAATACAGCTACCTTCCATGAGAATTAAATATTGCTATTTGATAATACATAGATAGCATATTTATTTCAGTAAAGATAAACAACATAAACATATCAATAAAATGCTTGTTTCTGTTAGATGTAAACTACTGCAGCAATTTTTCAGCAGGTTTTCATATTAAAAAAATATAGAAGAGCCCTAGGGTATGCTGGTCTAGATGAGTTAAAAAAAAAGAATCAGCTTGTTACTGCAGAATCGAGAGAAAATATATTGAGAAATTGAGAGAAATAATGATCGTGTATAACCACAAATAAACCATTGAGGGGAAAAAACACAGAGAAATAACAGCTTGCAAATTTGGGAACCCTTTTTGTTTTCTCCCATAATGTCATACATACATACAACATGTATCATAGTTAATTTTATCATTGGCAATGAGCACTCAACAAGTTATTTAGGATGTAGAGTCATATGACTCTCCTGTAGCTTCTTGTAAGCTTCTTGTAAGGAGGGACAGACACATATCTGCTAAAAAACAAGGTGTTAGAATGGGCAAGTTGCCTTCTTTTAGTTAAGTCTTCTCTAGCAAAGGGTACTGCTAGTGTAAACTTGGATTTTAGACCACCAATTTAGGTAGCCTAGCTGCCTTCATACCATGCACAAGGTGAGGAGATAAGTGTTAGAAAGGAGCAGGCTGAGGCCCTCTGTGCTCAGTTTATGAGGAGACCATGGGACACCACTGACCTCTTAGTTACAGCTCAAGTACAGACAGCCTTGGGGTGTTTATTTATGCCAGATCCAGGGCACAGGTCGATCAAGATAATGAGAGTATATCTGGCATCCCTGCCAATCGCGTTGTCCAAGACAAAGACACCTGCCTAGGGCAACAAACAAGCAGCAGTAAGACATCCATGCTGCTTATTTTGCTAAAGTTGGAGTTTGTTGACAACAGAGTTGGGATTTTGCAGAGGCCACCAGCCACAGTGTATTCTCCGCTCCAGAGCACCTCTTCTGCTGTATTCCAGCTACACTTTTGTTCTCTTCCTCTTGGGACAGGACCCCAGACATTTACTGTTTTTAAGGGTCCTTGTCCTATTCAGTTGCTTAATGTGCATAGAAACAAGCATTTTTCTCCAAGTACAGTTCTGCTGGCGTTTCAGAGAGGGCCATCATCCTTACATAGTATTTTCCCCGGCTACATAGCTACATGTAATGAAATACAAAGAATTACTTCTTGATTACTGACTTATGGCTTTACTAGAGAGTGGGGAAATACCATGGAACCAGAGTGGCAAATCATGTCTTTCCTACTCAACTATTTTTAGGTGAGGTTCTCATCTTTTGAGGAGAATATGACTGTATTACCAAAGTCTACAGAGTAATTTTGCAATATTTTTTGAATGTTCTAACATCATGTTTTGCTTACTGACTGGGAGTGCTTGCTGATGAACTTGCAGCAATTCCATGAAGTCAAGACAAACTCCCCAATGTGTATATGTAGTAGCAGAGGGATGAGGAATGCACGCTACGTGTGCTTCACAGACTACTGACATGTTAAATGAGCACTTGTTAAAAGTGGCAGAAGAGTGAAAGGGTGTATTGGCAAAGTTTAACTTTCTTAGCTTTTAAAGGAAATGCAGACACTTCCTCTTATTTCTGGTTGGTAATAGCCTGTAAGAGCACCTTGAGTGAGAAAATGCCTTTCTAAGAGCATTAGCATTTAAAGAGTCTTTATTGATGATTTGAAGAAGGGCAAGTGGTATATTACCCTCTAAAATTCTTGCTACTTGTTGCTATTTTTAAACTAATGTATTGATAATCAAGAAGAAAAAGTGTGTTTTGATTTAAAGACTATAGTCTTCCTTTTGTGTCAGTCAACTGCATTAAGATCATTTTGTTTTCAATTATAGTCTTTCATTGAGCACCATTATCACTCATCAGCCCCTGAACAAATATCAAACTGTCCATCTTTCCAGGCAAGTACTATAATTACTCACTCAATAACTGCAATACTGATTCTGGAAAACCTGAGTCTTACTGGCTGGCATACCAAGTTGCTTACTAACTCAGAATTACAACTGGGGAGAGATTTTGCTAGTGTAGTTCTAAGCAAGAGGTCACTCAAATTAATTTTAAAGCTTTCTCTCCTTATTTGATGCCTAGAATTGTGTTTACTCAGATTTAAAATCACATGTGAACTGAAAGCCTACAGCTTTGTAAAGCTTTGCTGGAGGCCTGCAAAGCTTGACAGAAGCAAAAGCATATCAGATGTTGCGCAGTCTTTTCAGAACACATCTGCAATATATTACCAAGACATCATATTGTGAAACATCAAATCCATGAAGAGGCAGCCCAGAGCAGAGCATCACACAGTCATGCCCAGTACATAAGCAATGCTTTCAGCTTCTCATTTACAAACCTCTTTTCTCACTCTTGCTTCATGGAACTTTATCCTCTTTGCAATGCTTCCAATGGCAAGCTAACAGTACAAACCACATCTCTAAAATGGAAAACAATTTATTCAGCACTTGAATGTGGTAGGACATGGAATCCATTTTTGAAAAGTCTCACTGAGACACTCATATGCTTTTGCTACATATTCTCACATAAATTAAAATATTACACCAAAGGATGTCTGTGAATTTGACTTTGTTGATTTACTGCAACTGGGGGACTGTAATGCATGCCAGACAGACTTGGAGGCTGCAATGTCTTCAGCAAATTCATGACAAAGGGTGTTTAATACCCATCCCATGCTATTTAGAAGCTGCCTTTACTGGATGAATTCCTTTCTGATTTTTGTTTCTCTGAATGGGCCTTTGAGCTGTTGGTTGCTAACAGTAACACAATAAAATATTTGTATGCAGAAACAACGTGTGGGACAAGAGCCATGCAGTGGGACCTACCTGAAATGGTTTCTCTTTAAAACCTGTGGGCTGCTATCATGTAATTTCTGTATATGAGGAGATAGAATTTCCATTCTGTTTTGTAGAAAAGCTTCAGCAGTCATTGAACTGGTTATCACTGATTTAAATGTCAGGTTGATTCTGTTTCAGAGTCTTCACTGTTTCTCTTTTTTCCTTGTGCCTAGCTCCCTACACACTGCTCCCCCTCACAAAGTGGCATTTGCAATCAATATGCATTAAGAACAGCTGACTTCCAGAACCTTTTGTCTATCCTTGCTGCCATTATTTTTTAAGGCAATGACATCATATTTAGTATGACTACAGAAGCTCTGAGAATGCAGGGTGTAAATGGACTGGCAAATGCATATTGGAGTTAACAAGTCAGTAATCTCAGTTCATTACTTTTATATGGCAAATTCTGTAACACTGTGCCAGTACAAAACTGATTCACCACTGACAAAGTCAATCTTAAGGCCCTCACTTCCTGTGGAGGATTTTGCATTTGGGAACCATCACAAAAGCCCCATAACTATGAAAACTACTACAAGTTGTAGTGTCCCTGGGACATGTTGAGAGATGAACACCATTTTGGCCACAGCTCTATATATAAGTATCCATGCCTGAGACCTCTTCTGAGTGGTTATAGCTTATTTAAATGTAGTAGTGATAGTCTTATTTTACTTGGTTTTTTTCTTCTCAATGTGCATTACATAATAGTTACCAACAAGGAACTAGAATTCTACTTGTGCTCTCCCCTGATTTACTTTGTTTGGTTCCTACTGATGACTTTCAAAGGTTTCTAGGGACCTGTATAACAGTGTGCTCTGCAGATTTTGCTGCTTCTCTAAGTTATAAACAAGCGCATACAGTCATGTCCCCAGCGCTTTCAATTGCATCTTGGAAATTACCCAATATTTCTAATGTTGCTGTTTTCATGTCACACTCATGTTAGAAATTTAGAAGTTAGAAAGACGCTAATATCTGTGGTTATTAAAAAGTTGCATCCATAAAAATCAGATTCAAATTCAGCTATTTAGAGCACTGAAATAGTAGAACATTTTAAGTAATAGTATCAATACAAAAAATAATTTATAATAGCTGAATACAGAGGACAAAAACCAAATTTTCTGTTAATTTCAGAAAGTTCCTATATGGAAAGGTTGTCTTCATAGGATAGCTACCACCAAGGAATCTTATATCACTGAAGGAAACTTATGCAAGCAGACTGACACTAGAAATTACTTTGCATTTAGATAATCAGGCATAGGACAAACAGAGCAGGAGCAGACCAAGTTATGCATCAGCTCTTTATATACTTTGTGGCCAGCAAGTTCCACACTGGAGAAGAGACGGGGTAACAATTACCCCATGACTGGACTACAGATTTGGACCACCCTGGGCCCAGGCTTTTTCACTAGATTATTTGCTGTATCATGGCAATATGAAACTTCTACATTTCAGAAGACTCCAGCTCACCATTTTGACAGGCTCTCTTCTAGGACAGTCAGACCTTACTCTGCTATCAGTAGGAACTCAATAGTCACTCACAGCCAAGAACCAGGATAAAAGGTTATTCCCCGCTTCCTCTTATCATTAATCACCACCTCCCAGCTGAGCCTGAGCTGCTCTGATCTTCCTTTACTATCCTGGAAAGTAGCAGCTATTAGCTCCATCTCCCACCTGAGCCAAATATCTCTCCATGTGGCCACCTGGAGAAAGGAGAGGAAGACTAATATCAGGTTTTGTCTTTACTGTTAGCTGAGAAGATGCAATTAAGGGTACTTATCCCAAAGGAGAGTGGTGGTTCACCACTCTTCAGTGCTTAGCTTGCAGTACCTAACAGCCTAGAGCTTTTCTCCCCCATAAAACCAAAGTGAAGAGCCAAGTTTGGTGGGGTTTTGGGATCTGGGTTTTCTTTTTGATTTTAAACCAGGGATAGGTGCTGTTTCTGCTTTCTAGTGAGAGAAACAGCATGATTTCTGTTCTCTGCTGTGCTTCACCAGTGGCGTAACAGTAGTAAGCTGCTCAGAAGTAAAGTGGCCTCTTATGTATGTATTAGTGACCATGTATGTATTAATTCCTTCCACATTCTGACAAAATAGCCAAAAAGAAACTATCTCAGTTCAGGACTTAATCTGAGTCTTAGTTATCCCTAGTCCTGCAAAAGGCAAGTCTAATTCTTGCTTTTGTACTGATGACATGCATACCTAAGTATACTCTATTTTGGATGAAGTAGCAGTACACTTGCTTGGCCCAGTCCCGAGGCTCTATTGTATAATATGGATTGTAGGCAGAGAAATAAACTCAGCATTATTCATTATCAATTCCATTAAAACATTTTCTAATTCTTCACTTAATTATTTTCACATCCGGATTTCTTTTCTGTACATTCAGTGCATAGTAAGGCAGTGTGTGATGGATGGTATGCAAATCCTTAGAAGGTTAACATACCAACACTTCTGCAGCAAATTACTGAACATGCATATCAGCAGCAAATCAGTAAGATGTTTTCTCCCACTGAATTTCTTCTGGACCTCTGAGGGCAGTCTAGTTTCTAGCAGCAGCTAAGCTTTTCTTCACAGCAGAAGGAACACAAGATTGTCATTGATGAAAAGTAATGGTCATGACTTTTGCAGGAGCCAGTGTGGTCTGACTGTGAAGAGCCAGAACTCAATAAATCCTGAAACATATTGGCATCCACCAGTTAGGTGCAAATCTGCAAGCTCTAGCTCACGGGTTCCACTGCATGCAAAACTCATCAAGATGAAGATGTCCTCATTTCTCACAAGTGAAATATCTCTAGAATTCAGGAGAAGCTTCAAAACTAGCAAGAGCTGGAATACCTTTCCTACCACAGATGATGGCTCCTAATTCCCACCGTATTCTAGTTCAGCAGGAGCTGGGAGGAAAGCAAAATGCTTCCAATCAGCCTGAGAATGAATGACTCTCATCTGCTGAGCTCTTGCTGAGTTGAGAACCTTAATAAAGATGATTTTTCCCCCTACCATTCAGGTAATATTAGAATTCTGTACTGTGCTTATAGGTGACCCAAACTCCTGCTGAAATCAAGAGAAATCTTCTAAGCTGCTTCAAAAGTCAGTGTGTCAGGTCATACAACTGTGCTAAACCAGACTGTCCTTTAAAACCCCTCTAGTAGATAATGATTTTAATTTTTTTTTTCTTTCTCTTTTATCTCAGGGTATTACTTCATAGGAGAAAGTGACAACATTGGAACTTAGGAACCTCAAAAGCACCTTCTACCTCTGGGTAAAAAATTAATACAAAAAAGGAATTGTCTTTCTAATGTTCCATCTGATATTCACAAACAAATTCAGAGTTGAAGGATTGCTTTCCGCTCATAATTTACATGAAGACTAAGGGCATCAGTTAGGCTAGTGAGAGATGAGAATATGACAATAAACCATTCAAATCATAATAGGACAGACAACTAACCCAGTGCCATACAAAATTGTTTTGTTTCTGTTTTTTCGATCAATCTATATTGTAACTCTACCTTGTACTCTTTATCATACAATTTAACTGCTTTTCTGGGTTTCCAGGGTATTTTTTGTTTATTTGTTTGCTTTAATTTCTGCATTCATTAACTGTGAATGTTGTTTTTGGCTTACTGCCTCCTTCCTGCCTTAGGGAGTATTTCTTAGTGGCTAACAGTAGGTGCTGAGTCCTGAAGTGTCGATTCAGAGCAACGGAGACAGGTGGGCCGTCAGCAGGAGTAGTAAAGTGATATGCCACCGTAAATAGGAAACTGTGACAGCCTGCAGAAACAATCTATTTTTCCTTTCAAACTTCAGGCGTAACAGCTTCTAAACTCTAAAAGCCAGATTCATGTAGGAAAAAACCACCACAGTTGAGAAATCAATTTATTTTAAGAAATTTTCCTCTGTTGTGATATGTAGGTACGTATGTAGGAACAGTTTAAAAGCAAGAGAACGTGGTACATTGCAACACATGGATATTCAAATGGCTGCATTTGGCAAACAGCTTTTCCCCTCAGCCTTCCCCCACTTGGAGACAATTGCAAATGAGATAATGTATCTCCTTGGGCAAACAGACAGTGATTTAACATACATTAGATGATACCCTAGATAGGAGGAACGAACTAACACAATATTATTTTCAGTATTACTAATATTATGCTATTATTTGGGTTTTGGCAGTTTTGAAGTCTGCAATTGTTCTGCATGAACTCTTCTTCTTCCTCCCCCTTTCTCCTAATTATCACATAAACTTGCATACATTACTTAGCTACCATCAGCGCTGAAGGAGAAAAAAGGAAACACCCCCACCCTGGTGGAAAAAAAAGAGTTTTGTTTCTTTTTTTTTTTGATGGAATGTTTAAAGACATATTTAATATTTCCAGCATCTTTAAGAATACTGACTGTGCATTTTAAATCTTAAAACATGTTCATAATTAGGACTGTATGATTTTAATAAGTGAATGGAATTTCTTGGCTTTCGAAATGCTAGTAAACCTTTGAATGCTTAGTAAACATTGGAATGCTGGTGAGATGAAGATGGAGGGGTCCCTACAGGCTTTGTTACTAAAAGCAGAAAAAGATTGTTGTGTCACACTCAAAGATTCACTCCCTTACTGGTTCACTTGTTAAAGCAATAGAATGACAGCTTTTGCTGCTCACTGAGACCTCCTCTTCTATGTTCAAAGTGCACAATGGCAAAGAAAATAACTTTTATTTAACATTTTCATAGCACTTCCAAAGTTCTCCTCTTGGCTGGGGTATCTTAGCACAAGCTACCCATAAATAAAGCAGCAGCAAACAGGTAGCACTGCAGCACTCCCTAAACAGGCAGTGCCATTCACAGATGAAAAAGAGAAGCAATAAGAGAATCAGGTCACACATGAAAGACCATGGGGGAGATACTTGCATTTTACCAGTTTTGCTGCCTTGAACCTCTATGGTCATTTCCATTTCTTAGAAACACTGGAAAGAACTTTTTTTTCTTACAGAAAGAATTTTGAAACCCCCTCTGAAAAAGGCTATTCTGTCAAGTGAAATTAAGAGCAAGGGATGTGTCAGCAACTTTCTTTCACAAACACAAAATAAAAAAACTTCATCAGAAAGAGTAGTAAAATGTGACACTAAAAATCCATCATTTTTGAATATTTATGGAAACTTGCATATGAAGATCTCTGACAGTTTTTATGCTGTTCTGAAATAGTAATTCAGGAAGTTCTTCCATTTCTTACCTACTTGAACCCATTTATCACATGAAGTCAGAATTCACTGTTGAAATGCAACAATAATTCTAAAAATGACCATTATGTATAAAGAGCAGGACCCAAAGCAAGATCAAGATAATTTATAAAAGTCATACCTCCCTTGTAAATTTAAAATAATACATATAAAAATAAGTAGATATTCAGCTACAGCACATTAGAATCTTTTCAATTCCGTGCAAATAGAACACTCAAGACAGACTGGACTTTAATAATTGAAACCTGTCCTCTGCAGATTCCTAATTTTTTTCTCTTACTTTTTGTTGTTTTTAATTAATACTCATTCCCCAATTTAGTTATAATAAGAAAGGTAAAAAACAAACCATTATGCCTGGTGCTTGAAGCGTTAGAACCTTGGGATACTTAGATGCAAGAGCTTAAATATTTCCTGCTCTGGTTGATGTTGAACTCAGCATAATCGCAAAAGAGCTCTTAATTTCATAACCTAATATTTCATCTGTTCCTAGAAAATAACTGCAAATGCAGAAAGAGCTGTCATAAAAGGTTGCTGTGTTCTGTTAAATCACTACTCCAAGCCATTCCAGACCTGGCATTTCACTGATGTGTTTAGTGATTTTGAAATAGTGATAGAATAGATAGAGTTCTGAAAGTGTCTCTCAAACACCTTTAGAGTACTTTGTGAAGCATTACACATAAATATAACTCATCTACTGCTATTAGTTTCAGAGAAAATGCTATTATGTATAATTTCTGCAGTAGAATATAAAGACTTTAAGTTTCTTAATTTTGCTGCATGAAAAGTAGCGAAAATTTGCAATAGTTATCAATGAATATCTAAAGTGTAGCAAAATATCTCACATGTTGACTCCTGATCAGAAAGCATAATATGACAAATCTTTCATTGAAGTTAGTCAGACATCCAGTACAAACAGTAAACCCAATCTGATTGCGACAATATCACACTATAAAGATGTCAAGGAGAATTTAGTAATGAAGATTTATGCAAGTGTTAAATTGACCCATGTACTACAAATTTCGGTCTGCCTCTCATTTTTACATTCTTTTATTTGAGTGTATTGATTATTGCAGCAAGTTTTCAAATCATAAGCTATGATTAAGCTGTTTACAATAGATTACTTGCATTTAAAGTTTTTCTTTCAGTAAAAATATGTGATCTGATAAATAAAAGCAAAATAGATATAACCATTTGGCTTCTAAAAATAATAGCTGCCTTTTAAAATTTTACATTATTGAAAAACATTTTTAAGCTCACATCAGAGCTACTTTAAATAAACCTTATTGGACCACATACAAAGTTTATGCAAATTTGCCCATGCTGCCTTCTTCTGAAATAAATGTGTAATAAACAGTAATAAACACATTTTTCCTTTGCATATATTCAAACTACTTCCAAGGTAATTGCTTCCCTGCATTGCAAAACTGCTTAAGAATTTCATGGGAAGGAGGATGCTACAAAAGGATTCAGTTTATATGATGGCTAAAAGAATTAAGACCAGTGGTTAGTGATGCTGGTTAGCAGTACCAACTTTTGCAAAGCTTTGAAAGGCAAGGATGTAGATATATTCTGTAATAATTTAAAGACCACAAAATATTGGGTATGCAGACATGGAGAGAGCACTTCTGTTAAAACTCAGCCTTGTTTTAGGTTCTAGAAAGAGCTGGATGAATTTATTATCTCTCTGTAAACAACTTAAAAACATCAAAACTAGAAATAAGAAAAAACATTTGTTTTATATTGTTACTATTGCAAATAAAACCTTCTTGCAACAGACCATTTTATATTCATAGAAATATAACAGTTAGGTCACTAAAATCAGCAACTATATTTTGATGTATAAAAATTAAATAACATCGCATTGAATAGCGCTCTCCATTGCATACAAAACCACAAGTTTTAAATTGATTACTGTTCCTATCTCTGGTTTTCCTGTTACTGATATATCTTTTCAGGGAGGCTTCAGCACATGACAATGTTTCTGACATTTATTTTACTATGCATAAAAAATTATAATATGGCCTCTTTACACATGGAAGTCTAACAGAGGATCAAGACCACCAGATAGCAAATGAATAGTGACAAGGGCTTAAGTAGCACAAACACACTTAAGTTATTTGAAAATTAAATAATACATATGTGAATGTATCTGTTCCCCTTAAAATACAATACTGACACTCTTAATTAATTGTGAGTAATTGTTAAAACATAAAGCTGGAGTGTGAGGTGGATATACATAAGAAGAGAAGACAGACTTAAAATCTAATAGAGAATTAAAATGTGAGTGATTGAAGGCATAGTCCATACTAAGCATACTGTAAACTCAATTTATTAGTGTCAGAAGCACATTTGTAGATCTGAGGTAAGCCCTCGTTTCAAGAGTTATATACCTATATAACAAATATATGCATTTAAATATGTTTATACAAATACATGTATTTGTATGTATTTGCTTTATATAAATGTATTCCAACAAATACATACCTATAGTACAGACTTGAAAGCAGAGTTGCAAAATATACACTCATATACAGAAGTTCAGGCTTTCCCTATTTCTCCAGCAGCAAACAGAACATGTGGAGAAGAATATGTGGGATTTTTCCCCCCTAAAAAATAGTATTCTGAAAAACTCTATCTAATAAATACTTACCCTGATGGTTTTGGCCTGCCAGTAGCCTTCCAGGAAGGCTCTTTGTGCCTGCAGCCATAAGAGTTGCACACGCCAATGACCTCTGACATCCTGATAAGGTGGGTTGGAAGCTGCTGCTTACATAGTAATAATCAAAAGAATCAAGAAAGCTGCTGCTGTTCCCTTCTGCAAGAAAAATATATGTTTACTTTGATTTAAAAAATTTCTGCATTAAAATTTGGTTGTGTAAGATAGGCCATTTACTGTCCGAAAGATAGAAAATATCTGTCCACTTTGGTTGCATAAATCTTTGGTAAGTAGTTATATTTTCGACTGTTTCAGATAATTAATCAGTATTAATGGAAAGGTAGCAAAATTAGGCCTAAAATTCATATAAAATATTCAGGGATTGCTTTCAGGAATTTTGGTCCTCAAATTACCAAATGCTGGTAGTTCTATACCCAACAACTTCAGTGGTCAAAGGGACGTATGTAAGAGGAAAACTCTATTTTTTTTCTTAAAATATTATTGTTATGAATCCATGCAAAAAGTAGCCTGGGAATGTGATTCTTTATCTTACATGGAAAAGAATGTGCAACATTTTACATGTTTTCTAGTGGGAAATTTTTTCCTTCTAAAAGGCAATTTCTACACTGTAAATACTCTCTTGACTTAGAGTAATTTTTTTCTAGGTGTCTTTTATTCTTTGTATTTATTTTTTGTGTTCTTTTTGCTTGCTTGTTTGTTTGGGTTTTTTTGTTTTTTTTTTTTTTTAGCGGTAGCACTGAGCAGTCACAAATAAAATATCTAGTGCTATGTTAACAGTCTCATGTCTCGTCTGAAACGATCTCAGTAACTTGTGTGACCACACTATTCTGTGGCTGCAGGTGGCTGGCTAGAAAACAAACCATGCATCATGTGTACTGTGTGTAGCTTCAAAATACATCTTGGGAGGTCTTTGTATCTTGCCATGAAATCCAGCCTGTAAAAAAGACTAAAGCATGTGATTCTAACCTAGGGTTCCCTGGAGGTCGCATAATTGCATTTCCTAATGTTCATAGTTTGGCTGAAAATTAATAGTTTTTATCAAAAAACATTTTGGGCTTTCATTTCCTGCCAGAAACTTAAATATTATGCAGAACAGCAGGAAAAAAATGGACAAGATTTCTTTTATTTCAAATTTTTTTTTTAAATTAGGTGTTTTAATTTTATGTTGCTCAAGTAGTACCATCCCATGAGGAAATCCTTTCTACCTGCTTAATAAATCTTTCTGTTCACTTTATATCAAAAGTATGGCAAAGCATTCTATTTAAAACTTTAAAAGAAAACAGAAGAGAGCTTACAGGGCGTAATAATGAAACAGAGGAAGGGTGTAAAAGTTGTTTTACAGAGGTAAAACAGAGCAATTTCTACCACTGCATTGCTGGAACTGTAAGTAAAGACCAAAGTTTGGAAGACAGTTTTTGTGGTAGAGGTAGGGGCTCAACAAATACACACTCCCTTTCCAAAGAGCTTACAATCAAACTAGAAAACAATTTGCCAATGTTAAAATGAGTAGTATATGCTCCCATACAGAGCAGTCATTTCAGAAATTTTGACAAGATGTTGGTCCCTGAAAGGAAAAGAAATGGAAAAGAAAAAAACAAGGACTATTAAGTCATACAACATTAAACATAGACACAAGCTCTGTGCCAAAGGCAAATCCCTGTTTCAGGTAATAAAGATACATTAACTGCTGGAGAGGGTGTTATGCAACTAACATCCATAAGAAAATGTGATGAGCTGTAAATTTAATAAAAACTTTTAGATCATTTTTACTGAATGCAGTGTCCTTAAATAGGTGTTGTAACACAGTTCTTAAATTGTCAGAGAGACATCTGAAAAAAATTGTGACTTGTCCTTATTTAACAGTAACAGGAAAAATCATTGCCATCTTTGTTCAGGATGCCCTGAATTCCCTGCAGGTTGACAATGGCTTTATTGTTCTTTTGCACTCTGAATTCCTAATTCACTAAGGAAAACATTTGGATTAAAAATATTACACGGTATTTCCAAGTTTTCTCAGTATTTTTTATTTTTATCATACCTTATTATTTACTAAAAAGGAAAATTATTCCCATTATTTTACTGTCCTTTTTAGGCCTTGATTTGCCTTTCTTCTTAGATTCATTCAACTTTTCTTTCTTTCTATTTGATAGCTGTGGCTGGAGATAAGCTTTCATCAAGACCAACTTTCTCATCTGGGTACAAAAATTTCCCCTCCCTAAAAAGTTAGTTGAATTACTGCTGTAGAAGCAAGTCCTGCAAGATCCTGGGTGCTGCATTTCTCATTGGGAGAATCTATATTGTATTTTTAACATGGACCTATATTAAAACTTGATTTCTATAGACATTCTTAGGAAAAAGTCTAGACCTAGACTTTTCTCAGAATCACAGAGTAGTTGAGTTTGAAAGGGACTTCTGAAGACCATCTGGTTCAACTCCACTGTTCAAGAGTGGCCACCTCGACCCAGTTGCCCAGGCCTGTGTCCTGACAGCTTTTGTGTAACTCCTTCCCAGGTACAGGACTTTTCATTTCTCCTTTTTGAACTCCATGAGATTCCTGTCCACACTTTCTACAGGCAGCACCTGAATGCTGCTGTTGGAGTGAATGCTCCTCTGGGCTCAGTCCCAGAGGGAAGCCAAAGTACAGGGGTTGAATTAAAACCTTTGGACAAGCTGAGATACATGAAGTCACACCAAAGTGAAATAGAAATACAGAATTTTTAACTTTTAGTAGAAATATATGCTAAGTGCCTTAAACATTAAAAAGCTGTAACAGAGACTTTAGTTCTTACTGCAGCAGTGTTACCTTTTCACAGAATTCTTACTTTAGACAAAATGTAGATAGAACTATACTGTTCACATTTTTAGATAGAGTGTTCACATAAACAATAAGAGCTGATAGAAACTATATACCCAAATCTGTGTAATACCTATGTAACACTTGTGTAAGGCTTACGACTGTTAGAATTAGACCAGGATAGGTTAAGAAAAGGAAAACTAGAATTGTGTGTTATTCTTATTGGCCAATTAACAAATATAATCCACACTTCTGTAAGAAAAAATATAGAGCATATAGAAGAAGAAGAAGCTGGTTTTTGCCTGCTGTTGCTGCTGCTGCTTGGCTTTATCATTTAACCCCCTTCAAACTCTGCCTTCAAAAAGCTATGAGACTATGAAACAACTCAGCAGAACAGCAGCCTCCTCTGCTCTCTTACCCTGGTCCGAGAAGGAAGGGTACCCCATCAAAAGCTCAACAGCTGCTTTTTGCCCAAGAAAGTTTTAGTCATAGCAGCTCTACAGACTGAACCCTTCTGACTATTCATAGAGCATGTAAAGAACATGGACAAATTTACCCTGTCCTGAAACATAACCACAAGGCTCCAGAAGCTGTTGAACAGAAGGGAGAGAACTCTATGGACCACCTACTGTGGTATCTATTGTGATTTTGAGTACAAAGGAATGAAAAGCCCATCAAATCAATTATTCTTCAGGTCTGTCAAGTTTTATCTCCCTGTATAATCAATGCAGAGAAAAAACTTTAATGCTACAATAGATATAATTCCTTCACAACTATGACTATCTCCCATACAGGAGATAGCATAGGTATTTGGTTTGAAAACATTTTAGTGTTTCCACTGAAAGCCAATATATAGAATCTGACTATTTTAAATTATTGATCTTTACCCAATCTTGTGCTCTTTTCTGAAGAAAACAACAAATTTCTGCTGAATTATAATCCAATGAGAAGTATATTGTTTGGAGTACTTTTTCATGTTATTCTTGAGAGTTCATTGTTGGTTTGGTGTTTTTTAATACATAGGAATTTCATAGAAGCCTATTCTAACCTGCTTCACATACAAATTCCCTAATGGCCCCTGGATGATTGATGTACAAGATCCTGGAGGAATGTTCCTGAAAATATTCTGAAGGTATTTTTTTTCCTTGTAAATGAATATTCACTTCAGACTTCTTCATGTATTTGCTATTTTATTAAGCTGTTTTTTAATGTCTGCTAAAAAATTGTATCTGAAACTTAGAATAATATTGAAGAAAAACCACTGTGGCCCTTTTTTAGTTTTGGAAATAGAATTTAATGAGAATTATATAAAATGAATTTATATAGAGACTTTTAAATTTGGTCCAAGGGCCTTAAAATTCCTTTGCTGAGCTAAAAATTTCCTGCAATGAGGGTGGAATCTCTTAAGTAAAATATTCTTCCACACAAAAATGGACAGCACTTAGAATTTCCAGAGAAATACACTAAATATTATTCCTAGTAATTTTTATTACATTTATGCACAGATCCCCCCCCCCAAAACATACAATTACTGAGAACTTTGTTGAACGTAGATAAAATGTCAAAAATACAACAGACAAAATAAAAAAAAGAACATAAATTGTGAGAGATTGAAATGTTATGGTTAATGGCTTAAACATGGTTCTGAGGGATTTTTTGACCATTATGGCAAAACTGTATAAAGGATCCATGTAGTGGTGACATTTTCTACTTAATCTGTCTCTGTCACTCTCTTTCTCTCCCCCTCTCTTTTTTTTTTAATAGATAATTTTTTTGTCTGAGTCTCCAACCAGCTGTATTGCTGTTGTTGGAGAAAACCCTCAAGAATTCACCCTGAGACAGAACCAGCTTTTGTGCCAAACAGCAAACTTCTGGTAAAGTTACAAATCATTGAAACTATATGAAGTATTGAACACATGTTGGTAATAACAGAGGACTGGATTTTTATATCTGGTCCTTACTTGTGGAACTCACCTTAGACTGTTGTCCTTCCTGTTAAAGTCAGTCAGGGAGCAGAGGTAAGAGGGCATCCAATTGTTCTGGCCCAGTCACTGTGTTAAGAAAGACAGCTGGTGCAGAGTGGTGTTGTAACTTGCTGTGGATAGAGGTGAAAAGAGGAGAGAGCTCCCTTGCTCATAGGAGGGAGCTCTACTCCATGACTGCTGTGGCTTAAGTGCTACTTCTTTTTCTGAGCTGTGACTAAAAGTACAAATTGTTACACTGAGTATAACATAACTGAAGAAAACTGAAGTGATGGACAGTTTTATCGCATATATCAGAGCGGTCTTGAGTCTCCAGATACAAAAATTTGAATTCAATTCTTGGGGGGACAGACTGGTATATTGTGAAATTTAATTTGCACAGCCTAGAAATTTGTAGGGTCTATATAGTACTATGTCTGATCCTAGAAAATCTGTTTCTTTTGTGGCAGAAGCATACTGGTGCACTCAATCATACTTGAACCTGAAGATCTGGGACAGCCTTAGCAGAAAAAAGCAAAAGAGAAACATGACACGAGGTCAATTCTGACAGCTTAAAACTGTGGTATCAGAAAAACCAATGAGATCATATGATTTCTCAGAACATGCAGTGGATTATAGGAGGATACAGCCTGCAGGCACACTGTTTGGATATATGCCCAAGACAGACAACAGCATATGTTCAAGCACAGGGACGTCAGAGTAGTGGAATAGAAAATAGCTGTGTGCTTATCATGCGATGTGGGAAAGCAGACAGGGGCCTGCTTTCCCTGGAGGTATTTCCAGGGGCTGGTGTTTGTTACTTGGTGATACCAGTGTTTGGTACTAGGCTTCCTGTGCCATTTACATATGGAATGGAATATACAAGAAGAGTGTTGGATTTCCTTCAAGCAGCAAGTACTCCCATCCAGTAAAAGCTGAGAAATGTTAAGGGCTAATAAATTGTCTTGATGGATCAGCACAAAATGATAGGATTGGTGGTCATGTAATTGCGATTCCTTTGAGGAAATGCTTGGTGACTAATGACTCTCAAACACCTACATCCATCTGTGCATTCCAGTTATTGATGTTACTTATCTAATTGTGTAGGATGAAAAACCCAATTTTTTTTTAAGACATGTTGAGGGATCTCCCTTTTGCTCTGTATTTGAATTTCATGCTTAGGTGTAAATCTTTACTCAGCAGAAACATGAGAATGTCCATAAGAGAAATATTGATGGATTTTCTTTTCAGTTTTAGACTCTTAAAGAACAGTATTTTAGCCACACAGCATATCTGGTCTCTTCCTCTTGCACTCAAACACATAAAGGTTAGGGCTGATAAAGCAATGCATTTGTATTCTCAAAAGGACAGACTTGGAAAAGCAGTCAGGCAACACCTATAGCAAAATACAGGGTTAAAATTCTGCTTCCAGTACAAAGGTAGAGCTACCTGTCTGAGAGAGGGTTTCTCAATGATCAGTAACCCAAAAAGCAAATCAGCTTCAGGACTCAGCTACAAATTCTCATGCAAGGACTGTTTCTTAGCTCTGTCTAAAATTAAATATCTGCACTATGGGAAAATGCCTCCTTCTGCTTGGAAAGAACAATTAGTTGTCTGTCTATGCCTTGCTGCACTACTCCTTGAACATTCTGCAGGTTTTGTAGGCCAGAGAAGGAAGCAGTCAAGCATGGATTTGAAGATTTCAGTCATTCAAATGGGATGTAGACTTGGGTTTTTCTAATCTAGGATTCTGAACCAAGTTTACATACTGTCGATGTACCTGCTCTCCATAAGCCACCAATTGTGCACAGTTCCTAAAATGTCCCTAGTAGGAAAGAAAACCTTCTTTTGGGGATGACAGCCCACACATATGCTTTGAGCAATCCAAATTTGATTACTCAGTGGTGTGATACAAATTCACATTTCCCACCTCACCTAAAAAAGATCTTTAGCTATAGGAACTGCTAAGAAGCTCTGCAGGATGTACTCTCAACCCAATCTCTTAAAGGGCTCTACTTGTGTGGCATAATTAAAAAGACTTGTGAGCCTGTCTCTCAAACTAAACAAAATCTTGGAGTGCTTATCTGGAAGTCTCTGTAAGGAGAAGTACTGGTCTCTGCACTAGGAGGGTTAAAATATACATAAAGTATTGTTCAGGCTTTTTATATTTTCCTTCAATATTTCTTATAAAAGATTGTGCTATACTTAGCTGAAAATTGCTGGTCTTTTTTATTACCACTGTCAGTGAATATATTGTTTGCTAGGTGCACTCAATGAGTTCATCAATACAGCAAGCTGAACAGAATTCAGACTAATTTTGAGGTGGCTGTTGTGAAATTCAGTATGATGGAAGAAAAGAGTAATATAAAAGTTATCAATTGCCAGGGTGGAAAGAATACACTAACAAAAAGAGAAGTTTTGCTTCCCCTGCCACACTGGACCCCTTTTCTACTGCTTAGCAACGGATAAGATGCCACTTATTTTGAGACAGGAAACAGAAACAGCAAGAAAGCTGCACACAAAGCTGGTATCACTGCAAGTGTCCTGCACAGCTCATTGGTGCACGGAGATTTGGCCTATAATGAAGTTATTTGCATTCACATGCAGGCCCGGCTGTGTGGACATCAGTCCAGACTCTGGGAGCTGTTGTTTCACCGAGTCAAAAGAAATTTGCACATGAAAGCCACATCCGCATTACTTAACGCAGCAGCTCACTCAGGATTGCCTTTCTTTTAGACCAAAGCAAATCTAAACGTATGATTAAATCTTCAGAGGATTTATTTTATTTCTTGTGGATAGCTGCTAGACCTGAGAAATGGTGAACAAACTGTGCAAAAAGAATTTGAGGTGTTACCCACTCTGAATCTCATCTCCCTTACCGTAGAGCCACATAACTGTAGAATTTTTTCAAATCTCCCCAGCCAGTTTTTCTGCCAGTTGGCAAGGTGAAGGCATTCATCTTTTCAATATCTCCATCCCTTTCCAATTTAACTGCAAACTTTATTCTCATGTGCAACTAAGATTGAAAGGAACAGGCTTGCCTGGTGTTAAATACTGATTGTATTAAATTGAAAAATCTACAAGTTGTGTCACTATCAGATTAATAATCCAAATTAAAAGTTATACTAGAAGTTAACTCTGGACCATAACATACATAAGGCTAATTAGCCACGTGGTCAATTCTTTTTCCAGCAGCACAGATGTACAAAGAACCATTTACGGTTTCTCAGTTGTAAAAATACATTAGTGATTCTCCACAGATCCTGACACTGATACAATAATTTGCACTTGATGTGGAGGTCAATCTGCCACCATTGTATTTCTGATGTAAATCTATTTTCTCTCCCAAATCAGTAAATAAAACATAGAAGAAAACCCCTCAGTGTTAGTAATGTCTGGGGAATTTAGTCACAAACTCTTTGGCTTTTTCACCAGTTACAGGCCCAGCACTGACAGTGCAAATTCTCTTATAGTATCCTGTTAATGCACTTCAATTCTGACCTGAAAAAACCTTTATGGCTGACAGGATAGTTTAATTTTCATGCCCATTCGATCTTTGGCCTCTGCATTAAGACTGCCAACAGGGGTGCAAATTAACACCAATTATTGTGATGTTTTATGTACTGGGCTGAGAGCACCAACTCATTTTATACAGGCCATCACCCAGCTGTCAGATGTTAATGACTTTTGGTTACTTCTGTCCTGCTTCAGATTCATCTGAGCAGCTCAGAGCTGAAAGGATCTCTGTTTCATTAATAAGCAACTGACCTGTACAACCCTCTTATCATTCCCTTTCACAAATTCAAGTGTAAATGTTTATTTTCCCATTAAATAATAAAAAAACCCTAGCCTGTTGCACACTCAGTGGATTTATGCCAGTATAGAATTTAACCTAGTCATGTCAGCTGCTTTGGGTATGGACAGAATTTTTGTCACTCAAGGTTGGTCAAATAAAGGAATATGTATGTATATATGTTCATAGTTTTGTTTCATTATATGTTCAAATGTTTTATTCTGAACATTTGTAATTTAAAAACCACTAGTATAACAGCTGGATATTATGCCATTATTTCTTAGGATCAAGAAATAATAAAAGCATTTGTTAGAAAACAATTTATTTATTTAACATTCACTACAGAAATTATTGGCTTATGATATCATTTGCTAACACTACTCAGTCAGCACCGTGTTGTGTGGATATACCTTTCCTGTACCTTAGAGCTTGCACAGCTTCAAGATGTCCCTTCCTTGTAACTACAATTAACAAGGATGATCTCTTTCCAGAATAGTCTCTGAAGAAGCTGATAGAATTGTGGTTTTGTGGGCCATCATTTCTGAGATCTTCTTATTTCAGTTATGCGACAGAGGCTGAGTTTTGCAGTCTAAAAACTTATTGTCCAATAGAGTTACAATAACTGTTGAGCACAGCGTCAAGGTATGGCAATGATGAGTAACAGTACAGAATGTACAGCACTGCATGGCGTTCAGCCATATAAAAGTGAAGGCAAAAAGAGAGGATAAAGAGGTTCCTAAAGGCACTGTACATTCACTTGGGACTTACTTATCTTCAAAATGTTCTATTATTTTAGGATTTTAGGAAGGTAAGCAATGTGCGCAGTGACAGTTAGGACCTAGTTGAGACAAAATGGCTAAGCTCAGTAACTGTATGTACTGAGCTTCTTTACTCCAGAGAAGTCTAGAGAGAGACACTGCAACAGTCTAAGTAATAAAAGGAGCTTAATCTGCTTGCTATACCTGTGGTTGAGAAGATGAGAAATAGGAGTTCAAGTTGAAGAAAAGGTTAGTTTATACTTCAGAAGACCCTCTCAGGAGGTATTTTTGAGAATACTTTTAGAAAGGCTGTACCAGGAAGGTAAGGAAACACCTTAGATGAACTGAAAGGATTGTTACCTGTCTTAGAAAGTGAGATTTAGCAAGATAACCTACTGAGTTGCCTAAATTCCATTATTTTGTCAGCTGACTATAATAAACGAGGTACGATAACATTGCTTACAATACTATCTGTCTGCAGACAATATTTTACATTTACAGTCCCTAGAGAAGATAACCTCATAGAACAAACAGGATTTGTCTCCGAATTTGAGGCGCTTATTTCCAGAACTTATTGAGTTGAATGTGGGTGTGTGTCACGGGAGCCATAACTACTGCCTCTTTCAAAACCTCCCAGAAAATCACTGTGGTTGGTATCTTAGAGTCATGTGTTACTCCAAGTATTTGGGCTGAAGGGACACCCACTGGGATGAAAACTTTTAAAACACTTAGATATTCTTACATTCTTATCTGGGGAGAAAGCCTTAAAATGATGCTGTTGGTCACTAACCTTGATATGCCATACTAAACCTTAAGAACTGACAGAGGTCTCTTCATATCCCACCTCTTTTAGGGAAGATAGTCCCTAAAACTAAAGATTTGCACTATAAAATGGGCTTCAGTTTCCACATGGTAAATTTGCTTGGCAAAAATGCAGTACCTGCAGTAACTGCAGGACATGTTTGAAAACAAGAAAATGCTGGAACATTTTAACTGCCTCTCTGATTAATTTAGATTTTATTAAATGAGGTATGGTAGGCAAAATAATTACCATTGGATTATTCAAATCTTATTTATTGAAGATTAACTGTCCCATAGATGATAATTAAAGTTTTGTGAAACAAGTAATAATAGTGTTATAACAGTTTTTTATATATGCTCACACACACCCCACCCCTTGCACTGCATCAAAACCCTTACAGCTGCAGAAGAATGCTGCATACAAATTTGCAGTGTACAGAAACCAAGAAAGAAAATATGAAGTAAAAATCAACCATTATATTTCAGGCATTGAACTCTGCTCTGCTATCTTTGCTCCTTCCTTTTTTTCTTCTGCAGCTTTTTATGATTTTGAAGTATTGTAAGAAAAACTTAATTGATATCTTTAGTGGTGCTGCCCAGTGAGGTACCAGAATATATATTTGTAGAAATTCTACAAACATATATTCCTGACTTTCTCTAGAATAACAAGAGGTAATAGAAGCCTTTCTCACTGTTTTCAGCACTTTGCACTTCAAAGTATAAGGTTTAGTTATGGGGCCACCTTAAGCTGATACAATGCAAATGTATGTTACATTAACAATGTGGCACAATGTAGTTATTCGCAAAAATATAATTAGTATTCAGCCTTATGCTCTCCACTGTCTTCCTCATAACCACAAGTACCTTTCCCAATGTGGGTATAGTCATTTTTCATGCTGCTGTTCCTCACAAGTATAATAATGTACATCACAGCAAAAAGTAACTCAGCACTCCTTGAAATGCTTCTAAAGAAAATGGGGACACAAACAATCATTACTTTTGACCATCCAAAATCTCAAGCATGTGAGTGCTGCTTACTTAAAAACAAAGCACCATGGGTGTTGAATTTTCACATGCAGCAGGAGGGGGCAATATGGATATTGCAAACTCTTTTTAACCTAAGAGGTCAAGTTTATAATTAGTAATTGTTTGTTTGTATTGCAATGGGATCTGAGAATTTCCAAGTCAAAGAGCTTCTTTTAGCTACTGTGTGGGGTAACAGTACAAGAAAGTTCTTGCCCAAAGAGGATAGGAAAATAGACAAAAGAGTAAACATTAAACAGTAGAAGACATTTAAATAGTAAGAGGAGAAAGTATGAGTTAAAATTTAATTCCAGGTTTCTTATTTCTTTTCTGCAGCCACAACTAGGATTTGTCCCTAATAAACTCACTCATCTCTATCCTGAATTCATGCCAACCCAGAAATCTGTTTTTATGATTTTTTTAGTAGTTTTAATGATGTATGCTTTTGCATGCTTTTTAGAGCCAGATATAATTATTATCTGGATTTTTCCATTTAAAAACTTTGCTCTGAATATTTAAGCATACTGACTATTTTGTAGGCTTAGAGAGTCTTATCTGGATCTCTAAATGTTCTTTCATTTGTTTTTGAGCTTTCAGCAATAAATCCAATAAATATGTTTGGTCTTTCCTTCCAATGCTTCTTTAGTAAAAGAAATAATGTTTTACATCAAGGTTAACCAGCAAATTTCATGTAGCTGTACGATTATGAAGCTTTTGTGAAAGTTTTACAACATGAATCATTGTTTAAACTCTTTGTTCAGAGACAGGGAAATACTTTTTCAAGATGGATAAAGTACAACAGACAGCAGAGAGCTGTAGTTAAAGCATATGTATTGGAGGGTAATGATGCTTTACCAGAATGAGGCCTCTTCAGGGATTTTTGGTAACATAAGCAAAGCAATTAATTACACAGTTAACCATCATTTCTTCACAGAGTTAAAAGGCATTGGAAGCAACAGCGTTAAGGATAGTCAAGAAAACAGTGAGAGTTATTACTATCTATCAGGAAATTCAGAGGCTTTTTTCCTTCTTTAGGCTTGCTACAATAAATACATATGATATACAGAAGCACACTATATAGCAACAATAAGAAAATATTTACTTATCATAGCAACAACTGGAAAACTCTTGTAATGGATTACATGAATAATTCAGAAGGAATTTGCAAGAGTTACTAACAAGAAGTAAATCTAATAGCCCATCCAGAACTGGTCCATAGAAATTTCAGAACTTTAACTGAGGTTTAACTCCAGCCAGTGACCATGAATAAATTTTCCCCTTTGCAGTTATGCAAGATGTTGAAATGGAGATAACGATACTGATTCAGTATCCTGTTTGTTACTGTATTGGTCTGGCTGAGATGGAATTAATTTTCCCCACAGCCTTTACAGTGCTGTGCTCTGCACTGGTAGCTAGAGAGGTGTTGATGACACACCAGGGTTTTGGCTACTGGTAAACAGCTCACATAGCACCTAGGCTATCCTTAAACAACAGGCTGGGTGTGAGCAAGATCTTAAGAGAAAGCATAGCCAGCAGGACAGCTGACCCAAATGGACCAAAGGGATGTTCCAAAGCACATAACTTCAGTTCATATATAAAAACAAAGGGAAAGGAAGAGGAGGGGCGTTATTTATTGTGGCCAGCATTTGTCTTCTAGAGCAACTGCTATGCATATTGAAGCCCTGCTTCCCAGGAAGGGGCTGGACATGGCCTGATGATAAGTAGAGAATAAAGACTTTGTTTTCCTATGCTTCCATGCACAAGCATCTGCTTTTGTTTTATTAAACTGCCTTTATCTTGACCCAAATGTTCTAGTTTCTTCCTTTTTCCATCTTATTTTCTCTAGCCCACCAGTCTGAGGAGGAGGGACTCATACAACAGTGTGGTGTGCATCTGGCATGCAGCCAAGATCAACCCACATTCATTAAGCTAAAAAAGAATATAGTATTTATATTACTTTGCATATTGAAGAAAACTAATTGAGGTATGTTCAGATTCCTAGGACGTTAACTATGCTGAAGATTATCAGGAAAATTATATTTCCAAAATAAAAAATTATCAGGATTTTTTTCTGGTTTTGATTTCTTTTTAAGCAACAAAATTATATGGTCCTGTATATCAGGTGAATTCTAGGTAGATAATTCAAGTTCTATTTAATTTCAGAAACCTTGGGTCCAAGATGTCAACATGGAAACTTGCTGCAAAGTGCACTTTGACAATGAAGAGACAGAAATCTCTTTTATTGTTTTATTTCCTTTCAGTACAAGTAAAGCTTCTTTCACTAACTTTCATTATTTGCTTACTTTGTTTTAATCTAATACTTCCTCACACTATAGGAACATCTGAAAAAAAAATTGGGGGAAATTAAAACTGATAAAAAAGTGCCTGGCTCAAAAACTAGGAGTTTTAATGTCTGTAATTTAAAAATTCAAAAGGAAAAATGTGAAAAGATGTTTCCCTTTTACACAACTGTGAAGTGTTTGAATGAGTGTATGAATATGCTGTAGCACAGTGTCCAAAAACTGAGTAATGGCACCACCTGGACACTCAAGGCTGACTCATGTGTATGGCATTTCTTGCTTCCATTGGAAGGAACGCATCTCTCTTAAGTACAGAAAGTACTGTTTCTAACTCAGGAAGGGAATGACATTGCCTTGACCTATTATCCAGCTGCCCAGAGAGTAGTTCGCACACAGGTCTGAGACTGTTCTCCCAACCAAAAGGAAGCTTTAGATGAATTGCTCATTCATCATTCCAACATCATTAAATCAAGCTCTTCCTCTGTGTTGTTGCTTTGTTACTCTTCAGTACTAGCAAAGAAGCCAAGCTTAGCTAAGGCTAAGACAAACAAGATAACTTTGTACTCCAACCTGTTGTTCAGTTAGCTTTCAATACTTATCTGTCTTATGGTAAGATCCTGACTCGAGAAAGATGAATAGAGTGTGTGTTAAATTTTAAGGCTCCTGTGTCTGTCTCAGACTGAAAGGGATCTGTGCTATCTTTTTCCCTTCTGCTCTGTTTTATCTAGTACCTTTTTTCTCATGCACAAGAACTCAGGATATAATCAATCCACATACTAAAAAAAAGTACATAGAAAGAAGAGATGCTCAAAACTCCCCACTCCAAAACAGTAACACAAAACCCCCAACTATTCTATATTCTATGCAAGAAAGCAAGACCTCTATATGTACAACTGCAGGTTTCAACATTCACACCAAAGAAATGATGCTGTCCTGTAATTTTTTTCCTCCAAAACTGAGCAAGAATCAATTCATGAAGAAGAGGTTTTAGGAGCTGAGCTGAAGCTCTCATGAATATTGTAACAAAAATGCAGTAAGCTATTTGTGTGCCTTAGATTTGAGCATTTGGACATTTACATGGGATACATATTAACTTAAAAATGAAATGGAATATTTTGGTTTATTTTTTTCTAGTCTCTCTGGCTCATAAACATCTCAAAGAGTCCAATGGCTTATATAAATTTTGTTTTCTGCTTCTGGCTAACGTCAAGTTTCACAATGTCAAACAAGAACAAAAAAGCCCCTCAACTTTCAAGATGTAAAACGTTTCTTCAAGTAATGAACAAAAGATTGTATCATTTTTTTTTAAATTATTGCTTTCTTCTTCTCTTCTCTTCTCTTCTCTTCTCTTCTCTTCTCTTCTCTTCTCTTCTCTTCTCTTCTCTTCTCTTCTCTTCTCTTCTCTTCTCTTCTCTTCTCTTCTCTATTAAGAATTGATTGCCCCAGCTACTGTGTCAGTATGCCATATAACATATATTTCCTTTTTGCAAACTGATTTTATGTAATTTTTAGTTTTAACAAAATGGAAAGTACTAATGTCCGTTAACACAATTAAATCATCACTTAGATTAGTGCTGGGAGATGGTGACTTCATCTGTAGCAATACTGCATGTCTGAGCTTTTTTTTTTCACTGAAATAAGAATGAAATATAATTTTCATGAAATAGAAAGAAATTTTTCCTCAGCTATTGTAGAAGAAGGTTATTCCCTTTATATACATTGACTATCTGTGATTCATGCGAATAGATTTTTAATGGTTCATCATGAGATTGAGAAGAAATTTTTCTGAATGTCTAATTAAGTGGAATAGATATCTGCACACTGGATCATAAGTGACCTATCAGCATCATCTTGTGTTTTCACCACAGAAGAACAGTGTCCCACTATGACAGTGAAACCTCTTTAGACATTCATGGCGTCTCCACCTTTGTGGTTCTGCCATTCTGGGACGCAATGGTTAAACTGAATATCTGAATACTGTTTCCAAGCAAAGAAAGCTGAATGAAATAACTCTAATAATCCATCCTAAATCAGAAGCACTGGTGGTTTCTTATTACCTTGCAATCTATGAAACTAACAAAGTTCAGAGTTTGATGATCTATTTTTTACTTGTTCCTTTTCTTCTTTAAAAAATCATGATTTCATTTTTCTGAGTTCTCCTGTTCACTTTTCATTACCTAGATTTTATTTACATCACTCCAGCCTTCCTCCATACATTTCCACTTCACTTTTTGTCAAAATGTTCCCTAAGCTTCTGTCCTCTTTGTCTATGAATATATGGCCTTAGCATGTCCCTCCATTTCTTTTTATCTCTAATAATTCCATTCAATCCTTTTGCAGATGATTCACTTACTTTTCATGCTCCGAAATAATCTATTTTTAATGGTACCCTTATACTGATTTTCTCACATTTACGATCCCAAAGAAGGAATTCCCTCCTTATTTTATGTTCAAAATCTCAAGACTACAAAACATCTGCTTGAAATTGTTATTCTCCTCTTTGTTTTCATTTTCATTTCTCTCACCTAGATAATCATCTAGTTAAAAATGTCTCTGGACATTTGTGCATAAACCATTACTTTATCTATTTTCTGCCAGTTAATCCTCTAATTACACTTTCCTTCACATCCATTCCATTCAGTTTATTACCTGTCATCTCCACAATACTCTGTCTCTAGAAGTTTTCCTCAAGAATTTTTCTAACAGCTTTCATATACTGCTCTCTTTCAGTTGTATGCAGGGAGAAAGAAGTTCATGAGTTATATTGTATGGCAGGAACACAAGTCAGACTTAGAAAAGGAAAGTATTCTCCTTCTAATTCTTACTCCCCTTCCTGGTTATTATCAGACTGGGATTGTTACAACAGAAAATGTTGAGCGGGATGGGAGGGAAGACATAGCCCAAAATAGTATCTTCAGAGGCTCATTTGAGGGAAGCGAGGTCTCTCCTTCAGCAAACTCAGAGTTTAGCCAACCCTCAGGATTATGGAGCTTCAATATCTCACAAAGGAATAAGAAATCTAGTTTATGAAGACTGCACGCTGTGGTTGTGAGAGGTAGAAGATCTAAAGTTGACTGCTCTATTAAGTGTTTTTTCAGGCACCCAAAATTAAGCCTCCTTCTCCCAGTAGAAAGGTATATCAAACTTGGGGGAAAAAAAAAAAAAAGATAGAATCCCCAGAGCCCAAGCATTGCAGCTGAGTACAAGGATTTCTCTCTGCATGTATATTTTTTTTCCCTTTGTCTTTATGTCTGAATATAATTTAGCTGACATTACTAACCCAGACTGACCTAATCTCAAAACTAAAAATTTTGGATGCTGCTGCAAGATCCACATAATACCTAATAGATATTTAAACAAGGAGTACAGACTATGCTGTTTTGACTGTGTTGCCTTTGGTTACAGTAATTGCATTCAACTGAATAAGTTGACCATAAGTCATCTTATGTTATGCCCAACATACATTCTCAGTGACAAGGCTGCATTTTGTAAAACGGGAAAGCCTCTCAGTATAAGGAAAGGGCTCTCAAAGCTTTCAGCTGGCAGTAGTGCACCACAGAAGCTCAGTGTGTGTCAGTTGATCACCTCACTGACAGCCAGGCTACGTGTCAAAAATACCACACTCCTTCTCATCAGCTAGTAAAAGCTATTTCCTTCCACCTCTATCCTCTGACACTTGTAGTCTAAACCCTGTTAAAATGGAGGCTAATTCTTTGCAATCAGAAGCTGTAGAAACATGCGCTTTTTTTTTTAATATGCCACAAATAGCCCATGTTTTAACTACTATAGATGAAAAAATATTATGTGCCTGGATGAGTGCAACACATTCATTGGTTAGGAGAGCCACAAGCCTTCAGAGAGAATTGGATATCTGCCTGATGCCCCAGCTGCTGGAGTTCACATAAGAATCTGTGTTAGCTGACAGACACGTAAAAACTCATGTAGATAGACATACAGCTCCCTGCTAAAACTGCTCCTCAGCAGAGGTTTGTGTGACTTATTAATTCCAGTAATCAGACTCTGTCCCCTTATGAGTGATTAGTTTCAGACAGGGGTATAGACAGGCAAGCATGCTGGACACATCTCTCACGGTCTGGGTTAGCTTGGCACACTCTGTAAAATGCTTCCCTCCCCACCTAGCTCATAGTTGCTGTCAGAAGTGCCCAGGCTGTGAGTGAACACCTGCATTCAGCTTTTTCTTCTATAAAAGCAATGAAACAAACTCTCAGCTTAGGTTACTTGTCATAATGCTGAGGGGCTCAAAGCAATTCAGGAACATCAGTTTAGACACTA
Organism: Aphelocoma coerulescens; assembly: GCF_041296385.1. Lineage (NCBI taxonomy): Eukaryota > Metazoa > Chordata > Aves > Passeriformes > Corvidae > Aphelocoma > Aphelocoma coerulescens. The sequence continues at coordinate 38,858,473 of NC_091019.1, read as the reverse complement.
ACGGCTGTCACTGCCAGTTCTGTTAAACATGCCCTGTTGCAAGCAGCTGGCACTAAACATCACTATACACTGACTGACGTAGAAAATGTGGCCTAGAGCTACATTATAAAGACAAATGCTTTCATATAAAGGAAACCTTAATCATGAGAGTAGAATCTGGCCTGTGAATGTATTGTTTTTTTCATCTTAGTACTATAAGGAAATTGTCAGATTTTTACATTCAGTAATGTAAAGTATGATTTTTATTTCAAAATGAAACGTGAAAGCAATAGAGGTAAGAGGCAACATATTTTAAACACAAGATCCAGAGACTTAGATTTATGCAGGGTTCCACTACTAGCAGAACCTATGACTTTATACAAGGCATTTCACTCAAGTATCTAAATGTAAATTATATTTAATGGTATTTCCCAATGGTATAATATCAAAGTTCTCTTTTTAACATCTACAGTAATAACCACATAAGCTCTACTCAGCTTTGATACCTCAATGAAATAGTAAAGGAAAATTTTCAGAAATTAAGGTTTAGGAGGAAATGTAATTAGAAGAAGAACAAGCAGGTTTATATATAGGTCTAAATTAATCCTAATATATAAGCTTATAATTTTGATATACAGTGTCTAGTAAGGGGAAGTTAAATAAAGCTAACATACATATTCATTAAAGAACTTTTTTTCATATTTTGAGTAACATAGCCTTTAGTCCTGTCATGGTTTAGGGATGGTATTTCCCTACTTAGTACTCCCACTGAAAAGAAAACCACAAACTGCTCCCCTCCCCATCCTATGAGAGACAAAATGAAGAGATCATGGGTTGAGATAAGAGCAATTTACTGGAAACAGCAATGAGATAAGAAAAACAAGCAGTAAAGGCAACAATATTAATAAGAAAAGTATACAAAAGGAGAGGGTGATTGACAAGCAAAACACTCAGCAGTGCCCTCTGCCAACAACATACAATGACAGATGTGTTTCCTCCTCCCACCAAGCTTTTCTCAACCCCAAGCTATGCCCCTCTCCTTGGAAGCAACAGTCCTGTCCTTTTTGTGGCCGGGGTAGGATTTACCTGGTATAGAATAACAACCTAGACATGCCCACATGGCTCCAGGGTCCGCCTCCTCACAACCGCAGCAAAAATTTAACTCTGTCCTGACTGAAACCAGGACAAGTCCAACGAGCAAAAAATAGACAATTATTTTCACTCTCATGCTTTGTTAGTTCACAAATATAGACATGGGTTGACACACATTCACACACATAAATCTAGGCTTTCAAGTCATTTCTTGCTGCCTTAAGAAAATATTTTTCTGTTCAGTCTAGTTTTTTTTGAAAGAACAATGATTAATATAGCCAGTGGGGAATCAAACAGACTTAGCTGCTTGCAAAGGAATTGCTATAACCAATATCTTTGTGAAGTTCTCTCTGCTGCTGCTTCAGCTGTCAAAGTCAGTGGTGCACTGCAGCATTGAAGGTAATTTCCATTTCGTTGTGAAAGCTGTTTTTCTCAATTTTTTGGCTTCTTTGTCTTTTGCCTTTTTTGACTTTCTGCTTGCCCCCTATCCATCTAATACCACTCAGATGTCATTGGCACACTCACGTTTACCACACCCCGGTGATTCCTATCCACCTATATGACATGCCTATAGCACAAATGCTGATGATGCATTATATGTCCAGCACTTTTTGTCGCAGTGACATTCCTCAACAAAGTACTGCCCAGGGGCAGCTGCTGGTTCAGAGTTACTCTCTTATGCAGCAATTACTCGGTTCGATTATACGTTGATGATAAGCTATTAAAAACCACTCATCCAGAACTTTTTATTTACCAACAATCATGGCACTTTTTTTTTCTTTCTGCCATCTAAAAATCTAATCAGGGACAAAAAAAAAAAAAAAACAACAAACAAAACAACAAAACAAAAAGACAAAACAAAAGAAAACAAAAAGAAAAACTAATCTGACAGTTTCTCAAAGTACTTTGCTTAGTAATTGGATGTAAATATATCTGTATTAGCCATAGTGGTTTGAAAACAAAAGCTCAGACAAAATGAAAGAGGGAAAGAGAGAAAATAGCTGTATTCAGAAAGTCACATTCTCTAAATAGCTTGTCTCTTGTGTTTTCAAATTAATTTTCAAAAGGGAGGATGATAGAATGCATGTATACCTTATACTGATGAATTAGTAAGATATCAAAGAATCTAAATAAAATTCTGGTGGGCAAGGTAAAACTTAAAAATACACCAAAAAACACCTCAGTTATTTAACTAGTACCACTCTGTATTTGTTAGAGTGAGGGAGAACCTCAAATAACCACTCTTTTTCACAGCATTCAGAACCAGCTCTCTTGATTTATTGATGTATGAACTAGAATAAATGACAAATTTCAATTCATTAGAGACTCCTATGTCTTTAAAATGGAAGAAAAAAAAGAGAGAGAAAGGAAAATGGTGCAGATCTATAAAGTGATCTGATATTTAAATCTCTCTATAATAGAGATGTAACAGAAAGGAAGAACGGTAACACAGTTAAATAAATTTTAGCTATATGGCAAATATAAAGCGGTAAAGTGTGTTCAAAAGAGAAAAAAGCTCCCACACAAAACTAGTAGAGCCTGATCAGCATGGACAGAAGAAAAACATGCTTAAAACTGCTAGACACAGGTAAAAAGAGGTAAGACTCATAAGCCTATTATATATTTCCAGGTTTTTTCTTTAACAAGCAAATGACCTAACAGTTTTATTTTTAAATAAATAAAACTCAGGGCTCATTAACCATTCAATATGTGATCAAACATGAAATTAATATAAATAAATATTTGTCCTTGAGTCAAGTAATTTAATAAGACCTTAAAAGCTGCTAGTTTATTATGAGCCACTTCAAGTTAAAATTGTCAATAAATAACCAGCCTATCAAATCAATGATCATATATTATTAGGGCTTCAGATATGTAAAGTTCTTCCAGTCATAGTAAAATGCTCTGCTTGTATAATCTGTAATCCATTGTCTTGGCCTAATTATGTGTATTATATAAAAATAAGTTCTCACTTCAGGCTAAAATCTCCCAGTATTATGTGTTGAACACTAGATGAGGTAAAATACAGGAGGTTTGTGCAGGACTAATTCTTTTATGTTGGAATTTCATGGCTCCTAAAAGAGAAACAAGGCAGAGACTGACCACACAATTAATAACCTCTTGGAATGGCAACATAAAGTAATAACAGTAACAATAACAATGACAGTGATAATAATAATAAATTATTATTATTAATAATAATAACGATAACTATTACAATAATAGAAGGGACACTATTTGAATTAGGTAACACTTTCATAAATATGTCTATTTCAGTTAAAGCTAATTAGCTCAGTAAAGGTGCAAGTCACTTCCTAAATATTGCAGTTTTATGTACAATGTGTATGTGTGCATTACAGCAAATTTGAGGAAGAAGATTACACAAACAAAAGAAATATCTGAAAGCTGGACATTGCAAGGTTAATTCCAAGGGTCCTTCATAAATTTATTCTTGAGTCCCAAACCTATGAAACAAAGAGGTCCTGAATTGAAACCCATAGTTACCACCTCTATTATGGGTATTTACAGAAGCCATTCACAAAATACTTAAGCTTTCAGGTAAGCCATTTTGCCATCTAAACATCAGTAGCTGCTTTGATTCCCCCTGTCCTTTTCGTAGCCTGATTACAAGACAGACTAGCTGCTCTGCCAAGTGGAAGAAAGGAAAACCATTACAGAAATGTCACTCTGACCCCTTTCAAAGAATCAAAGACTTTTCAAAGAATCAGGCCTTCAAGTAAACCCTAAGATGCTCAGCTTTTGATTAAAGCAGTTTTTTTCTCCTCTTGAAAGAGCTGGAGACATAGCAGAAATAATGAACTGCTCCTGCTACTGTGCATCAGCAACATACAGCAGTTTTGAGCTGGATACTGTCAGTAGAAATGAACTGATTATAAAAGCTTTGTCAGCCAATTCAATGTTCTTATCTTTTTTTATATATATGGGTGAGATATTAACAGACCACAGGGAGAAGGAAGCTGGGCCACATAAAGTCATACAGTGTCAGAGTTGGATTATATGGAAAGGAAATACTTGATATATTTATGGAATTCCTCATAGAACCATAAGGACAGAGCACTTTTCCAAAGGATTAGAAATCAATGGGTTTTACAGATTCAGCTGCAGGTATATTTTTTTCTCACTGGAAAAATATGGAAAAAACACAAATCTAAAATTAATTACAAATTTTGAACAAGACAGAATTTTTTTCTGATGTTCTAGAATTGAGAAGAATTAAAATCAGAATACTCTAAATTTAGAATTATATTCCTAAATGTGTTCTTTATGCAGGAGAAAATTAGCAAAGGTTTTCTTAGCTGACTATTGTTCATTAATTTACTATTTAATAATGCATGCAGTCAGATTACCTACAGCTTATAATCATTTTCGAAATTAATTCCATAATTTTATTTTTTTAGGTGAATGTTTCTTACAAATCTGATTTATTGTCTATTTTAATAAATGTCTACCTTAGTTGCTTACTATTTTTCTAAATTTTATGTGGGAAAAAAACCTAATACGGAATATGAAAGGAAATTAATTGAAGTCCATAAAACCTATTAATAGTTTAAAAAAAATAAATTTAAATTGGTTTTGGTCCTGTAATCATAAAAAAAGGTAAGATTGACCTAAATCATAACAAAATGCTAATTTCTAATGCACTATTTTTAGTTCAAGTTAATCTAAATCATAAAAAACAAGACTTTGGAGTATCTTTTGGATTGTTTTGGCATATAAGTAGATAATGCAATAATAAAATGATTAGGAGACTTTAAAGATTTTTTGTCTTCTGTATGATTTCTTGGTCTATAGAGAGCTATCCAGGATCTCCAGTATCACCTGCTTCAGCAGCTTCATGAGCAGTGACCTCTCGCTGTCGTTCCTTGGCGTTTACGTGCTGTAGGCAGACATACACTGCTGAGCCAACAGGCTTTGGAGAACCTGGTGGTTCCTCTGATGGAGGCAGAACAGGGAACAACTACAGCCAGAGTGTTCAGATGGATAAAGAGTGAAAAAGGAGAGGCTTTGAACAAACAGTTATACACAATTCACTAAACTGCAACTCCTCATCTCAGGCAATACTGCCTTGTTTGGGGAAACAGAGGAATTTGACCTATGCAATAAATACTTTCATAGTATAAAGATCTGACAGTCAGAAATATTAATTTCTGCTGCCAGAAGGAGGATATATAATCTTCCAAGATTTTTCATCAATATAGCTTAGCATTATATTTAATATTTCAAGCTGTTCTTTGCAAGAAAATGGTTGGAATTGTGACAAAATACTTCTATAAGAAAAAGGTCATCATGCTACACTACAGTGAAGAAATCATCGACTTGATAAAATTCAACCTCAAAGGGTTTTGAAACAGAACTAGCTAAATTTTTAAAATAATAATAATAAAGAGTAGCTTACTCAGACTGTAATTTGTATGACCAGCACTTCTATGGCTAATAGAATGTAAACTGAAATATATAGAAAAGCAATGCAGAAATTTCTCTATAGAGCTCCTCCGGGTAAAATCTTTCCTCAAAACTTAAATACATATCTTTAGCTTTATCTCATGCTAGATTGACAGTGAATATCAATCTTTAGGGTAGTGAAACTCAAACTCAGCCCATCCTCAGGACCCTAGTCAGCTGTCTTGCTTCCAGTACCTATAACTTAGGGCAATAAACACTTATCTTAGAAGTTTTGTGTGCAGGGACAAACATTTTTTACAGTTACTGCTTCTAATATATCAGAAAACTACTTAGAAGCATAAAATTTGCATGCAATGCAATACAGCTAATGCTTGTTCCTTGTACTCTGCAGTTCAACTTTGCTAAAAATGTATTTTTTTATGTGTGTTTGCCTAAACCTCAACATTTTGGAAAGGAGCAAGACTGTGAGGTATAAAAATTCCAGTTATACCATGCTAGCTAAAATGACAAATACAGCCTAGGGTTTTTTAGCACATGTAGTTTGTTGGCTTGGACTTAAAATACAAGCTTAAATGTCTGGCCACATGTAGAAGCAGGAAAATTAAAATTTAAGGAATGTGTTTATATTAGAATGATGAGAATAATTGAGAGAGAGTAATTTTCTCCTGTTTAGGATAGTTTAGGGGAACAGCTCATCTGCCAAAAAAGCTGTAAGCCTTTCTGAGTAAAAAAGCAGGAAAATTAGTTGCATTCCCCCAGGATAACTCTAAATCTACAGAAGATGCTTAAGGCAGCTGAAGTACAGCTTTGTGTAAGGTTACAAATAATCTGAATAGTCTGTTAAAGACAGTCAAGAAGGAAATTGGGGAGGAAATTTACAGCTCATTGCAAGGAATCTGAGTATCTGAAATCTGAAAAAAACCCGAAGTTTAAGGAGCAGAAGCAGCAGTACAAGGCTCAGCACTATGCCCTTGCAGATGCTTTGCATTCACTACCTGTGGTACAAGTTCAGGCAGGGAGAGCTAACTGATGTATAAAAGCAAGTAGCATTTGAGCAGGGGAGTTAGATTGGGCAGTGAAAGGTAGCCAGATAAGGTTAATGACAGGAAAAAAAATGCAAATACAACCTACTGAGTAAGATCATTTGATCATTCATTTCAGATGGTAGCAAGATATGAAGAGATAGAGGTATTGACCTTGGGATTGGGATAGATTCCCAGAGTGCCCTGCAGTCCACTCCTAGCGCATCTGTACTCTTCCCTGCATGCTCCCATTGGAAAAGTTAGCACAGGTGAATACAACCCATCCTGTCAGCTTTGGTGGACCTGAATGTAAAAGAGTATAATAAATGATCAAGGCATTACCATGGCAGTTGACCCAGGCTGAGATCCAGTCAAGGCTGTGTCACAGTCCTTCAGAACTTTGACCAGTGGAATCAAGGTATAGTGAGTAGTGCAGACAGGAGGCTGCCATCCTAGAAACCCAGGAAGACATATTTCTTACTCAGTCATTTTGAGAACATCTGTTACTTTCTTAGAGTGGACAGTAGTGTAGGCAGCATTAAAAGTCTTATTGCAGGAAATAATAGGTCTGCCTCCCAGTGGGACCAGAAGGTACTGGTAACTTTATTGAAATCCCATACTAAGTTGTTTTGCTCAGACTAGAAACCCAAAGAGTGACTTGGTGGTGTTTAAGAATATAGAAGAAACAGTAATTTCTAAGTTTATACAACTGTCTGATTCAGACGTTTTAGAATTTATGATTGAAACACTTACTTTCCTCATGCTGGTCAGACTACCTCAGGGAGATATTCATGCTCTTTGAATGGATACGGGGAAAATCATTTACACCACAAGTTGATCCACTCAGCTGTTGATAGCTTTTTAAAATTTGGCCATTTTCTGGTCTCCTCTGTGGTGAGATAAAGTTAGCTTTGGTACAGCTGTGGTCAGTCACACCCTTTATTATTCCCTGAGTTTCACGGGCACATCATCCTTACCCATGTCCTCCAAGCTTTCTTCTGTTTTAGGGGTTTATTTGTCAGTACCACACTGGAGCAAATTATAAGACACATTACTAGTTCTAGAAGAGACAGTGAATAAAACAGTATTGTTGCCATATCTCAGTCATCAATTAGACACCAGCTTCTGATTCTAGTCATTAGCAGGGAGCAGGTATTTCCAGATATGCAAACTTTGATGGTCAGTTTCTGTGCCATTTGTTGTCACCACAAACTGATGTAGATGCTTTTATAGATTCTGACAGTGATACCTGCCAAATATGTTTCACACAGATGGATAAGTGAATCTGTAATTACGGAAGCCAAATATGTATATATTAGGGCATCACTTATAAGTGCACATGTTGCTGTTAATGAATAGCAGAGATTCAACATTTAAGAACCCTAATTTTATGCACTTAAATTTAGGAATACAGTAGAGTGGCAATAAAGCAATGCTTTCTAACTAAATTTATGTACAATAAATTTGCATAGCCTTGTAGTTAACTTCTGCCTTCCTTTATGTAGTACTTTAGTGCTCACACTTAAACTGAGAGTTGCAAAAAAATTACTGAATGTTATAAAACCTACCCAAATAAAGATAGTGAGGTGAAATGCAAATCACAGCTATGGAGAAACTACTTTTGCAATATCTAACATGATTTCCCTACAGTACTTGGCATTTTATTAGTTTTAAAAAGTTACAAGTCTCCTACTAGCTAGCATCCATAATAAGGTTTAATCACTAGTACAACAAAGTATATTCAAGTCCAAAACAGTTAATGACCAGCAGATTTACCTCCTTAAAAGACAGGTGTGGAAGTTAACTGTTCACCATAAAAGACTAAGCCTTTCACAGTAGTTTAGTCTTTCACGCTCTTGGCATGGGAAATGCAAAGGTAGCCAACCCTTTAATTGTAAAGGCAATAGCTTAACAAAGAAAGCTTGGTGATGTTACTGAAAAATTTCTGCAGCCACAATTTCTGAGACATGGAATTTTTAAGCTGTTGCAACTAAGGATTATGGTAAAGTATGAACCAGCAAAATAACTGAAGTGGAAGGTCTTGCATGGGTTCTGTCGCTTAGAAAAACACAAGAAGTTGGAAAGGAAGCTTTGAGGTTTCCTTTAATCTTTGGAATTCTCAGGAACCTGAAACTATAGATATGTGATTCTGACAATTCTGATCCTGTTCTAGAGAGCCTTCATAGAGGAGCAGAAAGACATAGGAACTAGAACTGAGGCCACACTCCCCATGAAATCTTACTAGCTCATCACAAGACACCCTACCAGAACAGAAAGTTTATCAAGTAGATGGACCCATCATGCCAAGTGGGAAGTCTTGAGCTGTTGCAAAGAACAGAACTAAGTTATTGAAAGAAAAAAGTATTTGTTCTAATACTTGTGCCTATGCTAATAAGGCAGAATGTAAAGCATACAGGAGTACCTTCAGAATATGCCTCTTCTGTCAAGAATTATTGAGATCATGAGGGCTTGACAGCTAATGAATTTAGACGATCACCCTTCTTTACCAGACAGTTGTAACCTTGGGAGACCTATCACCACATTTATAGGCTGAGCAATCAAGCAGGAATACATTTAGTTACTTATGTCCGTTTTTTAAACTGGGGTTTTTAAGCACACAGGTTGCCAGTCTCTCAAAGCAGATTCCTATGATGGAATAGGTATACAAGTTCCATAGCTTTCTGAAAATCTATAATATTCTTCCAAATAGAATGAGTTACATTATGGGAACCAATTATATGCATGATTTTTTCATATTTTGGTGACTGCCACATAGATATGTTAAGGCTTAGGGAGTTGGAGTTGTTCATTCTGGAGATGACAAGTCTCTGGGAAGACCTTATAGTAGCCTTTGGGTACCTAAAAAGGGCTTATAAAGAAGAGGCAAAGAGATGTTTACATGGATAAATAGAAATAGGTCAAGCAGAATTGTTTTAAACTATGAGAGATGGAGATTAGATGTTAGAAATAAATTCTTTACTATGAGAGTGGTGAGACAATGGAGGAGGTTACCCAGTGAAGTGGTAGATACCCCATCCCTGGAAGTGCTCAAGGTCAGGTTGGCTGGGATCCTGAGCAAACTGATCCAGTGGGTGGACTCTAGGAGTCCCTTCCAACCCAAGCTATTTTAAGATTCTATGATTCTTGGTATTCTATCCTAATATAAGAACATTACATATGCCATCAATAGGATGGGGAAAAATAATTGAAGTGGTATTGCTATGCTGGTATAACTTTGGTGCATAAACAAAGACTGTATAATCGTTATTAAAATAGTGAGTGGGTTCCTAAGTTAGAAGAGGTGATTTAAACTTTTTTTCTAATATAGCCTCTTGCTCCATATTTTGCATCAGTTTTCTCAAATCTATGCTAATCTGCTTCATCTCAGTTTCATAGTCTTTCATTCCAAATATGATTCCCTCTCAAAAAGCTGCTTGGGATTCAGTGCCCTACAGTTCTGATGCCTTGTAAAATATGGCAAGTGCCTTAGTGTCTGGCACCTGGTATGTTTCTGAGTGATTCAGTCCAACCTACTTTAAAAGAACATTCACTTTCATGATTGCTTCAGATTCTACAGCTGTGGCCTGATTTCAGTTACACTGAAATTCTTTCTCACTAAACCAATTTTTGGCCTTTTTATTAGATCTACATGTTTATTCAGCTTGTTATTCCAAGATATTTCAGGAAAACAGTGCACCAAACTCCTAACATTGTCTATCAATATACACTGTGGAATTCTGTATGTTAGAAATATATATAATATTCTGTATATTGCTAACCTTCAAGACAAAAATCAGGTTGCTTTCTGTAGTTTAATTACTCTCTGCATAGGAAGAACAGATGTTTTACATGTTTTCTTAAGTTATGTATCCTTTCTTCATGCCCAGATAGAAACTCAGCTGTTAGATTAAAAATTGGCCTAATTTTTACCTTACTTAGATGTTGGTCACAAAAATATTTGGGTGAGTTTGACTGAAGCTTACGTCATGTATTCTCTTGCATGAAAATTAAATTAATATTTCTTTAGAAAATAATAATAGTAACATCCTTATGTTTAGTTCAACCTGCTTATTATTTTGTGCACCAAATGTAATAACAGGATTAATACAAAATTATGATTTTGGGGACTAATTTTATAACTAATCATAAATGTAAATAGCTCCAAGCCTATCAAACCTAGTACTCAGAACCTCCATACTGTATTTTTGGTATTTAGAGCTATCCTGGTATTTACATTATGGTTCCAATTAACCCTACTTCTAAATAGCCAGTTTAACCTAGCTCAAGATCAAAGTATTCATTTGCTTTTCCAAAGGCCAATTATTGAGTATTTAAAATAGTAATGTAACTTTACAAGAGTGAACTCCATATGACCTTACCGTAGACATATGGTCACAATAATAAAAAATTAAATATTAAAAAGAAAGTATTTTTAACATGCAGCTGTTTCATTTCAATCTTTTCCATACTGCAAATTCCTTCCCTCCCTGAATTTGCAGTATGTTAAACCTCATTAATAAACCATAAGTATAATGTTAACTTGGCATCCTTATCTCCTATAGAAAGCTTGAAAATTAGTAATAAAATGCTACAGATGAAAGCAAAACATTTTCAGCTGGCCCAGTATAAAAATATGCCAAGTTCTGTGGCAAGATCCTCATAGACAGACCTTCTGGGATTATTTATGTTATGTTAGTTTACTTTAAAAATGTTGGAATTAAAAATTGTTGGAATCCATCTTGAATTATTTTCTTGAATAGGATATTTTAAACAATGGTATGATTTTTACACATATTTTCTTTCTGCTGATATTTCCTTTCTTATTGTTGAAGCTGACTGTCGGGACTGTGTATTTCAGGTAGAAGTATGCTAAAAAGTAAGTATTATTGAGGGCAAACAAGTTTACTGGAAGGGGGGTTAAGATGCTAATAATACCTTATCTGTTCAAGAAAGTATACATATGTAAGTTACAAATACTCTGACAAGGGTACCAAACTCTTTGAGATAGTTTCTATAACTCTGAAGTTGCAATAAAAGTCTTTTGTGTAAGATAATTCATAGAGCTGTAGCTTCAGTTGTAAGGACAAAGACATTGATTGGCCTTCAAAACATTGCCCTCAAAATACGTTGCCCTTGTACAGACTCTTCTTTTCATGACTTACCACGTTATTTATTGGTGTTACAGTCCCACCATTCCTTAAGACATTAAAGAAAATAAAGCACAATGATATTGCCAACATTTCAGAACATACAATGAGGACCACAGACAGAAAAAATGGGTTATTCTTTTACTACAAGAGTTATATGTTAATTCAGCACCTAGATATGAACTTAAAAAGACCTAGGGTAAAATTTAAAATCAGGGACTAGGTTTCCTTTAAAATATAGGAAGAGGAATATGAATTTATGGAATGTAGTTCATCCTGCCCTAAGGTATGCAATTAAATTACTTCCAAAAATGTTTATCTCTCTCTGATGACTCTAAATTGGAACTTTTAGACTAATTTGCATGCAGAAAACTAATAGATATCTAATGTTAGGTGCAATTAATTCTAGACCTCCCTTCTAGTTCCATTATAAAACATGGAAAATATAATTATGAAAGCCTGTGTTTAACAATTTAGCATATAGAAGATGCACTCTATGCCTCAAAACCTGAGAGGTTCTTTGCTAGGCGTCTATAAGAAGTAGAGTGGTTAGCCAATAATTAATTTCTCCATAATGAAAACAACAAGGCCAATATGGCTCAGCATGGCCTGGAAATGTGCCCTCACAGCCCAAAAAGCCAAGTGTATCTTGGGCTGCATCAAAAGGAGTGTGGTCAGCAGGGTGTGGGAGGTGATTCTCCCCTCCATCCCCTGCTCTTAGGAGATCCCACCTGGAGTGCTGCATCCACCCTGGTGCCCCCAACGCAAGAAGATCATGGACCTGTTGGAGCAGGTCCAGAGGAGGGCCACAAAGTTGGTAATGGGATTAGTGCACCCTACTTATAAAAACAGGATGAGAGGGTCTGGAGAATAGAAGGTTGTGTGGAGACCTTATAGCAGCCTACAAGAAAGCTGAAGGGAGACTCCCCTCAGGAACTGTAGTGATAGGGAAGGGACTGATGGCTTCAAACTGAAAGAGGGGTAATTTAAGTTAGCTATCCAGAAGAAATTCTTTACTGCGAGGATGGTGAGGCACTGGAGCAGGCTGTCCAGAGAAGCTGTGGATTCCCCATTCCTGGAAGTGTTTAAGGAGAGGTTAGATGGGGCTCTGAGGAAGTGTTTCTGCCCATGGCAAGGCAGTTGGAACAAGGCCATCTTTAAGGTCCCTTTGAACCTAAATAATTCCATGATTCTATGATTCCATGAAATATATGTATATGTAGAGAAAAATCATGTAAATATCAGGAGTATCCAGATACTCCAGAGGACCTCAGTGAGACTGAGATAGGTTTAGTATCCAGAGTAGGAAATGTCATAACTGGGGTTTATATTTCAGCACTAGAAAGATGATCAGACTTCAGACCTGGGCCAATGAGGAGAGGCAGATAATTATTTTTTTCTTATATTGACTGTGAATATACTACAAAATCATCAAATCCCTGGTATAATCCATCCCTCCACAGGTGTTTCAGGAAGTCAAGAAAACAAACTCAATGAAAGCCTTTTTGAATAATCCAACCTGTCTTAGAAAGTGTGCTGTTAACAAGCATTTGTACCTTTTAAATTCTGATTGTTAATCTTTTGACAAATCAGATTGAAAGAGATAGTGTCAGGATATACAAGAACTTTCTTAGTGGAAGAGATTGTCCTTCAAATATTTTTATATCATTTTTTCATAGATACATGGTTTTAAGCGGGTGTCATATCCATCCTAGAAATAAATTTCTGATTTTAATTAGTGTGATATACTAGAGGAAAATATATACTAGGGTATAACAATCAAAACCTGAAATGAGAAAAAAAATTTTTTCTATGCATGTGGGGTTGCTCAAACAGAAAGTGTGAGACAAGTTTTACTGGGGGATGGTTCCATGACCTACATTTTATTGTGAGATAAGATGAAACAATTGGCTCACTCTTCTCTGATGTCACTTGCATCAAACTCTTATCAGTAAACCTTTTAAGGATAGTCAAAAAGTATTGTGCTATATTTTGAATTTTTACTACTTCAGATAAAGTGCATTAGTATTTACAGCATCTTTTTATTTTTAGATGCAATCAATTTCCTTTGTGGACATGGACAAATGTGGACATGTTCACAAAAATGTGGACATTTTTTTAAAATGAGTCATACAAACAGATGACTCACTATGGTTTATACATTAAATTTACACACACTAGTGTTGTGGTTATATTATCACGACTGCATCTGTTGTACAATGATGTCTTCATTCACAGAGACAAAGGTCTGTCATTCTATCACAAATGAATGCAAAGAAGTAAGGACTAGAAAGCGTGACCTTAGATAACTTCTAGCTAAATTGAGGTTAATATGCTTATTTTCAAAGTGCTATGGAACTTGTATTCCATCTGGTTTTGTTCATAGCATAAGAATTAATGGCATACAGAATTTAGCTCCAGATCTAGGAGCACTGGTCTATAGCAAACAAATTGCAGCTCCATTGCTGTGTGAGTTGTATGCTAATGCTGAAGTGCAGAACCTCCATGACATGCTGTATATGTGTAACAATATGCAGTCTGTGTTTCTCAGTTTGAAGTGGTGGCCAATACAATAAGTCAATAAAATAAAATCTAATTTTTCTCGTTTTTCTAGTTGTCATCTCTCTGGATTGAATACACTAAATATAACATAAGTAGGACATTAAAATTCTTTCAGTTTCCTCATTCAGTAATCAATGAAGCAATGAAAGAGTAGGAGAAATCTTTGGATTTCTGATCTTTGCCTTATGATTTTTTCTTCAGTATTATCTTCAGTATACAAGTTGCTTTGTTCATTTATCTGTTACTTTAATGTTCATCATTCTAAAGAATTTACCTGTTAAAGTTTAAAAGGAGAATGCTTTTCAAAAGAAATGTCAACATCACAGTATGTGATTCAGAGATTCTGTGCTGATTCTCAATATTGATAACTTTGATAACTTTTATGTCGTTACTAAGGTGAGCCATTGGAAAATGTTTTCCAGTTTTTGGAAAAGAAAGGATCTAGATATGTTCCTAAAATACAGAATATCTGTCGCACTTGACAACTGCAAAGAAATATGCACTGACTGTAAAAGCACTTCAGTATGAAATTGAAATTTTTACCACTTTTGTAAGAATGAGGGTTTCATGTGTTTCGCTTCCTTATCATATATTACCTAATTTACACTTCTATTCCAAACAATAGTAAAACTTTGTATTTAATATGGGGACTATTGAAACCTGATCCTGCACAACTGCAGGATATTTACATATCAAAGAAAACCCAGTTGGATATACAAGTAAAACTACAATATAATTGTAGCCTGAATCTAGTTGTTTTCCAAATTTAAAGCAAGTATAATATTATTTTTACTGTTATATAAAAAGCTTTTTGAATGCATGAGTGATAAAAAAATGTTCTGTCTCACTGACATGTAGGGATGTTTATTTCTAATGAAAATTATTTCAAGAGGGAAAGAAAATCCATTTACAAGGGAAGAAAAAGCTATGTTAGCAGCAAAAGTATGTGATAACTATTTGGTCCTGTAAATCACAACATTACTCTAGATATTTCAAAAAATCTTTTTCAGTTTAATTCATTGGTATTCACTTCTGGTAGCTGAAAAATTGCATATATTATATATATCCAATATTAAAAAAAACCAAAACACTCAAAATATATGTATATTAACTTGTATCATAGCATCATAGAATTTGCTTAGTTGGAAGGGATGTGCAAGGACTGTCAAAGTCCAGCTCCTGGCCCTGCACAGGGCACCCCAAAAGTCACACCATGTGCCATTGTCCAAACACCTCTTCGACTCTGGCAGGCTGGTGCTGTGACCACTTCTCTTCTTCTTCTGTACATCAATGTGGATTTTGTTGGAAAGTTTAAATAAAATTATGATTTCTTCACATGGGATCCCAAAGTTTGATTTTCTTGTTTTCTTTTTATTTTCTTTCTCAGAATTAGCTTTCAACCTTCGTGTCAACAAATCAGTGCTAGTATCTGATTCCTCTTTTCATTAGGTATTATATCAAAATTCTTTAGACAAAAATCATTAAACTACTAACATTGATCTTTGAAAGGTCTCAAAACCTTGAATTATGGTTTGTACTTTCAGTCAGATGAAGTGACTGGCTTTGAAAGTAATATCAATATGCTTTGAAAGTAATATCAATATGAAGAATGTATATGACAACGAGTACATTAGCAAAGTTGAAATATTTGCTTCTTGGGATTTTTAAACAGATTCAACAGCCAACCCCTATCCTTTCCAGTGGATGTTCAGATGCTTCTGCTGTTGCAAAATCTGCTCTATAGGTAACAATATCTCTGACTGTCTAAATTCAAGTACAACTCAAACTTATATAATTTAGAAAATGTATTTCTAAGGAAACTTTATCTGGACTCCACAGTTCTCAGATCCATTTCTTTTGCAATAGACAGGAAAAGTCTAATACATTCCACTGACATAAACTGCGTTTTCAAGACTTTTACTGTACTTTCAAAACTCAAGGCCAAGTAAGGCTCTTGTTTATTAAGATTGTTTGTGGAAGTGAAAAGAAATAAAAAAAGTTTCTAATGAAAGCTCACAGTCCAGGTAAAGATTCTTTGATTTAAATATGAATTTAAATGCACAGTTTCATAAACACTGATTTTTGCAGAGTATTTACAGACTATGAAAAGTGTAGCAATCATGAAATGCCTAGGGACAGTTTGCAAGTGTAATAAAATTGGGATGATAGCCATGGATACATTATTTAAGAGGGAGAAACATTAAGGAGAAAATTACTATAAATTATTGTAACATACTAAAAAACACACATTGTAACTTTGGAATTTCTGTCACTGTATGCTCAATATTAAGCAGAGACATTAGAAATGTCATAAGCACAGTTGACTTTTAGGCAGGAGAATGAGATAAGCTACCTCCTAATGTCATTTTTGTATCATAATTCTGCCTTAGTCTGACTAAAAATAAAATTCTCACATGGTTTGAGATGACAATTTTTTTAAGTGACTTATGCTTTTCAGCACCACTGACTACAGAATGATATTTCGGCTCCTGTTTCATTTTGCCTGCTAAGAAAATTTGACCTTGATGCTAATCACATTGTCACTATCCAATAGTACCTGATGGCTTGCTCTTACCTGTTAAATAGATACGAGCAGCAGACAGACTATATACAGATTACATTTAGTTCAAATAGATTAATATTTAACCTATTGTCACCAAGGGATGTTAGATACACCTGAGTCAAAAACAGTGTATATTTAGTGCTGCATGAATATTAGTTGTTCTGAATACCAGCTTGCTGTATTTTCAGAAAATACACCTATTTATAGGTAAGCAATAGTTTGGGCATTGCTATACTGAATCTCCTCTACTGGGCATGAACAGCAGACACCTGTTAGAAATGTGCAGCTATTTCTGTCTTGGTGTTCAGACTGTTTTCTTTGTAATGCTTAGCTCAGTATCAATTTTGTTTGGTCCATATCTTCTTCAACAGCCTGGCATGAAGAGCAGCAGGCTAAAAATATTTTAAAAATTAGTAGAATCATGGAATTTATGAGAATTTATTCATGAATATTACTTATCACGTTTTAAGGTTTCCTTGAGCTTTTTTTTAAGATCAAAGAGAACATTTTCACAATAGAATATATAATGATAAAAAAATTTCTACGCTAAAGAGACCCTTATATAAAAACATGGGGATGAGTATGGAATTAAATGATGAATTTTAGTGATTAGTATTTTTAGCAATTAGACAGTGATATTTTGCTAAAAATTGGCACTCCCTATGCTGTTCATCAAAAAGAAAAACTTTTACATTCCTTATGGAATTCCATCTTCTAGCTCCTGAATCATAAATTTCCTCATAAATGTATGACCAAATAAAGCTATAAGCTAGTTAATATAATGTACTATAGTTGGACAGCAGAGGACAAGTAAAGATATTAAAAGGATGTCTGAACTGGCACTTCATTTCTAACCAGCTCAAATAAGTAGTGTAATAAGATTAAATAACTTACTCAGTGCATTTATTCTGTGTCCTGACTCTGAAAAATTGTTTTAGAGATTCATGAAAAGTTAAGAGTCTAGTCCATAAAAAGTTTTATTATAAATACTGGCTCCTGTCAGTTAATAATAATAATAACTATACTAAAAGGTGATACACCCAAGTGATGCACAAAACAATTGCTCACCGCGTGCTGACCAATGCCTGAGCCACCCTTCCCAAACCCAGATTGGCTTCCCTTCCAGGTAACTCCCCCCAGTTTGATGTTCTGTGGTGTGGAAAATCCTTTTGGTCAGTTCAGGTCACCTGTCCCAGTTATGCTCCCTCCCAGTCCCTTTTGCAAACCTCCTCACTGGCAGAGCATGAGACAAAAAAAAAAAAGTCTTTAACTTAGGATAAACACATTTCAGCAAAAACACAGAATGTCAATGTGTTAACACCATTCTCATTCTGAATCCAAAACACAGTACTCTAACAGGTACTGAGAAGAAACTAATTCTACCCTAGCTGAAACCAGGACAGTTTTACTGCTAGTTATTTAAATAATTATAATATATAGCTTTGGACTCTTCAATGTCTTTATTCCCTTTTTCTTGTGTCAACTATCTTAAATCATTCCAGAAGTCAAGACTTACCTGCACTTATGATAATAGAAATTTTTTTTAGGATTTCACGATCTAGAAGGTAAATTTTATAGACACATGGGAAGTTCTTTATACTATATGTGACATAGAAATTTAATTATTAAAAAGGAGAGAGACAGTATTCCCTAAGTCCTTCATTGGAACTTTGGCACAGAGGCAATTAAATGACTCAGAGAAGGCTCTGGCTGTACTCTTTACATGATTCAATGCAGAATACTGCATTCTCTCTTTTAATCTTTGCTCATTCCTGCATACATACTTTTTATCTATGACTGTAGAAAAACCTTTAAAAATGTTCACTATATTAGTAGTCTTTTTTCTTTTTTCATCAGTCTGCTGTACAAGGACTGTAGTCTGAAAAAAATTCAAATATTTCTAAAATTCTCAATGCATGTTTTGTCATAAGTAACTTTCACTTCCTGAGAAATTTAGATCTCAGTAGGATCACCAGTTCCATCTAACTCTAGCAGTTACTTTTGTCAAGGTGTCCTAGAAAAGAGCCATATGATTAATAGAAATAATAATAACTAATAAGCACAAATGTTGCAAACAAGTCCTAAACATAATTCCTAACTTGACATATTGAGTGTATGAGTATACAACCATTTGTGAGTGAACTAAATAAAAGAAAAAGGTTGAACCTGTTGTGGTTATATGAGTTCTATGAGAAACAGATACATATTTGCATCTACAGACACAGTTTTAGAATTAATTGATTTAAGAACCATCCAGAAATTTCTTTGACCTTCTTTATATTTAAAATTTAGTATTTATTCGTATCCTTTCCACAAAGCTGATCAAATAGGATGCTTTAAAATAAGTATGCTAAATTTGTTCCGTTTCACAAAATATTTAACAGTGTCTCTCTGAAATATTGTTGCTGAAATATTTTCTTTAAAACAAATTTTCCTAGCTGATTTTATTTTTTTTAAATTTTGCATTTTTACAGTTCAGGAAGGATTTCTTTCTCTGTAAATAGAAGACAAAAAGGTGCTTCTCTGTAAACATGTTAGGACATGCCTACATCCATGAAAGGCTAAAAATTATAAGATGTCTGACAAGGATAGTAACAGGGCAGAAAAAAAAATTAAACACAGAGTTCCCATTAAAATCATTATTTTGCTCTATTATTCATACAAGGTATTTTGTATTGTTTATCATTTAAGTAGTAGCCTGAAAAAAACCTTGAAAATATGCATGATATATATTCTTTCAGTTCTCACTTTTTAGTGTCAGCAGCATTATTATTGTTCCCAGAAGGAAATATAATCCTTTCTTTCATATGACTATAATTATTTCATTAATTTCCCTTTAGGGCTGCAATGGCTGGAACTGTCATGAAATGTAAGATGGAATTTGTTGTAGAGTTTGGAATTTGAATTTCATTTCAGCAGTATTTTGAGGAAACATAGGAATTTTCACACAAAATTTGCACAGGTACATGAGGAAGTAACTTTTGAAAAAAAGGCTCATGCCTTTTATACACACATGGGAAGTGTAGATGTAGATGCCTTTGGTCATCTACTGTGATTATTAAACCACTGATTGCATGCAGCATTGATATTATGTCTCTTAAAGGCAATGTTGAGATGTTTTGCACTTAAGAGAGTCTATGACCTTTGGAGAGGTTGGTTTTTTTTTCTAAAGTGGTATCCTATCCTTGTTGTTAGCTTTGGCTTGTGAAGGATTGATCTTCAGCTGAAATGGGGATCCCATGCAGTCAAGTCAACAACACTGCAGCTGACTGACTTAGAGTAATAGCAAGATCTTTTGTACCAATCCAGCTGGTAAGGCAACAAGGTGCTGACATTCAGGAAATGCAGCAGTGAGTGGCAAAATAAAATTGTTTGGATGATATACACCCTGGAGGTATTGTGGTTTGTTGTATTATAAATAATGCAGTTCAAATTATCCCTCCTGTGTTTCTGCAGCATAGTGGAGCTAATAATGTGTAACTGATGGAATTTATAATAAAGCTTATTAAAAATGTTTGTTCAGCAATCCTATCATCCGTTAGTTCTGACTTCTTGTGGCTGATGGTGTTGCACTTACAATTCCTGACCAGCTTACGTCTTCTATTTTGTTTTGTAACACCCTCTTAACCGGTTATTTACTCCTGTTTGTTAGCAACTTGTCTTGATGAATTCAATCAAAAGGGTGTGATAACATGTGCTGAATGTTTTATACCCTAATTTAACAAGTCTTAAAACTGAAGAAGCACAAAATGAGCATCCCGTGTCAAAGGGTACAAAACTCCACTTCTCTCCCTAATGCTTAATGTATTTGAACTACAGGCTGTCACAGCTTGAAGTGGTTTACTGTGTCTCCATGGACACAATGGGCAATGACTTCAACTTTTCCTCAGATTCAGAAACAGCTTTCAAGATATTTGCAAAGTTTTATTTTAACTCTTGCCACAGTGCAACTTGCTTTGCAGGCATTCCTGGGGGCACTGCTCTTTAACAGAAGTAGTGTAATAAGAAGGCAGAGCCAGTGAAGACAAAGCCTCTGCACTAAGTACACCCTCATGAGGGAAGTACATACCAGTCTCAAACTATATCCATTAGAATTCAGCAGGAGATTTCTTTCCCAAAATCTCACTGACATTCATCTTAAGTTGAAAGCAGTGACAGTTGTGAGAAAACTATTACCTTATTATGAAAGAAATGTCAGTGGACTTTCAAATGCCTTCTTCTGAAACTAAGTTGTGTGCAAGTAGTATAAAAATTTATTTTCTTTTGAGTAAGCTCATGAACAGTGTTGTTGAAATTTGCTTGAATATATTTTAAATATGTAACTATGTTACTACAATATACAACAATATTAAAAAGCAATTGCTCTGCTCTTGTGATTACTTTGTATAGCTGCTTTCCTAAGCTTGGATGAATACAAACACATGTAAATATGAATGAAGGCTATACCTGCAAAAATTTTGCTAGTTCTACATGAGGGACGAAATTACCATTCTGACATTATTGCCAGTCACAGGAACTGAATCATTCCCTACACGATACTAATGCTTTGGAAACAAACCAAACCAAACCAAACCAAACCCAACCCATTGAAAAAAAACCAAACCAAAACCCCCCCAAAATAAAACAACAAAAAAAAACCTCCAAAAGAGTAAATTCCTCAGACTATTGATGCTATCAGTAGGTAAAGGCATTGAAAAATTATATGTAAGAATCCACAATACATTTCAGGTGTCTTCATTTTGTCTGCATATGCTTCAGTGACTACAAGATCTTCAAGACCATTGCATTCCCAGCACCATTCAGCTAGACCCTCATCAGTTTAGTTAAACCATGTAATGTATATACACCAAACTCAACAACAGATTTGTGAAGGATGACAGTTGGGACATAATGTTCCCTTACATAGAAATATAACCAGAAGGAAGAAAAACATCCATATTTCTCCCCATTACTTGTTTGAAAGAAACCAAAACCTGATTTACCTTCTGTAAATGACTCTTTAGGATGCTAAAATAAAGAAATGAGGAGAACATTGGGAAAGGATTGGAAGGAAATCATCATCAAAACAATGAGAAACTCATTGATTTTTGTTTAGTGAACAGCCTAGTTCTTTCCAACTTATGTTACCTAACAAACACAAACCCACCAGATGGTGAATAAGAAAATCAAATAGATTATATTCAAACAAATGTAAAAACACATTGAACAGTCATATCAAGAACAGCCACAATCTTAACTTTGCCAAAATGAAAATAAATCCAAGAAGGAAAACTCAAGATGAACTGAGTATCTATGAGAGACAGAGGCAAAGAACAGAAAGGAAGAAAAATGAGATGCCCAATGGAATTCAAGCTTCAGTGCTTCAAGCCAAAGACCAGGACGCTAGCCAAAGAAGAGCACTAGAATAAAGCACTAAGAAAAATAAAAAAATGGGGAAAAGCAAAGAATAAGAAAGCAGATAAGTCACTGCAAATCAAATATGCCTTGTAGTGTGAAAGCACTTTGTGAAAAGAGATATATGGCAATTGTTGGAAATGTGGAAAAATCCTGAAATTTTTCATTATTGCAAAAGTTCAAAAGAAATCATACTTCGCAATGTATATAAAACTTGAAGAAGAACAAAACTGGATTTAGGACAATTAAATTCTACACAGAACAATTATTTTTACATTCTTGTTGCAAAAGTACTACAAATTTTTTCTCAAGAATTAGTAGGGGTAAATTTTAAAGGCAATTAATAGACCACAGATATTTGTTAGACCTTTGATTTTATAGGCCAATGTGTCTGAGCGTAGACTCACACTTTGGAATACCTTTCTGTCATATGAAATCTTGAGAGTTAATCTTCTTGGGAAAAGAACAAGCTGAACATGAAGACTAGAGTCAAACGTATCTTTTCTCTCTTTCTATCATTACTTCTAGAATCTAGAGCATAAAGGAACAGATAAAATAAAAATACTGTTGATATTATAGGAAGAAAATGGGGGAAAAAATCATTTTCAAAATTGAGGGCTCAGAATTATGACAATGCCTTGAAATATTAAAAGAGAAAAAAATGTTTAATGTAGTAGAACAGCTCACCAATCTCAACAGAATTTTAATGATGCATGGAAACCTCATAAATGCAGTAATAGCAAGGTGAAAAAAGTATGTATGGACACAAAAGTTCAAAGTAAAAATTCTTGCCAACACTGAGGTATTTCAACTCAAAAATGTTATACAGGAATGAGAGTTTAAAAGTGTTCTGTAGAAAAAGCGACCCCTTTGAAACAACAGCTGAGATACAACTTGCCTGCTGGGCAGCCTTTCTGCATCATTCACATATTTCACCAATATTCCTCATTCTGAAACCAATGGTATGAAACATCTCTGTGAAATTTTCTCACTAACTTTAAAGAAACAAATAAATCATAAAATCATAGGAGTTGTCTGAGACCCACAAGGATCATTCAGTCCAACTCCCGAGCCTGCACAGGCCCACCCCAAGAATCACACCATGCGTCTGAGTGTGTTGTCCAAGCTCTTCTTGAACTCTGGCAGGGGGGTGAAACACAGACAGCAGCTAAAGAAATTTATGTGCATTAAAGCTGAGACAGAAAATCTACATTTTGTCCTTTGAGACTGTATCAATTGCTTCTCAGATGTGGTTGAACTTATATTTCAAGTCTACTTTTTCTTTGACTTTTCATTACATACAATGCAAATAAGTAGTTTGAAAGATGACTAAATAAATTATATCTGGGAAGTCAGTTATCATACTTTAACTCTTAATGCACGCTTAAACTTTAGACTTGGAAACTTTCCTGCTGTTTCTTGTTTTAAACTTCTATTCTTTATTTCTACTTCTAAAAATTTGCCTTATAAAGAATACTGATGCTGGCTATTGAGTTCAGTTATTTCTGAGAAGTCCCTCAGATTTTCATGGCTGTCCCAGTCCCATAAGGAACTCCCTTCTCTTTGACTGAAGTTCCCTGCAGTTCCATTTGGCTGTGTGCTACAGAAGGGTTACTGGGTTTCACTATAACAAAGACTGCGTTTCAGTAGTTTAAAAAATTGATCTTTGTTGTTACAATTTAAAAACCACTCAGATGGGGCCGTATTAACAGCTATTGTCAATTTTTTTTTAATAGTTCCACTTGCATAGAGGAGCCATCATTTCACATTATGAGCACACGAGTGGAGCTTGGGCAGTAGGATATGCTGTATGTTTAACACTTCAACTCTTGTGCCTCCTATCTAATCAGACAGATTTTAAAGGGCTCACACACAGTTGATACAAAGAAAGAATTTTATCTTCCAGCTGGCTTATCCTCCCAGTACTTAGCCTCTAGTTAGCTCTTGCTCTTTTTTCAGTCTCTATCCCTTTGAAAGGTTTAGAGAAAACACTTCAAAGTGCTGTTTTCAAAGATGAGGTGCTCAAGATAAACTCCTCTCTAGTCTGACCCTCTCCTCATATTTCTGCCTTACAAACATTCACATTCAGCTTTCTCTTCTTCAGTTTGCTGCTGTTACATGCAGTGGGCAAGAGTTGTGCTCATTTCCTGAATGTAATCAAAGTACACTAGAAAAAAAAAAGAAAAAGAAAAAAGGGTGCAAAAATATTTCATTCTTCAGACTACTTTAAAAATTTTCCTAGTAGTTTAGTATTACCAGTCTGTCTGTGAATGAGCAGATTAAGCAAGAGAATTCAACATTAAGGATGCACTGCTGGTGTATTAATATATAAAATAATGTACAAATTTTTCAAAATATCCTTAAAATAGAAAAATGTAACATTCTAACTGAGTTTCAAAAGTAGATAAGGGAAGGTAAATATCAATAAATTTTCTGGTTATAGGAAATTTCACATATAACTATAGTTGTCCCTTATCATCATCTGTCTGATTTGCAGTTTTCTGTTCTATATATGTGAAAAACAGATTGTCTTGCTCTTTCCCTAGGTTAATTTTTTTTTGTTATAAATATGTGAAGTGGTCCAGTGCAAGCCCCATTAGTTCCAGTCATGTGCCTTACAGTTCTGCATCCAACCCTGTCTTCAGAGTTCATGTCTTTGTTTTATTTAAAACCAAATACAACCAACAGCAGAGACAACCTTCCTCAAAAACACAGTTACTAAGCATTTTGGCTAACAAATAATGCAATAACAAAATTTGTTCTTCACCCTTGCTCTGCTTCATTTCCCCTTGGATTTCTAACCAGTTCAAGTGCATTGCCACTTTGATGATACTCGATGCAGGATTTGTGTCAGCCAGGACAGATCACTGAGATTGATAAACTGTTCTGAAAAGTGCCTGATTATATGTGTTAACTTTGCTAATAAATTGGTGTTATGCAGAACATGTAGGTCATGTTGCTCCTAGCCTGCTCCTTAGCATGCACTCAAAGTTGGCATTGTGTCTTCCCTGCCACCTGCTTATTCGTTGGCAGGACACACCAAGATGATGTGTTCTGGCAAACGGATGTCCAGCAGCTGAATCACTGATGCAGTAATGAAGGCAAAAAACCCCGAATATTCATGAGAATGCATCCTAGAGGGAAGATCCATTGTGACTGCCAGTACTGCCAGTCAGTCATTCCATCCTATTTCCCCGCTTTATGCCATCTATGGAGTCATGTTACTCAGTATCTCTGACTGGCTTAGTGTAGTTTTATAGATTATATATTTGAAAACTTGACTAGATTCAGAATGGTGCTAATTTAAACGGCTCACTGGCTAACTTCCAGGTCACACTTCCAAATACTCTGATATCTTGACTTAGTAGTGGCATGGGACATTTAAAGAAGGATATGCAGCAATGACAGCAAAAACACTGCCATTTTCATAGAATTTATAACACATTTGTGTTGAGTACTCATATGTACTTACTCATGCCAGAATATAGAAAAGAGCAGAAATAAACCTATCATAGAAACAAGATTACAAGAAAGAAATCTTGCCTTTGTAAATGTCATTTATTCTGGGATTTTTTTTCTTTAAGGAATCACTTTATGATCTAAACAAATTGCTGCAATTATGGCTCTGATTCAGAAAAACACTTCAGCACATATTTAACTCAAGCATGAACTTGGCATGCCCACTCCTCAGTGCTGGCTTGTGATGATATTGCTGTAACTGGATACAGAAACCCTACACCTTTCATTCAGTACACAGAAAAAGTAAACCTATCAGATGACATCTCAACAAAATAAGTCACCTTTTGGCAAGTATATGCTCAGTACCATAAAATCTATTGTGCAAGTGAGTTAACAACTTTGTTTTCCCCAGCTTCTCTTTGATGTATCTTGAAATATCCCTGTCACATTTGATGAGTAGAAACTAGACTTCTTAAATGAACACTAGCTACTACAGGTGTCTTTGAAGGAAAAAAAAAAGTTCAATTATTCAATTAAATAAGCAATTCAAACTTAAACCATCACCCCTAACCAAGCCTGGAAATAATTTTTTAGAAGCAAATTGACCCAGAGCAATAAAGTGTGGCCAGGATAGGCAGTTGTGTGAAAGATCGAAATTTTAATCAAACGTGATTCTAAAACTCTTCTGTCCATCTAAGCAGCTAGCAAGTAAATATTTATTCAAATTACAACAGACCTATCAATAGTTTTAGAAAAAAAAAATGAGAAAAAGCCCACAGCAATATATCAAATCAAGACCTTTTAAATGTATAAGAGCCTTGATGGTAAACAGATATCCAGCTACACTATTACTCACACTAGATCATTATTTGAAAGAACTGCTTATGTTTGCCTTGTTCCTAATGTCTGTGTTCAGTGCTGAAAGAGGTGCCATATAGAGAAGGAACTGGAGAAAGTTCAAGGGTTTTTTTGCTTATTCCTTCTCTAAGAATTAAGTAACTTAAATAACCTAATTGTTACACCAAAGCAGCTGTTTTTAGAACAGGAAGTGTCAGTGAACTTTTTTCCTAATGGAAGCTCAGTTGTGCTTCACTTTCTTTTAGGAAGCTTGAAGGAATTAAGGAGTTTTTACTGCAGAATAAACAAACTCCTCTTTATAGGTCTAACTATTTTTCAAGTATATTTTTCATGTTATGTAAATTTGAACAGGCAACAGTGAAAAAGACAATATTCCTTAGTGAAACATGATCCTGTAAAAATGCAAAAGAGAAATGAAGTAGCAAGGAGAAATGTAATTTAGTTGAGATTTTGAAGGCACAATAAAAGTTCATAAAGGAAATATTGCAAAAAAATTTCTATATGGAAGTATCTGAAATCTGTGACTACTTCAGGCTGAATCCCTTAAACTGCTTCTCAGCAACAGCTTTCTTGTTATTGCAGAATGTTGTTTCCCTAACGTGACTTTTAAACTTTTGGATTTTGACAGCACTATGAGGTAAAGGTCTTATCTGACTCATTAACTTCCCATGTTCCACTCCCTGCTCTTAAGTCGAAAGTTTAAGGATTAATGTGGCAGCAAAGTCCTAATAACAGTACAATGATTTATGGCCAAAAACCATTGAATAACTTCACATTTGAGTACACATTGGGATTTGAAAGAATCCTTATAAATAATATTGAAGAACAGTGAGAGTCCATAAATAAAATGCATTGGGGGCAAGAACATAAATACTATGAAATGCCTTGTATGTGACATTGTAGAAGAAAACAAAATTCTTTAAGAAGAATTCAAGATCAGAGTCTGATTTCGGCTGTGATGATATAATCTTATTTAACCACAGTACTCTTTTCTCTAACTACAACCAATTTCTGGATTTATTTGTGTGAATGTGTGTATGTGTGAGAGAGACAGAGAGAGAGAGAGAAAGAAATTTGATGCAAATGACATGTGGTTTTCTATCACTTCCTGTTCCAGAAATAGAAATTCTTGTAAGTAATGTAGCATGAGTACTGTAACTACTTGCTGTAAAGGTCTAACTGGGTCTGTCATCTGCCACTTCTTTATCCTTTTTATGAGACAATCAATAAAACTTGTCATGTTGTTCCTTTTTATGGCTCATTGAGCCCTTACCAAATACTCAGTGAACTATTGATTAATGGACAAACTGGGAACTATCAGCTTTTACTCACCTTGAAACACTGTTTGTGTGAACAGCAAGACTTTAAAATGCAACTTTTCAGAGGTTTAGTTCTACATTGTGAATCATACATGGAATTTCAGCTGTTTCAGTTCAGCATCATCAAGTTATTCATCTCAGAGTGTTCTGGTCTGTAAAATCTGCAATTAAAATCGAATGCTAAACAGAATACTAGTGCTTTTATATGGTAAGTCAGGATTTTTTATTCAACTTAGATCACTGCAGAAATATAACTGGGATCCATCAAAGCATAAGTTTTATTTGTCTGAAAGGACTGCATATCAATTAAGCGATTTTTTTTTTTTTTTTTTTTTTTTTTTTTTTTGTTGCATCTGGATGCAAATGAAATTAAGTTTCTTTGGCCTGCCCTGAGTCAAGAAAAACTGGAATTCTTATTTCCAATCACAGTTTTTTATTACTACATGTACTTTTTTCCTCTCCATTCCTCCAGACCCCTGCAGTCTTCATTAACCTCCCCATTTATGTTCCCAACAAAGGTTGAAACACTTTCATTGTGAGACTTCAATAATTTCACTGTAGCTGCTGTTGAAGATAAATTCCAGCAGTTGTTAGGTTATATATTTATATATATGAAAATTGGAGAGATCACTGTTCTTCACAGAACTTCAAAAAACTCAGAGTTTTAGTTTTTGCTTTTTTGGTGCACCATTTTCAACATCTTTTTCTTGTAATCAGTAGTTACTAAGCCTATTTTGTTTCTGCATACATGTGTGTTTAGTTGTACCTAAAAGCTCAGAAGAAGACTCTTTACAGTACGTTTTTTTTTTCCTTTGGTGCTGTGTCATGTCATAGTAAGGTTTAATCTGCCTATTTTTTCTTTAATTTTTTAAAAAATATTTTTATGCAATTAGCCTTCTTCCTCCTTCTTTTTCAGTAAAGCTGCAGTACAGAGACACCTACTGGGAAATGAGTGAACAGAAACAAATGCAAGTATCAATAATAATAATAATAATAATAATAATAATAATAATAATGTTTATAGTTTTCACGATAGAAAGTATTGGCTAACCTTATTTATATTGGTATTTTTGATTTCCACAGAAATCATATTAATTTGATCCAGAAACATTCTAGACAAGGATGTTTAATTTGAATATTCAATCTGACTGATTATAACAGTGTTTAAACTATCCATGGAATTTCAAATCTTTTCACATATTTTTCCCTTTCAGTAGCAATCAGAGACAATCATTGTGATTGGAACCAGGAGTAAGAGATGCCTTGTGCCAAATTCTGTGCATTGATTTCAGAAACTTAATTATTGAGGAAAATCTAGGACTAGATCTAATGATTCTATAAAGAAAAAAAAAAGGCAGTATGGCAAAATAGAAGCTAGGAAACATATTACTGAAACCTATACTGTGTCCAATATATTCACAAAAACAGATAGTTAAAGGCAAATCTTCATTTCAATCTTATGTTGAAATTTTCATCTCTCATTAGATTAAAAGCCCCTTATCATCCATATACTTCAGTAAATTCTTCATTAGTCAGAAAGTCAGAATAATATATTTGGCTGATGACTGGTTAATTATTGTGCAATGATTTTGTTCTTAAAGCATATATTATATATTGAATATTTAATTTAATTAGCCATCTAAATCATGGTAGAGAGTAGGGGTTTTGTTGTTTACTCCTTTCTGTAGTTTCTGTCATAATTCACAAGAAAATAGCTTCCTCCTCTGCTTCAGAAGTCTCCTGAGAATAGCTGCTGTAGAACATTCTTCAAAACATTTACAATGGTGTCTCTATGTATGTATAAGTTAATATATCCCTGGAAAAAGTCATTCTAGCAGTTAATATTTTATGAACAGTTTCTTAAGAAAGTAAATCTTATAGAAAAGTTAATATGAAAACTATTAAACTTATTTTTTTTTAATTTGCTACCAGTGGGAACAAATAACATTTTACAAATGATTGCACTCAGGAATAAATTCACAAAGGTACTCTTATGCTGCAATGTTTTGTATTAAGGGTTCTTGGCTTGAGGCATCTTCCTAGTGGTGGAAATGACAGCACTGAATTAGCTTTTTCTTAGAAATGACAACTGAGGGAGATTCACCAGTTTGCTGGGAGGAATTTGATCATGTTTTACCCCTCCTCTTAGGTAAGAATACTGATTTCCAGTCTCATGCACTGCCCTCATACATCCTCTGCTTTCTAAGGAGCCTCTGCTTTCTAAGGGCTGGGAAGGACAATGTTCCTTAATGGAAGATCAGATGTTATAATGGTGTCCACATATTTTGTAAACAATTTATTCATGTCCTTTGCAACTACCTTCTAAATTTATAAATATACCTTATTATGCCCTGGCAGGTTTTTGTTGCTTAATTTCATTTTTTCTATTGGTGGATCTTCTAAGTCCATTACTCCTTGATAATAAATACCTATAGAAAGGATGATTCTAATTGCATCCCCCTAACAATCTCAGTGGTACAAATGACTCAGGATTAGAGCAAAGAAATAATTTCTTACCCAACCCAGTGTTTCTTGAAAAAAATACTTCCTTGCATAAAGTGAGGTGCTATAATGTTACATATGGGGGTAGTTTTCCTCCAGTAATGTTTGGTCTCTCTGTATATACACTTATGGTCTCTCTCTCTCTCTATATACTTATATGGGTTAAATGTTCTAGGTCACCAATTTTTTATTTAAGTTGCTCATATTTGGTATATTTTATCATGGTTTGTTTTTCTTGGGTGGGATACAGGGGAGGAATTTTTTGCCTGCTACTTATTGCCTTTGTATGACATTCCAGTATTTTTCTAGGCTGTAGCTCTTTGATATCACTCTACCTACTACCAATTCATGTACAATTTTTGTCCCAGGTTGTGTTGACAGCTACAATATTACATGTGTCTTAGAGACATTTTAAGTAGAAGCCCGAATTCAAAAATATATTTTTGTCAACTTTACTTCAGTGTCTAGTTTAAGTAGACTCCCCAGATAATGTCACTTACTTACATCAGTAACCTAAGATAGAAACTTAGATATCAAGAAATAATGAGCACCAAGAAACTTACCTAAAATCTTTGAATTTATATTTTTTTCTAATAGACTGAAATTAGAAGATTTGTGAGAAGCTTGTCTTCCCTGTTATAAATTGTGTTCATTCTAAGAGGGTGTACAGATTTTATGTAAAATGGAAAGTTAAAGACTTAGTGTACACTTATCTAAATATGTACATGCACAAAAATATATGTATGTACACAGACAAATACACCTTCTAATCACAAACTAGATACTCTATCATATAAATCACAGTAACTAAGCTCTTTGAAGTAACCTATTCTATAATTTCTGACTTTACATGTACGTACTTCCATTTCAAATTGTTTCTGCATGTTTTTCATGACCAGCATCTTCAGTGTATAGCATTCAAAATTAACATATTTTGCTACTAACCATCTTACTATAATAACAAATTTTTTTTGGTATTTTACCTCAAGTCTAGACTCCATTGTGGAGGATTTATTAGCATTACTTTATTCATTGAAGTTGCTTATTTCTTCCTTTTTTTCAGAAATTTAATTTAATATATATTCACAGATCACTCATACATTCAATGTTTTCTAATAATGCTCTATAACAACAAAGTTCCATGTATATCAGACTGTCATGACTCCAGTAGTATAAACTGAAGAATTAGTTCTAAAAGCAGTTCATTTCTCTATCATAAAAGTTATAAAAAGCTCAGCTTAATGCAAACTGACATTTTTAAGTTAACCAGATGACTTTAGTCTGGAGTAATATCAGACCACAGCCACTTAGCTAAAAGAAGTTTATCACTGTTCCAAGTGGTATATAAACATGACTCATCAACATTTGACTTTGTGGCAGACTTTGACATACATTTTAAAAATGGTGCAACTTAAGGCAAAAGGCAATAGCTGACTTGATAGTGGATGAGAATTTGAGACACAACCTGTATTATTACCTTTCTCAAAGCATATTTCGTTACAAAAATTAATATTTACAACATCTAGTGTCACCTAAGGGACCAATGTAATCAACATCTTGAATTGGCCACGAGGTCATTATTATTACAGAAACATACAAGCTAGTTCATGGGTTATCTGTTTTCTAAAAAGAGTTGCCGTGGTGAAACCTAAATATTAACTTGCATAATATATAGTTCTATTTCATAGAACAAAGTCTGTAGAAACACATGTTCAGCTCTGAAGTATATGCATCTTGCTCCATAAAAAAGCAAGTTGAATTCACCTTTGGTTTATGGATCCAGAATACTTTCATTCTCTTCTGTACCAGATGCTGCTTCAGAAAGTCTGGATAGCTACTGCTTTAGCACAAATATTATTGCTGAATTCCTTTTCTCTCTCCTGTAACTGAGCAGAGGTTCTGCTGTTTTTGTTCTCTTTCAATAAACTTTACCATATATGTAAAACAAAACATGAAAATAAGACAATTCTGTGAGATTTATTCCTTGTGTTTGTGTGATTAAGAAGACCACACAAAACATTGAACAATAGTAGCTAACTAACTCTTTTAAAAATAATTTTGAATGTATCCTTACTGCTCTTAACTAAATTCAAGCTGCCTATTTTACCTTCTCTGACAGTATTTGGTAGTTCAGCAGGTACTGAGCTTGCCACATTGGGGCTAAAATTAGCCAGGTAACATTTCAAATCCAGATTGAAGACTCTGACCTGAAATGAGTTTAACAGTAATTATTTCAGGCACCCCAAAAAAAATAGGACACTACTCCTCTTTCAGTTTCAAAAATGGTAGGTGTTAATGAGT
This sequence comes from Aphelocoma coerulescens, assembly GCF_041296385.1. Lineage (NCBI taxonomy): Eukaryota > Metazoa > Chordata > Aves > Passeriformes > Corvidae > Aphelocoma > Aphelocoma coerulescens. Next base: position 38,825,850 of record NC_091019.1, on the reverse strand, counting down.
AACCCAAATAAATTAGTGGAATAGACCCTAGAGCAACGAGAAGAATACCTCTGTATAAGTGTGGATAATTCTTAAGTCTGTGTTGCTGTGTTCTTAGGTTTATCTTAGGTATGTATCAAAAGACCTAAGACACAAAAAAACCTCTTTATTATGTTCCTGATCTCAGCTGAGGTCAAAGTCTCTGAATTATTTGGAAATACATTGTTTTCTCCACTCCAAAATCAAGAAGGGAAAGTCATTTCCTGGGAGTAACCACATACTGGTTTCTTGTTATAGCTCTTGAAGAAGGTAAAAAATGTATTTGTCTTCAGAGGCAGCTAACAAATTATATAAAACCTAGTTTTAAACATAATGGGTAGCTGGTTTTGAATCTAAACACTTAACAGACCTCTCAAAGTCAATGTGCTTTTCCCAAACAAATATTAGACACACGTTTTTCTACTATTAACATGGTCTTTATTAAATAAAAATTCTTTCCATAGAATGGGGGGGGGGGGGGGGGGGGGAGGCAGTGGGAGGTAGGTATATGTGTGCAGGTGTCTGTACATACAAAAATTTTTAATGATTGAAGTATATACAATGAGGGTACCTGGACTATAAAAAAAGCACACAACATTTTCAAGAGAAATGGTAAAACTACATGTTTATTTGGACTCCCCAAACAAACGTGTCATTTTATTTAAGGCAACGGAGGGTGACACATCTATAGAAGTGTTTCTATGGCTTTATGCACATAACTGCAGAAGATGAACCAATATCATACTGGCTTTATATTATCTGTTTCGTTTAATAGCAGAATGGATTTGATACTTACATATTCTAAAATATAATAAAACCAGAATATCTTTTGTACCTATATCACTGGATTTCCATTTGCAATGGCATTACTGATTGTGAATAATTCTTACTTTGAAGCAAAAAGAACCATCAGGAAACAAAGAACAGGAGCGATTAAATGAAGTAAACAATTATTTCATGTTACCAATTCTTGCAGCAAATAATGCTGCACTACATAATTTTAACCATGACTTTACACTTGTCCTGGATCATGCTGGTGGAGGAGACTAGCTTAACTGTATGTGTAAATATACATACTGTATTATTAAACTCTTCCTTTAGAATAGTTTCTCAGGGTCATCCCCAATTTATCTCTGCAATGTTTTCAGTCCCTACTAAGTTCAGCAGAAAGGAACAAAATTATAGGCACAAACCCCCCTTGTTTTCTAATCCTAACATATTGAAAATAACAACCTATGTTTTCTGGATAGATTGGCCTTGGGTTAATGTGCTAATTATAACACATTAGCACATGCACATATACAGAAAATATGTAAAATATGCATAATAAATGACCTCCATATAGATGTCTCAGATCTCTAGGAAATAACTCATCAGAAAAGGAGAAAAAGCAACATTTTTCATTATTAATAGTTACTTGCTCTGCTTTAATATCACAATTAGGAGCTCCCAAGACTCAAAGTGGGATACAAGATAATGTGACTCTGATCACTTTTCTTAAAAGATAATTGCAAGCTAAGGATTAATGTTGTGATTGGGGTTTTGCTTTGCTTTTTTTTTTTTTTTTACCTGAAGGAAGAAAACTTCTGTACATGGAGTCTCTGCTGCACAAAGGGCACTTTAAGAAAAATATATCCTTTGAAAATCAGAACTCAGCGCTTTATTTTGTTATTTTCTTTTAACTACAACTATTGTCCAAACCACATTTTTAACACCAGTTTTTAAGCATATAAGCAGATACATCATATTCTATCTTAAAATGTTAATGAATACATATTTGTCTATACATTCTATGATTGGTTTGCTAAGAGCATCCACCATAGTTCAGTAAGGAATTATGAACAAAATTTTTGTTCTCATATAAGAATGTCAAATGTCAGATTCAGGATGTATTACTGAAGTAAGCCCTCCAGGCTTTCCATTTCATGGAGAAAAATCCAAACAAATCAATAGAAGTTTAACTTTTTGACACATTTCGCAAAATCAAGTAAGAGGGGACTGGAAGAGATCTTGAGAAGTTTTCATGTACATTTAATGTTATGTTCTACTCCAACAAAACTACTGGAAACATCTTAAATGAAATACTTCAATGTTTGAAAATAAAAATTGAGCTGGAAATGAATTATGGAAAAAATTCCATTTTTTGACAGTTTTATAGGACATGTTTGTCTGTGCCAACACAAGCTATGTTTACATTGCAATTTCAGTTGGGACTCTAGGATATGTTCACAATGCTAGTTTCAGATAATGATTTTCCTAACTGCAGATTTGCTTAGATGGATATTCAAATCTTTTTTACAATTAGGATATATATCTTGGGGTCACATCTACTTATTGCAGCCTAGATGAGCTGCTGTCTGGCAAGATGTGTGTTTTTCATAGATACTATATAGTTAGATATTTCTGATTCATGCACTAATTTTTAAAATGTACAGCAAACTCTGTTTATTATATTGGAACAAAAAAAAATTATAAATAGCCATTAAATTTCTGTATGCACTTTAAAGAATAGCTACATGTTCTCAAAGTAAATATAACATTAAAGAACCATTCAGCATCTATCACATTATGTCACCACACTAGTTATATCACACTAGAATTAGCTCCCTTCACTAATGGAAGATTTTTATCATTATTTGTGTTTATTAATCCTTCACACATTAGACTTTTTGAGGCTTTTACGGGTCTGTATAAAGAAATATGTTTATGATAGTCGCAGACTGATGATTTTAAGTTATATTTGACATATGTACCTTGACTAGTGGCAGTCATGTATAATAGCGATTGATTTTGGCATCCTTTAGACAGCAGGGACTAGCTAAGGAATACAATAAAGATGCAAGGGACTTGTTTTTTCTCTCTATCTGCATCTATGCCATTCCTGTATAACTGGCGATGTCATTCTTTATCTCCAAAAAAATCTCACATAAATAAATCATGGAAAAAGAATTAATATGGTATTTATGTCTTCTAGGTAACCAGGAAAGCCTTGAGCTTTGAAAGAGAAATGTAAGAAAACAGTTGAAATTGCCAACAGTACACAGGATGGATAAGAAATGAATTTATGGCTGGTAATACAGCTGACTTTCTGAGTCAACTCCTGAAATTAAAGGCATAACAAGTCAAACTAATTTTAGAAGCACAAACTGCCAAAGCACCTGCAGTACATAACAGTTGACTATATAGATAAATAACTGATATACTTAAGTGATTTTCTCTCTGATCAGTACTTTCCAGGCACTCAGTCTAAAGAGATTTACTTAGAGCCACAGTGAGCTCCAATGCACAGGTATTCCAGTTAGCATTCACTGCTAAATTAGCTACTAAATAAAGGATAGTCTTATTAGCACACTCCTTTATCTCACGGCAGCTCTTCACAACAGAACAAATTAATTCCTCAGGGGCACATGGCTAACATACCTTTACTGGTTTAATAATTGAAATAGCTCATTTGGGGTCAGTTAACTCTGTGTAACTGTTCATTGTACTACATTAGAATATACTGTGACTGATGGAGCAATAAGTGAAAAACTGCCAAGATTAGACATTGTAGAGAAAAGAGTAATGAAATGTCCTATCTAAAGTGGGGTTGTGTTTAAGCTGAACAGTACTTCAGGATTTCAGATTGTCAGAAGTAGATGGAAAAATCTACAGAAATTATGCCAAAATTCTGTGCTACTTCTGAGTGAAACTAGGTTCTTTTCAACATTGTGTTCTACCCTGTGACTCTAATATTTTAAGGTACCACAATGCAAGTTAGCCATAGTCAAACAAGCCTAATGAAAAAGAAGCCCAATTTAAAAAAAAAAACCAAAATCTATAAGGTGTGCTGTCAGCCAGCCTTTAAGGCCCTGCTCTTTGTAATTCTTCTCCTGAGTTGACTGTGCTAGGAATTTCATGGTCAATTACAGAAGTTCACCAGTTGTAGAACACTTTTGACTGCAGAAAGAATAGAAATGTTTGAAGAAATCAAGTTCTGTACAAACTGTGCAATCAAACAGTGATTCATGCTTTCTGATCCAAAAAAGCCCTTACTTTTTGCAGATTTAATTTTGTCTTAGCTTGAAAACTAATTTGTGTCGCTTGCCTTAATTCCTTGCTGTGAGGAAGGGCAGGAGAGTTGGAACACTTTTTCTTGGTTCTATTATTAAGCAGTAGGCTGAGGGAATAAGTATGTGAAGCAAATCATTCCACAAGCTCCATAATATGGGTGTATTTTATAATGAAGATGAGATACACAAGAACTAATACTCTTTATGTAAATAGATCTGGGATGAATTATGTAAGAAATTCTCACTAGTTGGAATTTTACAGCAATGTAGTCTTCATATTTCTGTTTGTTTTTTTAAATAATGATGAGCAATTTGTGGGGGAAACAAATGCAAGGAAAATATGCGGGTTGAATATTTAATCATTGTTTTTATAGAAAGAAGTAAATAGATTATGTTTTATAACATTGTCCAAAATTAAGTCAAGATGTAGAGCAAGCGAATAATACAAAAATATGTAAATGTCAAAAAAAAAATCCAAACCCTCAAACACTTCAATTCTGATTAATCTATTTTACAGATCTAACTAAACTAATTTTATAAGTCTAGCTAAACTGATTTCACAAAGTAACTAACAGTATTTAGTTAACAATTTTCAACCACCTTTTGTAAGTGTTTGTAAACCATACAAAATGAAATGTCTATTCTTCCACTCTTTATTTGAGTGGTCTATTTAGGCTTTTTTAATCTAGTTTTAGAAAATACAGTAAAAGAAAATTGTTCTTCTATGTTCTTCTAAGGAGCTTGTCAGTGGCCAAATGTCAAAGGCCAAGGGCTATCTATGAAGACAAGAATTAAGAACTATGTCATAGTACAAAGTCTTTAAAGCAGAAAATTAAATATAAAAATAAAAATTAAAAATAAAATGTCAGGATGGGGTCCAATGACACTATTTTACATATAATTTTTACCTTAGTTACATACCTCCTGTTTGACCTCAATTCACCCAAAAAGATAAGATGCATTTCATCAATTTTTTTGCCATCTTCAAATACTTGGTAGAAATAATGATAAGCAAATAATTCCAAAGCAGTTTCACATGGAAAGTATTTAGTCTGAATTTATTAAGCAAGCTGTCTCTGTGGCCCATACAGGTAGGAACTTCCAGAGGGCAATCCCTGACATCCTAAAATATGTGTCAAAGTTGCTGAGATGAATCATGTTTTGGAACATCTTATTTCCTCCCTTTGGCTTAAGAAATGTTCATATGATTAGCTTAGAATGCATGTCTAATTTATAAAATAGCTACAGATAAATGTGATAAATCATATTTTCAATCAATTTTTCTGTAAATTTTGAGCATTCTGTTAAAAACGGATATGAGCTTCAGAGATGTAAGAAGAGCTTGGAGATTGCTGTCCAAGTAAGTGTTACTGCCAAAGGCATATAAAAATATAATCTAACATTTAATATATACTGTCCTGAGCCTAGTTAGGACTGGTAAAAAGCACTGTAATACAAGTAACTGTATTAAATATTAATCCTTAAAAAGAAAAGAAATTACAACTATTTAAATCTATCTCTACAGATCTAAATGACAATATTTACATGAGATTTCTTTGGCAAACATTTAGATACTAGAGACTGCTTGGGGATACAGGGAGTCTAAAAATGTACATCATTTAGGAATACCAATTTGCCAAGAATACAACTGAAGATTTGTTGAGAAAAGTACTCAGGCAATTTAAATGAGAATTTCAAGACATGAGAGATGGTTAGAGCTCTAATTAAAGTGATAGCCAAGTTCTTGAACTAAAGCAGCAGAACATTAGTTCATGTAGTTATACATGACAATAACATGAAAATCTGACAATTCAAACAGCTGTCCAAATTACTGTACATATGTGCTACTCTGATTTTTACAAAATCACACACATACATTCAGCTTATGAGTCTGCAGAGGATTCTTCGAGCATGAGAAAGTATCAGGGCAAAGAGAAAAATTTCAGGATAGGGAAAAATTAGCATCATACCCCTGGGGAAAAATATACATACTGAATACCAGAGCCGAAGCAGAGAGATTTGATGACTGAATATAAGCTATAAAATCTGTAAAGAGATCAGGAGAACTGCAGAAAGTCACTGGAGCTAGCAGAAACCAGAGGCACTAGAAGAAAAGCTTGATTTGTTTTTTCTTTCCTTCCTCTTTGTAAAACCTCTTACAGTGCACTATTTAGTCCATTCAGAATCTCTCTGAATCTAACACTAGATTCTGTGCCAAACCAAGAAAGGAGCTTTCATCAAGGACTATTTTGATTTCTGTATATTATTTCTAAAATGTGGAGGGAAAGATATAAACAACATATTACACATTTGGTAACCATGCATTTGTAATGCATTATCTTTTAATCTAAAAATCCATTAGCTAACATCCAGTGTTTGGGCAAACTTTTATAACATTGCTGCAGCCAAACACTTACAAGGAGATTGGCTAAGCAAAAACAAGGATAATAAAAACCAAAAGGTTTTCTAAATTACTGTTGCCTGTGTCATTAAATTTCATATTGTGCATGGAATCTAAATACATCACTTTGTTCTGCATGACAAGCAGAAGTGAGCATTCATACATTACTCAGCCACTTAATTAAGAGACTGGGATATTTGCAGTTAGCAGAAACTAATAAGGGAATCACATTTAAATTCAAATCACTCCTCAGGGTAGCTGTCTGCAGCATAAGCAAAGCTTACCGGGTAGATGTTCCACTAAATGCTAAGCTAAAAGCTCAGTTTTACTGTATTTTTGAGGAACGACTAATTCCGTTTTCTGAACGAGGTGAGAGTAAAACAAAGAAATCTGTTTGCAATTTTCAAGTTATGTTTTATTTCAGCTATTTTTAAATTCCAATATGTCATTATACTTTGTATAATACAATAAGAATGTGATTGTGGTTTTACTTGCACAAAACAAAATAGGTTCTCTAACAAAATAGGTTCTACAAAACAGTCATCTGGGACTACCTTTCAGAAGATATTTCAAGATATTTTGCAGGAATAAGATCTATTGCAGACAGCAAGCAACTTCCTTAACAGCCTTAAGGAAATGTCAAAAAAATCAATGTACTAGTACATTGTGAGCCATGTCACAATTTTAAAAACTTATTAAATAAATGGAATCTACCTTATTATTAGTTCTCTTTGTTACTCGCTACTGAGCTGCTCATTTTGTATTTTATTTGGGAACTCCACCTCTTAGGGAATTTAAGATTTTTTCTATAATGGACCAAAAGTAAAGTAGCAGATATAGTGGTAGGGAGTATAATTAAAGTGTCATTAACTAAGAATATTGTCATTGATGATGTGCAGATGACCCTGACACCATCTTCATACCATTTCTAGGGTCCTCACACCAGTTCTAACTACCTTTTTTTTTTCACTTTTCTCTAGAGATATCAGTTCAAAGGACCAGTGGATCTGAAATCTTAAAAAATCCAACAAATGATATGTAATTTGAATGGAAAATATGCCCCTAAAAAAACTCCCAAAAAATCTTTTAAAATAAAGTTTACTTATGGCATTTCACATATATATAATGAGCCTTATGTTAACCATTCTCATATTATTTAAAAATATTAAGGTAATGACTATTTCATTAAAAAACAATCTGAATTTTAAAATTTCAGGACAGGAATATCAAACATTCATATCTGAAAACTCACAGGACAAATGTGTTATTAGTTACTTTTCTGCTTTAAAAGTTGAAAACAAAGCAAAAAGAAGTCAATAATTTGTTTATTAAAATAAAGTATTTTAAAGTGGAAAAATAAATTGTATCAATTAAAAATAAATAGGAGCCAGCAACCAAATAAAACCTCCAAGAAACCAAATTAAATATCAAAAAACTTTGATACAAATATTCAGCATGAGAAAAGTTGTCAATTCATAAATGTAAACAAGAAGAATAATTAATGTTTCCCATAATGTTCAGGTGCATCTGTATCACAACAGATACATTCTTTTACAGCATACAAGTATGTTTAATTTAGCTCTGCATGAATTCAGTAAAATACTGGTATATTTCAGTGATAGAAAATTAACGCTTCTAGCCTAGCCTTGAATCACTGCTGTAAGCCATAACTATTTCACTTCTTGCTGCCAGTCCACAGTGTACATGTTCCCTGTTGGCCATCTCATCTATTCTTCAAGTATAACTGCCAACATAAAATATCCTTTCTTCTGTGACCTTTCTACACTTCCACTAAGTATAAGGTTCGGGTTTTATTCTTTTCCTCTGAAGTTATTTTCCCAAGGCTCTTTCTGCTGGTCTGGGATTTCAGCAATTGAGACTCTTGTCTTCTTTGTTTGAAGTATTACATTTAAAGTACTCAAATGTGGGTGATTTTTAAATGTTGTGAAACTTTGACATTGGTCATTTACAATTCTTAATACATTTATGAGGTAATTTACATGTTATTTTGACACTTTTGTTTTACTATATCATGTATTATCCTCAAAATCATATTATCAGGCTTTATTTTTATATGGCTTTCTTAAAAAAAAAATAAAATAAATAGATAAATAAATATAATTTATTTTTGGTTACAATGACCAAAGAAAACCCTTGTCTCACAGATTCTGGAATATTCTGGTGCCATAGAGAAATTTTAGGACCTTTTTTACTCATTAAATCTTTAATTCTCACACTGCTGGAGTCGCCACTGCTAGGGTATACAACTATACGGTGAAATGGAACAATGCAGAGAAATTAGCACTAAGTGTAAACCAAGTCTGCCCAAAAATTAGTATTAGTTTGATTGCATCAGTATGATTTTCTGCATTCAGAATTTGAGTGGCCTGACATATTTCTGCAAATGTAATATCTCTCCAGCCTAAGCTGTTGCTTTCAGATGTGAGCTTTCACCACCTCATTGGAGCACCCTTGAGTGCTCTTCTCAACAGTATTGTTTGGAACCACAGGCTTCTGTATTCTGATAAAATGCACAGTGCAAGCAAGCCTTCAGAGGATAGGGTTGTGTTCTTGTTCTTCACTTGCAGACAAAGAAACAGAGGAAGAGAGAAATGAAAGTTTAAAAGGCCTTATGAATCACTCTTTTTCAGTCTTATAGTTCTACCACCTGCAAAAGTTTTGTTTGTCAAATAGTGTTTGATGACAGTGAAATCAACAGCAGAACTGTGAACAAGTACAAATTTAACTCAGGGCAAAGCTTAGAACAAGTTCAAATTCCAACATTTCTTAAAGAGCTATTCTCCCATATTGTAACTTGACAAGACTAAAAAGCTTGAAATCAACTAAGATAAAGCTGTTCTAGTAGAATTATTTTGTCAGTAAATTAAGATACATTCTGTAATCTCCTAACCTTCACAAAATTGTGTAAGTGGACTAGGAGTTGAGCTCTAGGAATTCTGTAAATCAGGTTTATTTTTCATCATTTGGTTTCTCTGTAACCTTACAGAAGATATTTCATAATACATCTTGAAATACATAATACATAATACATCTTGAAAAGTCTTGAAGCATAGTCTTGAAGAAGATTTTCACATATAATGCCAAATACAGCCCAAAACACAAAAGATCCCCACTGCTTGAACTTCACTGTCTTTAGATATCCTTCTACTTGAAAAGAAGTTGAGAAAGTACATCACCAATAAAACAATAAAATTATTGCAGCCCAATAAAACAACCTGTGAGGTATGAATAGCCATTGGCCTTATGTTTCTCTTTCTGAGTGCTAATTATTTTAAATCCCTTCTGACACTGGTCTTTTCTTCTCTCCAGTGTAATATAAAAAGAGGTAAGAACAAGAAGTGTACTTGAGATATCTGAGAAAGGAACATTATCCTTTGGCAAAGGAAAGAAACATAAGAAAAAATACAGAGAGAATCTGCCTTCTCATTTTCAGGATTAAAGGAGTGGTATGAAGAGCAATAGAGAAGGTACAACAGAGATGAGAAAAAGTGCTTTTCTACTTTTAAATTGATTGATTTTACTTGGGAGATCATAAAAACAAATGATGTGGAAGTAGTGTGAATATTTCAGAAATAACTGGGAGAAAGTAGATTATGTTTGTCACTGGCTGTGAGGTTCAGTCTTGCCCATGATCCTGTCACAGGAAAACTTGTAAGCACATAGATATTTTATTTTCACTGGTGTATAAAAATAAAACCTCATTATGTGAAGAGACTTATTTTCTTCTGTAGAACAGTATTCCTATGGAAAGAAGACAGCCTGGAAAGAATTCTACTCATGGAGCAGTGGAAAGTAGTCACAGAACACAAAATGGGGTGTGCAACCTGAGCAGCTAGTGACAGGTTGTGTATCTGCCTCTATCCAGAGCACGTTTGACCAGACCTCCAATCTTACAGAATAAATCGTCTGGCTTTCAGTTTGCTCCTAATGTTTCCTTTGGAACTGAAGGGGTTGGGAGGGAGAATCCCCACAACTCTTTTCCAGTATGTTGTTTACTGTAATACAACTTATTTTCAGCTGCCATCCTCCCCAAGGAGCAGAAATGAGCTTACCTGGACTTATCTGGGAAATACCAGAGTGAAAGCCTATGAGATGTACGCTAGTCTGTTGCAGGGTACAACTAGTTATAGGCACAGTTAAAAAGTACCCCAGATTAAAAAAAATGCCTGAAGTTTAGACAGATACTGCTAAACAAAATGCACATTTGCACAGATCAAAACCAATTAACATATCATGAAATAACTTAGTTCATCTGCATTCAAGTTTGGTTCTATACACCAATTTACCTCACATAGAAAAAATAATCATGTCCACTAGGTCTGTCTGGTATTTCTTTTTGTGAGATTTTATGTGGTTTTGAAATTTTTTTCTTTGTACTCAAATAAATGGAAACATATTTCGCCAGAAATGCATTTCTCCTGCACATAGGTTGGGGCAATCCCCAAGCACAAATACAGGCCAGGTTGAGAGCACCCCTGACAAAAAGGACTTGGTGGGTTTTTGGTTGATGAGAAGCTCAAAATGAGCTGCCAATGTGCACTTGCAACCCAGAAAGCCAAACGTGTCCAGTGTTGCATCAAAAGAACCATGGACAGCAGGTCACATGAGGTTTGAGTTGGCCAAAGTCCAGTTAGAGTTTAATCTGGCTACTGTCATAATAGATAACAAAACCTTTTTTTACAAATACATAAGCAACAGCAGAAGGGCTAAGGAAAATTCCCATCCTTTACGGAATGCAGGGAAAACATAGTGATAAATGAAAAGGAAAAGGCCAATGCCTTCTTTCACTCAGTGTCTAACAGCAGCATCAGTTGTCCTCAGGGTACCAGCCCTCTGAGCTGGAAGACAGGGATGGGGAGCAGAATGAAGCCCTGATAATCCAGGAGGAAGTGCTCAGTGACCTGCTCTGCCACTTTGACATCCACAAGTCTGTGGGGGTGGATAGTATCTACTCAAGGGTCCTGAGGGAGCTGGCAGAAGGACTCACCAAGACATTTGCAATCATTTGCCAGCAGTCCTGGCCAACCAGGGACATCTCAGTTGACTAGAGGTTAGCTAATGTGATGAACATGGTGGTGCTAAGTTTACAGCTGGACTACATGACCTTAAATATATCCTCCAACATAAATTATTCTATGATTCTACATGTGCTACATGATGGCACTCATGATAGTCTTCTCCATGACCTTCCCTGGCACCCTGAAAGTTCCCTGGATTCTCCTTCCAGACATTCTTGTAGATAGGTGTTACATTTGCTAACTGCCAGGCAACTGGCACCATCATCTACAATATTACCGAGAGCACTCTCTTGAGGCTCTCTTTGCAACCGAAAAACACTTATAAGTACTTTTAATTGTGGTTTTTATTGTACCCATGCAAGAAAAAAAAAAGGATCAGGAAATATATCTCTGGAAATGTGTATTTTCATGATCAGTCCCTTTAATAATATTTGCAATGTTTTCTTCCCAATTAATGTAGTTACATGCGATTTCCATGCTGTATTGTGTCAAATGGGGACAAAATGTATTTCAAAGTAAGATTGATTAAAATATCTGAAAACCTGTGTTAGGTTTTAGTGTGCAAAAAGGCATAATTCCTAACAAATTGCACTTTAGCCTGGATATTATATTAATGGCATACTCAGCTGTTCTATCCCACTTTTCTGTCCACAGATCTCAAAGGATGTGAATTATACTTTATTTGCAGATGTCAGAACTGAACCGTGTAACTGACAGGTGTCTCTGCCAGGTTAACCTGAGAATTCACTACTTCTTGTATTTCTGAGTTTGCCTACATTGGTCTCCAGGATATCTGGTAGTAGGGTGATTCTGTTTGGCTCATGGAATGCCACCTTCAAGGTGCTGAGCATAAGTCACTTATGGGTAAAGGATGCAATTGTGAACACGAATTTCACCAAGACAATTCTCATGCATAAATTTAAGCCCAAAATTAAATGTGTGTATTGATGGTCTCTGTTTTATTTTATTTAGAAGACCAGCAAAATATCAATGTACTTCTGAGATGCCATGGAAGATCTTGGAACAGATTTTAATGGTGTATTGATTCTCTGTCTGGGATGAAATTCAGTCTGTATAGTTCTCAGCTCTAGGCAAAAGCCTTTGCCACTAGTATCTGTCACCATTAAATAAATACTAGTTTATTACCCAGTTCCTTCATTGTTATTTTAAATGTTAGTGTTCCATTGTTTTCCAACAAAAAAATAAAAACCCCTTTATTCTAGAAGCTAGTAGAAATTTTAAATCAACTTCATTATTATCAAATCAAAAGACATCAGCACACAGATGTATTCTATATGTATTTATACCTGCCCTAAAGTTTCCTTTGTTGGAATTCATTAATGAAATTAATAATTTTATGTACCTCTATCTCTTTCTTCTGCACCACATTGATTTTATAAATCATTTTGCATACATAAGTTCTAATGCGAGGCACTATATAAAGAGTTGCATTAAAGATATGTTAAATAATTGTCATCAAACCCAGTGCTATGGTATCTTTAGGATTGAATTCTATTCATTGAAAACTGCTGAGATGGAAAAATTTTCCTTAGGAAAAATTTTCTTCCTTTCAAAATTATTAGTAATGGTCATAAAAACGAGTGATTTTTGCCAAGTCATGAAGAGCAAGAGAAAACCATCCTCCTAAAACAGAATAACCAGTTCTCACAGAAGTTCATAGGATTTTTTATCATTGACATTCAAGGACAGTATTTGGTCCTTGTAGAGGATTAGCATGTGATGTAAATTCTGCCAGGGGAGTACACATCTAAACAGCAATATCCCAGCTTTTTCAGTTGTGTCCCTGTCTCAGTCAAAGATTTTCAATTGTGGTAAATTATACTGGTTTTTGGCAAAGGGGATGAAACGCCCACAAGGAATTAGTCTGTGATGAGAACTAGATCAAAAAACAGCTCACTTTTCCTTACCTGTGCTTTTATTTTCTATCTGTGTTGAAATAAATTACATTCTCTGTCACATTACCACTACAATACAGACAAGATTTTGCATGAAAGAAAAGACAGTTGTGGGGTTTCTCCTTCAAATGGTCCTTTCCAGGCTAGTTAATGGGAGAAATCTGTTCCAAATCTCATGTTTTAGTGCAATAACAATAAATGAGATGGGGAATCTAATGATAATTGACATCAAGAAGCCTGAGAAACTCAACATTTTTGTTTCAGTTTTCAAAGGCAATTGCTCTTCACACATCTCTAGTCCCTAAATTTCAAGGCAGGGACTTGGGAAGTGAAATCCAACACATCTCAGGAGAAGATCATATTTGACACCACCCAAGAAGCCTGAACATGTACAAGTCCATGAGACCTGATTAGATCCATCTCAGGGTCCAGACTACTTCAAGGCTCACAAAAAATTAAATCATGTTATTAAGGGTGTTGTACAAACATCTCTTAAACGCTGAGACATATCCCTGCCAGTGACTAGTGAGTTGGACTAGATGATCTTTAAAGGTCCCTTCCAAACTGTTTTATGAGTCTATGATTCGATTACTTTATCAATTTATAAGCTAACAGAGTTCAAGAAATTAGCAAAAAACTCCTCAGTGGTGAGTTGCTCTGGGGTTTTGTTTAAAACAATCTCTTGTAAGACAATCTGTCTTTTAAAATTGGCAGTTGATTGCAATTTCAGTTCAGGGAAATGAATAAGGGTTTTTCACAATAAAATTATCAAATAAAATACTGCTTGTTGAAAGTAAGAGAAAGTTCACTGCAGTTCACTGCCCTCTCAATAAATTTTGTGTTGTAAAGATAGGTCCATATAGTGAATGCCATATATACATATTTACATCCAATGCTGTTCTAAATACTTTTACAAACTCTGTGAGTATCATGCATAATGACTTTTTTTTTTAGTGGAGGACATCAGCATTGTATTTATTGCATTAGAGTGCTTCTGAGAACACTTCTAGTGTGTTCATGACAGCAGCTAATGTCTTCTGTTACTTCTTTAAAAGAAAGTGATACATCAATTTGCAGGTGATTCAGAACTCTGCAGCAGAAGGGTACGGTAGTGTATACAGACATTCTTGGTTAATGCTAGTCCGTGTCATCACAATCAATTGAAGTACTGCAAAGCAAAGCACGTCACATCTGAACAGAGCCCTACAGTTCCTATGTCACAGGCAGTTTTTCTGCTTCACCTGACTGATGTACTCTTGAGTATTGCAACAGCTGAAGCAAGTCTTTCAATATAGCCTGCTATTTTATTTTCTAGGTAGTAAATACATGCAAACATTTTATAGTAGAGTTTCTTTTAGTTTTAATATAACTACATTTTAATCAGCTTTCTTGTGAGAAAAGCAACACACTGTTAATTCTACCAGCTAGTTAAGGCAAATAGTGTAAACCTGTTAGGTTTGCATCCACTTGCTTGATAGTCTTCTTCTATCTAGCAAACCTGAATTCAGCCTCTATGGCATTAAGAATAAGACCTCAGAAGAGATGACTGAAAGGGACATCATCCATTTCTATAAATGTGGGAAGGGAAGGTGTGAAGAGGATGGAGCCAGACTCTTCTCAGTGGTGCCAAGAAATGGGACAAGCGGCAACAGGCAGAAACTGATGGCCTGTCTTTATTTTGAGTCAGAACTTGAGCTGCATTTCCTGTTCTACACTTGTCTCATGGAGAGAGACAAGACAGCTGGCAAAGCTGCTGCCTCAAGCACAGTCCCTTGGGATGCTTCATTAGCAATATATGCTCTGTAATCCAGAAAATCCCAGAAATACAGAAGTTATTTTCCAATACCATTGTAAGTGGTTTCTTAGAAAGAACTCACCACTGTGCTATGTGATTTGTCTTCAGTGGAGTCCAGCTTTTCCATAATGGTGAAAACAGCTGTGTGTATATTAACATTTTTAATTTAAACTGTAAATTACTTACATTACAGGAAACAAAATTAGAAATGTGCCACTGGCAGCTGAAGCATAAAATTCTGTAAATTTGCCATGAGTTTTAATTTCAGTGAGAGCCTGGACCAAGCAGGAAAACATTGTATTGTTTAAACAAGCATGTCTTACTCTTCTGAATCAGCATCAAATAACTTTAGATTATCTTATAAAAAGTCAGCTTTGTCTTGTGCCACTTGAAACTGAATTTGCCTTGATGTATATGAAGCTGAAGAAAATGTACATTTTGGTGGTTTGCAAGTTTGTTTTGCAGCTAGAGAGTTCACCAGCAGCAATCTTCCTAGGTACAACTGCTTAAAATTTGATTAAAAAGAAAAATAAAATCTAACATGAAATACTAAAGGTTCTTGCCTTATATGAAAACAAATGAAAAATCATTACTCTTGTTTTACTCATGAATGCACTGCTACAGAGGAGTTAATATAATGTGCACTCTCTTGCTAAAATCAAGATCCTTACTTAAGGATCTGAAGGAGATTCGTGGAGATTGCTTTATAATGCTGCTTCCCACCTGAGTTTGGTTTCACAAGTTCACTACAAGAGAATCACAAGACATGGAATAATAGACCCTTCTGAATGCACGCTTGTGCTATGTGTAGTGGGGAACAGGCAGCAGCAGCAGTCCCCAAGAGCAAGTGTGAAAGATGAACAACAGCACACCCAGCACTAACAATTTTCTCATTGAAACTTTTCTATGAAAAAGATGGAATCAGTGTCTGATTCACAGCTTTATAGTAAGCCTTTTTGGGAGTCTGCAAAGACCTGAAAATGGGATCTTCTGCATTTTAATGGTCAGGAACTGCTTTAATAAAATATAATTTAGACTTTCAAAGAAGTCTAGGATTTTGTAGGAGTAAACTTACTTTACTAAGCTGTACCTTCTGGGCTGTGTCCTGTGGAATCACCATGCAGAACCAGACTTTGAATCATGGCCTTAGCCTGCAATTGATGTAGATGTATTTGATTATACTTGGGCATCAGCCAGCATTGTTCATTTGATAGAAAAGCCTTGTTAAGTCAAATAAAAAGGGATTTTGGCACTCTGCAGTAAGGAAGTGACTTTTTCCCAGGTAGCATGTATTATTTCTTCAGAACTACAAGTACTCATGGCACTTTCATAAACAGGAAAAGTAGCTCCCTATTCTAAATTAGGAAATAAAAACCAAACCAACTGAAAAAAAAAATAATATGGATAGATTATTATGGAGACCTAGGAGTAAGGAGAAGAAAACATGGAATCAGCTACTGTGTAATCAGAATCTATTAATATCATATTCTCAGCAATGCAGAGTGATTTTTTTGTTAGGTTCTAAATAAATATATTAATTTCCCAATAAAGTAAAAGGGTGGAAAAAAACTGTGGTGAGAAAAAATAGGAATTAACTGGAAGAGACTTTTGGAAAAGGGTTTTAAAAAGCAAGTAACTGAATCACACAATCATTTATGACAGAAGAGATTTCTTGAGACCATCTAATCCAAAGCCCCTGCTGAGGCAGGGTAATCTAAAGCAGGCTTCACAGTCTATCTTAAGTGCTCTAGTAAGAAATACATGGGGATCCTGTGGTATTTTTTTGCTCCATCTCATGCTGCTGCTGTATAGGATAGATGATTCCTGCCTTTTCTGCTGTCACACATAGAGTAAAAACCCATTTTTTTTAACTTTTGTTCCTTTTATTTTCTTTCTTTATTTTTTTCCTGAGAAAACACAAAGTTGCTTCTCACTGCCATACACTTGCAATACAGAGAAAGGCAAAAAGCTGGCAGACCACCTGCCTTACACACTGTACCTTGGGATACTCGGGTATCTGCATCTCTGCACTTCATAGCACCCAAGATGCATGGCCACTGCTCAAGATGCATAACATAAGAGCAATAGGAGGGAAGAAGTCAGGTTACTAAGAGCACAGAAATGGTTCATGCTATGATTAAAGAAGACAGAAAAACCCCATGAAAACTGTAACTAGAATATAGGTAAGTTCTTAATTTTGAAAATTAAATAGAGTAGAAAGGAGTAAGAAACAAAGCTCAGTGTAACACAAGGATAAATACATTTCCTGTCTTCCCTCAAGTTTGATCTTATGACTGTCATGTCCTTTGCCACCAAGCCTGTAGCGTTGGTTAGCTCTCTAAGTCCTTGATACCAAAACAGTGTTTAGGACTATTCAAGAGGTATCTTTATTTTAGCAGATTTTTCCTGCGTATTTTCTTGCACAATGTTCAGAAACTGCCAGTGTAATCCTAGTAGACTTTTAGAACATTAGTTTGGGCTTCTGGACACAAAATAATCAGACAGGTCATGGTGACCAAGAAATAGATGAATTTTTTGTTGCTTAAGAGCAGGAATAATAGAAACAAATAGACTTCTGCATTGACTGCGATATGAATAGACTTCTGTAAGTAGTACTTCTTTCAATGAAAACAGTAAATACTGGGAATGTCATAAAGGATGAGATAGGTAGCTCTAATGAATTAATGATACCTTTGAAAAATAGTGGTTAAACAAAAGTGAAGTTGAAAGCATGCCCACCTTCAGTGAAAATTGGTGGTCAGTGGGGGAAATGAAAGCTGAAAAAAAACCACAGAGAAGTTTGTGTTGGAAAAGATCTTAAAGATCATCTAGTTCCTACATGTCTGCCATGGACAGGAATGCCACCCATTGGATCATAAAATCATAGGATGGCTTGGGTTTGAAGGGACCTTTGAGAACATCTAGTTCAGTTTGAAGCCATTCCCCCTTGTCCTGTAAGTACATGCCCTTGTAAAAGGTCTCTCTCCACCTTTCCTGTAGGCTTCCTTCATATACTGGAAGGCTGCAATTAGGTGACTCTGAATCCTTCTCTTCTCCAGGCTGAACCATCCCAATTTTCTCAGCCTTTCTTGTAGGAGATGTGCCCCATTCATCTATTCTTCAAGGCCCTCCTCTTGACTTACTCCAGCAGGTCCATGTCCTTCCTGTGCTGGGGCCCCAGAGCTGGATGCAGCACTGCAGGTGGGGTCTCACCAGAGCAAAGCAGAGGGACAGAAAGTCTGCAGATGATTCAAATTATTTTTTAGCTTGTGCCAATATGACTGGGATGATTTCAAGTAAACCTAGTAGAGTAAATGAAGAGTTTACTGAACTACCAACACCATTTACTCTAGCACTCAGGGGAGGAGGAGATGAAAAAAGAAAACTACATGACAACAGAGATGAACCAAGAATAAAATTGTTTACATACATATAAAAGCCTTAGTTGAAAGTAATGCCAGAGATGTCACAGAGTTATGTAAGCCCACAGTACAGTTTCACCTGAAATGCCAATGATTTCTGGTCACCCTGTTCCTAAATTATATAAAAACTGAAATATTCAGAGAAAAATGACAAAAAGGATAAGCACAAAGAGGGAACATAGAAAGTACATTGAAAATATGAGTAGCAGGCACTGTGACAAAGGCACAGAAGACCATGCTTCTATTCATGTGATCTCAGAGAATATCAAGATTTCTGCTAAAATGAAATGGGTTTTGTTGCTGAAGTTTCTGTAAGGTGAGATACATTTCTTAAACCAAAGAGTTAGAAAGGCTACTCATTATGCTGGTCATGACATTATTTTCTGGCAAAGGATTTTTTACAACTTTTTTGGGAGCAACTGACACAGGCCAGCATCACAGACGAGTCCCAGAGCACTGGAAAGAAAGACGGTACAGAAAAAATAAAAAATATGGTCTTAATTCTTTTTTTGGTTTTGTTGAGGTTTATTGAAGTATAATTTAATAAGTCTTCTTGATGCATTTTTGGTAACACATTAAGGTTTCATAGGTTTCTATATCAGGTTACCTTGATAAGTTACTCTTTATTGTCAGATTCTCTTAATATTTTCCTCCTTTTGATATTTGTATTTCCTTGGATCCTTTTGTGAATTCCTTTCAGAATAATTGAAGCTTCTGATACAGATTGATAAATGGAGTTACTTTCTAATCAAATCACTGTATACTTGTATTTCTTTCTGTATTCTAAGTTGTGCATAGTGACCATTCATGAATGAAAATATTATTTCAATAAGAGATGCCCAGAGAGAGAGGGAGAATAAGATAAAAAGACAAAGACAGAAAGAAGGGAAGGGAAGCAAAGGGAAAGGAAGGCAAGGCATGGAAAGGCAAAGCAAGGGGGAAGATTTATTCTAGAAGGAATCTAAATTTTTATTATAATCTTTTCAATTTTTAGGGAAGCTTGAATTAACTTGCCTTCTGTAATAAATCATATCAAACTGCAACTTCGAGGATTTTAGCACAAAAATGGTCTATACTACTCTCTTTTTCCCTTCTAATAGGGAAGCTTGTATTGTATCAGAAAATATTTCTTATTTCACTCTTTTCTTTGCCAGTGACTCCACACTGAGACACATTTGACAGACATAGTATCTATTTTTATTTCCTTTTTCTTCTATTCAGGTGGTTGGTGAAAATTGTCCTCAAATACAAAGAAATATTCCCTTAAGAGAACATGCCAAAATATTCCTTCTGGATGGGAACTTTCAATGCTGTTGTGATGGGTTTGGATGGGGTAGAGTTAATTTTCCTTACAGTGGCTACTATGGGGCCATGTTTTGGATTTGTGATGAAAATAGTGTTGATAACACAGGAGTGGTTTGTTTTTACTGCTGGGCAGGTCATCAAGGCCTCTTCTGCTCTTTGTACCACCCCGCCAGCACAGAAGCCAGGGGTGCACAAACAGCTGGAAGAGGTCACAGCTTATCACAGGTGACCACAGGGATAGCCCCCACCATGTTGTCACACTCAGCATATAAAGCTGGGGGAAGAAGGAGCAAGTGGGGTGGGGGCAGGGACAGGATGTTTGGAGTGATGGCATTTGTCTTCTCCAGTCAACGGCGCACGTGCCAGAACGCTGCTTTCCTGGGGATGGCTGAGCACCTGCCTGCCCACGGGCAGTGGTGAATGAATTGTTTTGTTTGGCTTGCATGAGTGGCTTTTGCTTTACCTACTAAGCTGTCTTCTTTCTCTCACTTTTGCTGTTCCTCTCACTTTTGCTATTCTGATTCTCCCTCCATTTTTCTCATGGGAGGGAATGAGTGAGTGGCTGTGTGGTGCTTAGTTTCCAGCTGGGCTTAAACCATGACACCACAGTTTTCCATTTCTTTGCACCAAACTTTAGAATGCCAGCTGCCAACAAGCAGCAGACTTCTAAATTATATATTTTTTTTTCTATTACTGCATTCTTTGCATTATTTTACTTTGAAAAGTATTTTTCTTAATTTATAAAATGTATCACCATCTATTCCTCGTCCCTTCCTAAAAGTTTTTACTATCCTCAGAAATGCCAGAGTATTTAAAAAACGGTGGCACACCCAGAATTTTGGCATGAAGAGGACACAGTGAAGATAAGCTGAATAATGATAAAGTCCAGTAGCAAAGAGAACTGGCGTATTTCACAGTTCTCATTCATGCTTTTCTGTGCAACTAGAAGAGCCAGCATAGGACTGCAGTGATCAGAACAGTCTTACTCTGAAAGGAATATTGCTTGAAATTATTTTTCCAGTTCTTCTAGTCTATATAAAACAACTTAAATATTACTTCACAGCTGATTAATATACTTGAACAGTATGCTTTATTTTTCAGAAACTAATTTCAGACAAGACATATAGTGTTTGTGTGTCCAATAATGCTTGAAATTTAGTACAGAGTCCAATCGTGCATATTGTTTTTACCAGTAGCTGGTGGGCATGTTCCACTCCAGAGTGCCTTTTTCTTTAATTACTATAAAAGAACTAGAAATTTCTTTCTGCTTCTAGTCACTTTGTTCAGTATGCCCCTTGCCACTGCAATCCTTGAAAAACAGTTGTTAAATCAGTATTGATCATCACAGCAACCTGTCACTGACTTAGTGGATTTTCCCACTGAATTTGATAAAACTTGCACAAACCTTTAAGAGACCAAAATTCAGACCAATGTAACAAGACTTGATAAGAATTCATGAAAGCTTCTTCTGAATTTTGTTTTCTTAAAAAAAAAAAAAAAAAGAATAAAATTAAATTCCTCTGTTTCTTTGAAGCAAAGAGGCATCAGGAAGATTGTAAACTATTAGTGCTTTTCACTGAATGGATATCCACAGTAATTAAATACAAATGTAAAAGAAAAAAAAAAAGGAAGTAGACAGTGAATGTTTGTATGACTAATTCTTTCCTGAAATAGTGTACTTCACACATCATTATAGCTTTCTGTCTTCCACTGAGAAATAAAAGTACCAAATATTTTTAATTCTTTACCTTTCTAGTCACCATGAGGATATAAACAAAGCATCATTTATTCTTACAGCAGTTATTTGTAGTGTTTGTCTCTCGCTGCTTCATTCCTTTCTTTCCTTCCTTCTTTCTTTTAGAGCTATAATTCCCCTTAATGAAATTGAAGAATACAGTAAGTCATTTCAGGGAGTGAAAAGGATCTTATTGAACATGCAAGTGCTAAAAAAGGTAGTGTGTTAATAAAATTTTTGGATTCTCATTATTATGCAACTTATTAACTGTAATTAAGCTACCCATGACAGGTAACATTAGGTGTTTTCATATTTCTTCCTGGTGGATTGCTTAGCATACCTTATACCTTGTAATAAAGAAAACAGTAATTACACAGGTGAAAATAATGACATTGGAATACTTTTTATGACTTAACAAATACAAATGTAGAGGCAAAGTCCAATAAGGTCAATGCATTGATTTCTAGAAAGTCTTACAAAAAGAATTTGGTACAAAAATGTCAGAACAATGGATTAGATAGGTGTGGTGGTTTTGTTACTGTTGGGGTTTGGGTGTTGGTTTCTCCTTTTTTTTTCCAAAAATAATCTCAGTGCCAAATTTGAGCTTAGAAAATAGTTTATCAACATTTATCAGAATATTTTTCATCTCCCATATAAGGATGGCTAATCTCTACTACTTTCCAACTATTTCCATCTTAGAAAATATCTCCTTTTTAAGAAAATAATGGAATTTCTTCAGTTTTTCAGTGTCAAAGTGATTTTTTAAAATTCCCTGATTTAATTTATTCCTTTTTTCCTTTTTTTTCACAAAAATACTTCTTAGATATGCAGACTATAACTGTTCTTCAGTGTAAATAATTAGTCATCATAGCTGAAACAAATATTTTAAAATTCAATGGGTTTGACTTGCTATGTATGAATTCCTATATTAATTCCATTTTCAGATCATATAAATTGGTTCTGTTACACAGATCTCCACAGTCTTTTATAACATGGTATGTTTTCTGAAATTGCTTAGTCCACTCAGAAAGACAGATGGATAGATAGACAGACAGATAGACACCACTTTAAGAGGGATTAACAGAAACCAGCTCTATCAATCTCCCTAAATTTAATATTTGACTGTTGTAAAGGCAAATCACCTTCCCTAATATTTATAATTAATTTAAGAATTAAAAAAACCTGGAAGAAAATTAAAATTAATAAAATAAAGAAGTATGTAAAATACTGTGCATTAGATTATGGTGTTTAATTAAAATATACAGATATTTTCCTTAGTTTTCATACAGCACTTTGTATTTTACGGGTTTTATCATCAGAGCACACATCCATTCAGGGCTTACACATGCCTGAGTAAAAATGATTTAGGATTTTATTTACTTTAGGATTTTATTTACTTGAGGATTTTCTAGCACATAGTCTTGCAAACTCCACTCACCCTCTAAAAGACAAACTGCTTTAACCGTATATCATGAAATAAAGAAATGGTCATCTCTTTGCTGATATCTGAAGCACAATAAAAATCAGTTGGCTCCAAGGTATAAATTTTTACCTCTGAAGATAAGAATTGAAATATTTTCAGTCATTTAAAATGGTTTCAGACCAATGTCCCTGATTTACTTTTTTCCCTCTTGTATTCCAGAATAACTAAACTCACTAGATAAATATCAGCGATCTTCAAAACGAACTTGCAATGTCCTCATTTGAGCTTTGACTTGTGATGTTGACTTATACCAGATGAGCTGGCCCCTTAGAGGTCTTATACTTTGTCTTGCCACTATGGTCAATAAAGCTTTTATGTAAAAAGGGCAAAATGCCACGCTTTTTGCTGTATATGCTTCTAGCATTTCTCCCCGTCTGTCATATTTGTCTACTCCACTCTCAAAAGATGTTTTTACTGTTAGCAGTAAAAACTAAGGAGATGTCAGTCAGATTGCACTGCCTCACATATTGGCTGAGAAATAGTCAGATTTTAGCGGCAATGATTGAATGAGTCATTAAAGGTTTTGCTTCTCAGAAAAGTGTCTGATGAAACAGTGTTTTGAAGAAATGTGGAGAGCATAATTGTGAGATCCCACTACATGATTGTAAAAATGTTGCAAACTTTCATCCAACTAGCCCAATGCAAAGCCCAGTGGAAGCCATTTGAAAAGATTTTCCGTTCCCAATTCTGTGATCAGTACCATGAGCATGTTTATAAGAGTGGATGGGCTAACCTTTGCTTTTCAGCTTCAGCAATTAAGTCATAATGATCAGATTGAAGTATTGAAATTGTAAAAATTCCTGATGTAAATCAATCAGCTTGTAATGAGAGCACTGTGCTGTTCTCTTGCTGTTTTCACATGCAATATTACTATATGCTTATAGAAAATGTGTAAGTACTAATTTAAATAATTCCTGATGGAAACCTATTTTGTTGTACTGAAAACAATGTTTGCTTTCAACCTGAGCTGGGTCAAGAATGAATGTATGATAAAGAGACTGCTTATATCTAGATTTTTAGATGCTAAATATATGGTTCTGAAAAAACAAAAGTGCTTTCCATGTAATGTTATAGCTACTCCTAAGATGATTTAATAATTGTTTTTACAGTTTAACATCAGAAATATGGCTGTTACAATAGAAATAATGAAATGGTCAATAGTTTAGTATGATCTAAATGAAAAATGATTTAATTATTTAAATTTTGGCATAGTTTGGAAGTGTTTCTTGTCTTTTTTCCCTTGTACTTCAGAGCTGTGAGTTTTAACCAATATTTTCACTGCTGTAGTAGTCTTGAAACTGATTTGGGATTTCATCTCAGTCCTGTGGTTGACTTTGGGCACCTACAGCTCCAGAACAACCATATGATAAGGGTGTGATATTGCTTCTTCCACTGCCTATAGGCATTCCTACCTTATCTGTTACTTTACATCTTGCTACGTTTTCTTCCACTGTTAACAATATTTACTTGTTTCTGTACACAGGCTCGGTACTTGTATTTTTTTTTCTGTATGTAGGATTTACAGAGGCCCTGAAATCATAACAGGGCCTAAAAGTCCAGGGGAGTTTTTAACACCCCTGACAAATCACCCAAGTTTCACGATATGTTGAAAATTTAGCATTAAATACGTGGCAATGTCAATTTCCTACAATTTTTCTGTTCTGCTCAGAACTCCCTAGTTGTGTTCCTATAAACTCTCAAATATATTTAACCTTTGGGACTATATCAACTCCAGCAGGTTGTCACAGCCCCCTGCTCCTCTGATCCACTTACTCTGCTCTTTTTTGATATATTGTTCTTCTTCATTTTCAGCTACCTTAAACTTTTCAGCAGGAGCACTAATTTATGCAAGTAACATCATCATATCAATCTGCTGGAAACTAAATGCGGCTGACAGCTAATGACCACTGTTCCAAATAGCTTTAATACAACTGCAGTAAAATAAATATGTTTGTTTAAATAAGCAGAACAAGCTCACTTTTGCAGAAGAATTTTTTTCTGTGTCCTGCTTTTTGTAAATAAATATGAACATAGGGAGTAAAACAAGGCAATGACTACCAGAGCACTGTATGAAATAGATAGTATACTGACTTTGATCTCATCCATAAGCTTACATTAATATAACAAAGAACCAAGCCTAAAATACTACTGATCTTGAAACAATAAGGTCTTTTTTAAAATAACGTACGTAAAAATGTATGTAGAGTACATCTTTGCAAACTGCTAGGTGTTATTATGAGCTTGCAATTCTTAACTTTTATTGAACAAAAGGTCTGAGCTTTTTCTAAATAAAAGATGGGGTTTCAGTCTTCATGGAAGCAACAGAAAAATAAGCATTCCCTGTGTGGCAATGTAGAAAAGCAGCCATGAACAAAAGCCAGAAGCAGTAACCATTTTCATCATCAGCTCTCAAATTCTTTCAATAAATGTGGAATCTTAAATATCACAGCATTGACATTGAAAGCTCTGCAAAAGATCTACACAAAATATGCCTAAGCTGAAAGAAATGGTAATGGACAACAATATAAGGTCTGAGAACACATGAATTAATAGAAAAATCTATCATTTTGGTATAAAGCTGTCTTTTAGTGGACATGGATGATACTCCTACCCAAAGCTCTAAAAGCATGATTTCAGTCTAATCAGTCAACTAGTATCTTTTTCCAAACTCAGCTTCTGCATCTGAAATAAATCCCTCAATTTAACAAAGAAAATTGCTACTTATAATCCACTGTTTTTGGCAAGTCATTTGTCAGTCCTTCTATCCTTCTGAATAGCTAGCGAAACTTGGACATGTGTTGCTCCAAATAACTTAAGATACTTTGACTATTTAACCAGGGGACAGAATTTCAAAAGCCTTCATCATGCTCCTGGATTCTCTCACTGTAAGAAAGGGAGCATATAGCCATTTATCTCCTAATTGATTATTAGTTTTACTGACCTAATTACATTAGATTAAAATGATGCTGATTATTATGATTAATGTTAATTAACTGAGGTGCATGTAGTCATCTTGCGTTTGACGTTACTATTTGATGCTTGCAAAAGTTCTTGGCAGGAAGTTCCCATTCTGTTAAGGACTCCTCACCAGTACAAATTGCCTCTAAAATCAGGTTGTGATTGCTTACAAAGGTCATCTAATGAAAGCCAATAACTGGCATTTGCCACAAAAGGGGTTTTTTTTTTTTTTTTTGTCACAAAAGTTCAAATTAAAATAAAACGTGCTGCTGAAAGGATGTATTATTGGATTCTCCCAGTCTTCAGTCTCTGAAGAAGTATTTGTCCGTAGTCTCTCCACTCATGCATTTTGCAAGTTCATCAACTACTCTTACCATACCAATTCAAGCTTGCTGCTAATTCTGGTATTAATTTTCATGAGTGGCACAATACCACATTTTCAGAGCTCAGAAAAGAAATAGGTAAAGCAAGGACTTACAAATAACCTAACAAAAGCTTTTGACAAATTGTAGCAATACTTAGTGCTCATTTTTACTATCTATTATATTAACGATCTTACAGTAAGAATAAATTTGATCCTAACACAGCTGGCTGAGTAACTGTCATATTAAAAAAAGACATGAATTGAAAAAGAGATTTTTTGAAAATAATCCAAGCTATTTTGTATTTAGAAGTTAAACAAACCCTGTTATATAAACATATTGTATGAAATCCCATAAACAGTTCAAACAAACTAAGAGAGAATAAAAGTTTCTTTAGTACCATTATTGATAAATCTATCAAAAAAAAAAATCCAACACCTAGGGAAATGAGTGCATACATAAAAACCACAGGGAAGAAACAGTTTGTTCTATTTATTCATTCAATTTAGGTTACCATCAAGCAGTTGCTCACATTAAATTGGAGAAACATTTTCTTTAAGTATGCAGAAAGCAGAGAAACAAATGTCACATAAAATCAAAATTACTGAGATATTTTGTCTAGCTAATGTTAAACGTATTCTATCTTTTTCATTTAGTGTTTCTGATCAAATAAGTTATTAAAATTTTTTAAATTTAAATACATTTCCCCCTGCCACTGATTTTGCATCAACCGAGAATCCCTGTTCTCTGAGGATTGCCTTTAAAATCTGTTATACATGCATCTATCTATCTATCTATCTATCTATCTATCTATTTATCTATCTATCTATCTATCTATCTATCTATCTATCTTTGCTTGTGTTACCTGTTTCTTTTCCCACAGATATTAAAATATTTCAGGTTTACACCTGAAAAAGCTAACTTTGGGGTCCCCCACACAGGTAGTCGTGTTCCTGTAAGTTATCATCAGAAACTTAATCCAGAAGATTTCACACAGATCAGATAAAAATTTGATTTCTCACACATGCAGACAGTTGGTTGTCAAATAATAAAAAAAATCAGAATTTTATTTTAATTAGTTTTTAATCTAGTGCAGGTATTTTGCTTTAATAGTAGTAGGAGATTTGAGGCTTAAGTTTTCACTCATAGTGCTCACCTATCTGGCTATACATATTTTGGACCTGAATTTAAAATATTTAAACTACAAGACCAATAAAGAACATTTTTTCCTTTGCCCACATAAAACTTTATCCAGCTCATTCACAGATTCTTTGCTTCCTTTGATACCTTGAGTTCTCTGCCTTTTTATTTTTTTCTTCTGCTCTTATGGATTGTACTGAATTTTATGACCTTTTCCTTCCAGCTCCTACCTCTGTAACCATAGAATTACGTGGGAATCTTTCTTCTTTTTTTGGTTTTTTTTTTTTTTTTTTTTTTTTTTGTTGTTTTTTGTTTTTTGTTTTTTTTTTGTTTTTAATGTAATTCCATGTAAATTATTCTATCCATCATAGTAACATGTAAATTTCTAAGATATATTTATAATTTCAAGCTACAAAACATGATCCAAAAGAGAAATCAAAGACCCAGGAATATCTGTTATAATCTCAAGCATTTAAAGAAAATGGAATGTATTCTGTGAGGCTTCACTATTAATATTTTGATACCTGGAGTTATAAATGTCACTTTAACACCTATCCTTAAATTGGTATAGTACAATAAGGTTTTTTTATATCTAAAAAATATGCTTATATCCCATTTAGGATGATATCTTCATTTCATGAGTAAATACCACTCATAGTGGTTAGCATTCATGTTGAGATGCATGAGTGAGTTTAAGACATAGAGAAAACAGAGAGAGAAATACTTTCATGGCATTCTCTAGATATCGATCTCTTTTTAACTGTTTTAGAATAGAAATTCCAGGTGTGAAAGGTGACTATGAAAATCCTAGGTAGGACCAACCTGCCGACGCAAAGCACGCAGAAGGCGGCTCCGGTATGGTGGGAAAAGGTCTGAAAGATCTCCATGTCCCAGGAAAGGAGTCATGAGTGAGCTGCTGGTGGAAGACGCTAATGAAAATAGATCCAGTGCTTCTGAGCAGTATTAGTTAACCCCAAAGTAAGTGTTGGCTACATAATTGAGATCTGAATCAGGCAGGAAATATAACTTAAATCCCTACATAGAATAGACCTCTCCAGCTCCCACATGCAATTCTTGTCAGGATGGATCATTGCTGTGACTGTGACTACAGCAAGGTAAATTAAAATATTGGCTTTTACTTATGGTAGATAACAAAATAATACTCCACCCTTCATTCTTTTATATATATTAATTTACAATTGTATGTATATCACTTTAAATTTTTTCAGTCTCTTATTCTTTTCCAAAAAAAAAAAGGCTAGTCTAAGATTTTATGTTAAGTTTTACCATATGAAAACATTTGCAGTTGAGTTGAAAACTGTTAAAGTTGTTGAGATAAAAGTTAAGAAATGTTAACTCAGCTCTAAGTTTAGCCTCTCCTATTTAATATTAATTTATTAATGAAGAAAAGAGCACATTGAGTGCAAAATATTTACTTTTTTTAGACTCACTAGGAGACTATTATGCATGCATATGACAGCTGGTGTATTGATTCCAAAATTGCATGGATTTGTTTTAAATCTATTTCATTAAATGTTTGGGATCCATGTAGAGGCAACAATTCTATAATCATTGATAGAAGAAAACAGCATAAAAAAATCTTTTTTCATCAACAATTCATGTGAGCATTATTTCAAAAGAAAGTCAAGTTATTTCAAGTTTTAAGTCCATATTCATCTGTTTCCAAATAGTTTTACCTCATGGGAGCTACAGTCCAAATGATTTTTGTACACATTCTCTTCTAAGGATTAATTTCCTAACCAAGACCATGTTTTTAATGATTGCTGTAATTTTAGCAGAAGAATTGGTTCTGTAGGAAAGAAAAATATTTTACCTATAAGACATGATACCTTTGAAAAAAAAAAAAAGCATAAAATAAATTAATTTTAAAGATGATGCCATTAATAGTGATTATACTGGGGGAAAATAACATTATACTTTTATTCTTCTTTCACTGAGTATTTCTGATTTGAGTAAGTACGATGTGTTTCTTTCACAGTAACTAAGCAGTTAATTTCTATAACTAGTTGTTCAGCTAAAGATTCATAGTCTGTCAGAAATGCTTCCTCACTTAGAGATGATCAACAAATTGGGAAGCTATTGAACAGTGTAGAAAAAGCTGATGAGATTTTCCAAGTTTCTGTATTAAAGCATTAATCCAAGAACCAGAGAGGTTAGCTTGGGAAATTTTAATCAAATAAACTAGTTACATGTTTAGTGATTTTGTGGAGAAAAATGAAAGAAAATTAATTTACTTTAGAAAGGCATTGTACACATGGCAAACTGTTTTCTATTATAAATTTACTAAGGTAGCATAAACGTACAGTTTAGCATTAGAGATTTGTGTATTTAAACTTAGGGCCAACATACAAATTCATACTAATGACTATTGATCTATTGATTTTGGTGGTGTCAACTGTGCAAGTGTTGTACTTATTAGTTCTTCGTATGCTCACTAAAGAACTTTAAAGAGTAGAAGGGAAAGACAATTTAACGACTCCTATATAATAGAAAGGAAGGATGAACAGTCTTTGCCATATTTTCTTTTTATCAAAAAAAGGATGCCACACAATAAAAAACATCTGCAAATTCTGTTTCATGGTAATAGAATGACATAATAGCAAGAAGAGCATTTGTATTTGGAGAAAAAATCCCAAGTAAATAGTTGCTGCAGCATAATAGCATTTTTTGAGAGAAATATAAAATCAGTCTGTTGAAGCTGTTCCTAATTTCTTAAAGCAATGTATTTCTGGACAGTGTTTGAAATGCAGCTTATTGATTGTACTGTAGAATTCTTGGTTGAAGAAAAGGGTAAGAGAAACATAATAGACATTCTGTGCCACAAGCACATCTTTTAATAGATGACCTGAAGTTGGCAAACTTCAGAAAATCAGTCAGTATAGAAAGTAGATCAGATAATTTCTGAGTCCAGATTGGTTTCAGATTACGTTAAAGTAGGCACGATTCATGAAAGTATTAATCTATTTGTCC
The DNA here is from genome assembly GCF_041296385.1 of Aphelocoma coerulescens. Taxonomy (NCBI): domain Eukaryota; kingdom Metazoa; phylum Chordata; class Aves; order Passeriformes; family Corvidae; genus Aphelocoma; species Aphelocoma coerulescens. The sequence continues at coordinate 38,795,233 of NC_091019.1, read as the reverse complement.
ATTGTGGGTTCATATGTAGAAGCCTGGGATTTTCTATGGAACTAGTATCAGACATTAATTTTAACTGTACTATGCTGACTTGTTTCTTCTCAGACAACCAATATTGAGGCACATTGGAAGCCTCCTAGCTCAGCGGTGAAAAACAAAATTTAATGGAAATCTTAGTTTCTCCCTAGTTGAAATTATAAATGGAAATTTTCAGCAACTGATAATAATTTTATTTGCATATCATAATAAGGAAAAAATGGTGCTTTGACTCTGGAAGGAAAGCACATGATATCATAGTAATTTATATTTTAGTAATTCTGTCACCAAATGTTTTACCGTGCTTTGATTTTCAAATTGCAGGTGTATTTTTAATTACTTTTGTAACGATTCACTGGCAGAATAAAACCATTGCGCCTAAGGCTGAAATTTTTTGTTAGGCCACTAAAACATGTTGACCGAAGCCAAAAATAGATGACTGAAACCTACGTAGAAATGCTTGAGCTAGCTTTAAACTATCAGAATGAAGATAATAACAGTAAACATGTAAGACACTGAAGCTCAGCATGAGCTATGAAATAGTCTTAGAAAAAGCATCAATACATAGGAAATTAGTATCCCATAAAGTTGGAGGCATTAAAACCACACTTTTGCTTGTAACTGATTTTCCATACTTTTGACTAAAGTATAATCTAGATGCATTCTGTTTTTCTTGCCAGTTTGCACTGTGTTCTTACCAACAGTCCTTGGCTGACTCCATGGCTATCCAGCAATTGGTGTTTGAGACATACATATTAACATTATCTTCTGGGCTCCTACAGCCAGTGATGCCCAAAACCGGTAGCTGCAAACAGCAGCACAACAGGCAGGAGCATTAATTTCTGCCTGACCTCCAAAGGCAGCCTTTAAATAAACTCCTAGTACACATACTCTGTAGGTACGAGTGCCAGATTAATTCACGTGGAGACGTGTGCAGCCTGCTGCACTTTAATTACGCTACAGAGTTGAATGCCTCGGTGGAGCGGCGGTAGCCCGTCTTCCTGAGGTGTAGACAATGATATTGAAGCATTTGCCTTTCCTACGAATGTGGTCAAGTGCTATTGAAGAATGTCTCTTTTTATGTGATAGCATATTATGGCATATATTTTATCCCACCTGAGTCTGCAGTATAAGGGTAAATGCAAAAGGCAGATAACTCACTGTCATATCCACAGCAGAACATTTTCTCTACATATCCCTGATAAAATCTGAATCCAGTTAATTTACTTTTGCGTAAGCTTTGCCCTTCATTTCATGTTCTTTGTGGTATGAATTATTACTGACATTTGAGAACCCCATTTTATAGCTGTGATCAAAATGGAATGCAGGTAAATAAAAAATGACATTATACATAACACAGTATAAAAGGTTATAAAAAATGCAAATTTTAGTAGCTCATCCATGCTTATACTTAGGGTTATTGAATGTATTAGAACACCCCATGAAACAAGAACAAATGCCTTCCTGCTTGTGGTAAGACAGAGTAGGAAAGAGAAAATAATTAAGAAAAAAATCTTTGGTCTTATCCTAAATGGTGGTCTTTGATCTTGAGCATGGAACCCACCCTTAAGTCAGTATTAAACCATGTATTAATAGAAAAATTCTGGAAAAAAACCCCAACAAATGAACATTTACAAGAGGAAGGAATTTATAGTGTGAAGTAAGAAGTAAGCAAACTTACCCTTTAAATATTGTATCAACCCATATCTTCATAAAATATAAGAGAACTTGTAGTTTTGATGGGTTTCCTTGGTCATCCATATCTAAATAAAGTACAGCACAAAATCTTAGAGATTTAGTTGGGACACTGCATGCCAAGCCTAATGCTGTGCTGAAAACTAATGTGAGTCTAACTGGAAATCATTTTGAATTAGAACTGAATGAGGATTTGAGAACTGCTGTGTATAATGATGCTTTCACATTTTATTACAGATTTAACTCTTAGTTGTGGTGCCCTTTGAGTTTGAGGTTTTTTTTGGTTTTTTTTTTTTTTTTTAGGAAGAGGCATCATTTTGGGTTTTTTTCTTCCAGATCATTATCTACATTACTATTTTTGTAGGTTAAGGAACAATTACTTGGTCTTTTTATCACATTTCACATGTTGGGATTTTTTCCATTTCACAAGTACTGAAACGGAAGAAAAATATGGAGTTGAAAACATCACAATCCGCAATTATCTACTAGGTTAAGAGGAATGAAAATTTAGCAACTCTTGAATATGTATTTTTTGGAACATATGTGAAGAACAACTGGGAACTAGATAATTTCCAAAGCCTAAATACAAGTTTAGTTTAATTCTGTGAGAGATTTTGACCATATAAATTTAATTTGTGCAGCATTAATTTCATTCAAACACCTTATACGATTAATTATTTTTAATGACCGTTAAAACTTCAAATTTTCCTATAGAAACTCATAAGTTTCCTGGACAGTTTAACCAATTTTTCCTCCAGGATGCTAAAAGCCCTGCATGACTCCTATTTGTTTCTTCTTTTCTTTCTGCTTTGTTACTTTCTGGTAACTTATCCTTCCTTCCGCCCTTCCTTCCTCCCTTCCTCCCTTTCTCTCTTCCTCTCTTCCTCTCTTCCTTTCTTCCTCTCTTTCTCTCTCTCTCTTTCTCTCTTTTACACACACACATATTCGTGTGTATTTCACACCACAAATCACAACTAGTTTCTCAAAGTGCTGCTGTTTTCACTTGCTGCTTGCACTTTCTTTTTCTTAAAAACTTATTTTAATTAAAAATTACCTTATTTTTTTTAACATGTTTGCACATATGCATTCACCATTACTCTTCTTGTAAATCCAAGATCTTACCCACACTGGTTATGCAAAACTCTTTTTATAGAATACTGCTTGGGTTGGACTCTTCTGATGATCTTTTACTGCACAGGACATCCTACTGATCTTCAAATGAAAGATATGTCTATGGGCATAAACTCCACAGTGAATTTTGAGCAAAAGTACTGGTTTGTTTTTTTGGTTTGGTTTTGGTTTTTTTTTCTGAGTGGATTATTGGAATATTCAAAACCAGAAACTGCAAAAAAAGTCAATTTAAGCATAAATTTATATTTGTACATAGATAGGTAGATATGTACTTAAAAAAGAAAATACAAGCTTAAAGAATCAGACTGGATGTTTGTCAGAAGATCCAATGAAAAGGGTCGTCCTTGGTGGCTTCTAGTGTTGCTGTCCTCCCCTGTTGCTGAAAGTGACTACTTGGGGCAGGAGGCTGTCAGAAGAATAAAAGTCTGATCCATGGGCATCCTGAGTTTCACATGTTGGCATGAGGGTAAACAGAGATTTCCAAATGAAATCTGTCATCATCCTTTGCACTCTGCCAGCCTCTGTAGAGGGACTTGAATGGGAGTGAGAATTTTCCCTATATATGCTCAGAAGCAGCTCTGTTGCCTCTAAAAGAAGCCTTCATGGCTTTCCCTACCCAAAGCTCTGCACAAATTGTTCCTGAGCAAGCTGCTTGTCAGGTTGCCAAGGGAGATTGCAATATACCCATTATTAGGTGTTTTTAAAAGTGTCTGAGAAAAACGTTATGTAAAAACATAGATTCATCATGAAAATGCAGCTGAGGCTGCCTACAAGACTAAATGGTTAATTAAGGTTTCTTCCACTTTAACTTCTACTTTCTGGGATTTCATGGTCACTTTTACAGGATTTCACATTAATTCTCTTGAATTCTCCTATGATTTCTCATTAATTCCTAGTAAGAAAGTGAGAAAATATTTGCCTACACGGAAAACTAGCATATACAACAATTAAACTATTGGAAGGACAAGCTGCTACTGAATCCAAGATGGAACTCAAGGAAACCAGTTTCTGTCCAGCCTATTACATAATGGTCCCCTCCAGAGATTCCAAATAAACAAGGCAACTGATTTTGATGTCATTTTTCTTCAGTCACTGCAGAATTGTACAGAGGTAGAAAACATCACTTTGATGAGGTTTAGACATATCCCACTGGGAATCCATTTGACCCGCATCCTTTTCTTCACTTTTTCACATATATTTATTGATTCCATTGAATAAGGCATCTATTTTATGTGAAGCCTTCATTTGTTCTTGTGGAACACTATTTAGCAGCTGTTATAGTTCAGACAAAGAGTGGCATGATAAGACTAAAACTAACACAGAGTAATATCTTCACACTGATAACAGCGCTATCAATGAATCTCACTTTTTAAAAAATTGCTCAATTATTTTTTAGTATTTTGACTCATGGTCATGTGATTTGCTCTACATTTGGAAAAAAAAAGAAGCTTGAAATGGCAAAATATTTTATACATAGATAATGTGAGATTTTTATACAGATTTTTTCTTTCATCTTTAATATTTTCATTTTTAAAATGTGTTTCCTATCCAAGTTATGGCTCAGTTTTCCAGATAAATTATGTCAGACCACTGAAATTCAGTGTATTTGTTCATTATAGTAATAATGTCTCCAAGAAATTTTGAGAGCTTTTGCATGTTAACTTAAATTTTCTTTCATGAATAAAGGCAGGATACAAATTTTCATTGAGATGAGAAAGTCTTGAGGCAAACAATTCCAGGTAATTTACAGCACCTCTGGTAAACACCTGCTAATCTTACAAAATGTTCAGGCTGTGGTCTAGATCAGATTTTTTTTGCTTGCATAAAAAATGTCTTTGCATTTATATGGTTAAATCTACTTAAGAAATTTTATACATAAAACCTTGTAACTTAAAATACTATCTGAGGTAGCAGTTAAGACATCTATTAAAATGTTTTAATTATACTGTGCTGCAGCAACTCAGTGCTCTTCTCAGAAGCTTTTCTATCAAAGCACTGGCCAAAAGGACAGATTTTTATTGTCTATGATCAATTAGGACTGGTAGAAATTGCTGCTGTACCAACGAATTACATTGTTTAAGATTAAATAAAACAGCAAGTGCTGCATACCATTCTGCTCTTAGCAGAGGAAAAAAGACTGCAGTAAAATTGCAGTAAAAGTACTGCATCCTCCTTTATGCTGCTTCACTGAAGAGATTCCAACACTTCAGTTTCTTCAATGATTTGTGTAATCTAAACCTCTCAGTTTTCATATCATCAAGAAATACAGACAGGGAAATAAAGCAGTCTTGACAATTTTTATTAGCTCCAAGCAGGTGCAGATTTGCTATACCTGCCAGCTGACCCTCATTTTGCATGTCAAATGTTGTATTGAATTCAAGACAGAAGAATTGGCAGCTATCTGAATTTCACTTAGTTTAGCTGCTTATGGTTATCCTCTTACTTTGCACTTCTTTGAGGTCTTTACTGCTGCTGAGGATGTCAGGATGATGTAGTAAAGGAAGAGTTGGTTTTCAAATATTAATGATCATTTCAAATGGAGGATTCACAGGTGGCTGGATGAAAACTGCTCAAAACTCTTTTCTTGTCTAAGGGGTAGGAATGAACTCTTTAGGCAGAATTTAGTACTGCTAGGAAATTTCTTAAAGGACTGGGTTCTACCAGTTTTATGGTTGTGCATAATATTTACTCCATGTATCTGTGCAAGCTTACAATACCAGGAAACAAACAGTATTTTATGTGAGATAAAAGATACCTCTCAGAGCCATAGAAGGACACTTCAGTGTGTCACATGTTATCTTGGGGTCTTCCTGCTTTCTGCAGGGGCTGTCCCTCATAGTTGTGATATGGTAGGGAGAAAAAGATTTTCAGCCTCCACTCAGTTTTGAACTCTGCAGGAATCACAAACTAGAAGCCGCTGTCTGTCATATATTTGCTGCCACTCAGCACTGTATATCATCTCCCCTCCCTGCTTCTCCCACTGTGGTCTTTGTTACGATCCCATTAGTTCTTTTACAACCTTCAAGTTTAAGCAAATTATGTGTCTATTGTAAACGCAAACCTCTGCAGTTATATTCCCCAGAAAACTCGGTAAATGCCTGGGATGAATACAAATATGAATACATTTGCAACATTTTAGGCCTCAGGTAAATGTATCTGCTTTGTTTCCACTATCAAGTTATCAAATTGCCATGAAAACGACAGATTTTATGTTATTTTCAAAGACAAAAATACCACTTCCAGCTCAGAAACACTCAAGGCCACAGCCTGTTGTAAGCTGAGAGGCAGTACTGAGGGAATATCATTATACTCAGGCCACAGTCTTGTCCAACTAAACACTACTGATGATTAGAAATTGAATATTGGTTAGGAGGTGAGTATGATCTTCTTATTAACAAACTGTGATTTGGGAAAACACACATTTGTTGAAGGATTTGAAATTAAATATATTCACAGTTCGTATTCTATATATCTTCAGACATCTAAAAGAAGAGCTAAAGCACACAGCAGTTTTACAAAGTTGTAACGGGTCAGGCACAATATTAATTACTGAGAAAGGTGTAAAACAGTCTTACTGCTACATGCAGAGAGCATTTGCTTGATCTGCATGAGTGATGCAAAGATTTTTCTTATTCTGTTAGTATTTCTTACCTTCTGCCATCCTGGAGGCCTTAGAAGGGCAGTAAGCACTAGGAAGATAAAGTATATTTTAGACTTAGATTGGAAAAGAAGAAGGCTGAGAAAAAGTGTTATCCCAGCTGACCACCCAAGAAAGGTAATTATGCACTTACAAGGTCTTTTGGGGAGAGAAGGAAAGGAATGGTTTTCACTTCCATATGAGGTTGTCAGTCAAAGACACTTTGTGATTGTGGGTAGAGATTAAAGTTCAGTCTGCACCTCCTTTTAAACACCCCTTACTTTCCAAATCACGTTGATCCTTTATTCGGTGATTGGACATTTGCAAGTTGTTTGCTGACTGACCAAAGGCAATGTCTCAGAAACTGTGTATGGATATTCCCCCATGACAACAATCACAATCTTATGGTGCAAACATGAAAATGTTCCTACTTAAGTAAAATCCCACTGGAGTAACAGAAATTAAGTACATACCTGCCTGCTGAGGGCCCAGTATGTATTTTATACTTCATTACACTACCTGTAAACAAGTGAATTTTCAGATTTTTTTTCTACCACCTTTTTTACATCCCATTATAATTTTTGCAACAAATAGTGAGGTATGAATCATTTCTAATGAGTTCAAAAATGAAGAGTTATAAAAAGATAGAGATATAACGGGCTAATGGAAAACTACTCCTATAAGGCAAAGGGGACAGCTCTGTTCTTGGACCCTATCTAGACATACCATGCCACAGGGCCTTTCTCTAAACACAAAAAAATATCCTAAGGACTCTCAGACCATTTAGCAAACAGCAGATGGCCATTAACTGAAGTCCATGCAATTCAACTGGTTATGGAAATTCAATAAATAATAAATAATATAGGGAATAAAGGCAGAGGGAGACATAGGTGCCTATGAATGACAACCCCCCCCAGAATTGCACAGACAAAACCTGCAGAAGTTAGTATATAGGTGCACAGGATAAGAGATGCCTCAAGGCATATTCTACCATGAATCCATAGCCTGGCTTTAGGAAGGGCCTGTATCCAGCTGGTTTTAGTAACACTGAAATATTTGTAGAAGTTAGGGTGATACTCCAGTTTTTCCCTAAAGAAGGCTTGGGTCTTCACTTATGCAACTCACCCAAAAAAGTATACACAGTGCAACAGTAGGATCATTAGTGTAAAAAGAGATGACCTTGCAGACAGGTCTCAGGGTGCTTTGACTATAAACAAGAACATAATCTCGTACTACCAGTATCTCTTTTACATGTTCACGCAGAAAGAATGGCAATATTTCCCCTGATTCCACAGCTTTTGAGCTAGAAGATATTATATGAAAATCCTCCATTGTTCAGCAACATTTTCCTTGCTAACCAGCTTGGAAGATGCAAATCATTTAGGCTTTTTTCATTCTACATGTTTTAATTCCAATATGACAGGTTCTGTTTGTTCAGTAGCTTTTTATAAGTGTACATAATTTGAATTGCACAATAAAACTCAGCATTATCCCCGAAGGAAGCACAACACATTCCTAAGCAGTAGACTTCTGCAATGTAACTATTTTTTATTTCCCTAACCACTAGACTGAAACTTACTTATGTGTTATTTCTGATGGCAAACACTGACTACTAACAGGGTGGTGCGTTCTTTCCTGTGCATGCACAAGAGAACATATCTGCTAGCATTGCAAGTCTTTACCATCAGCTTAGAAAATATTATAAGCTGAAAGACTACTCACAAAGCAAAATCTGTAACCATATGCATATAACAATGTTATATTTTTCATACTGCTGATAATTTATCTGTGGCATAAAATTGTCTTCTTTTCCTCCCCTTCCTTCCTTTTTTCTTTTTAATCTCTTTTTTTCCACTTTTTATTAATCCTGAGGGTTGCTCATGCACAATTTTGGTTTGGTTTTTTTTTTTTTTTCAATACAGGGAGAACAATATGGTTTATTTCTAGTCCCTGCCTCTCCTACTATCTCAGAGCTCATTCACAGTATTCAACTCAGACATCAGTAAGCTATGAGATATATTGCAGATTTCTGGAAATAGGTGTTTATTTGCCCACCTGGAAGTCCCAAAAGACTAAGAACCACAAACTCTCAGCTGGTAGTTCTCATCCATCAACTGAGTTCTCAGTAAGGAAAGCTTGAAGGTTTGGGGCCAGTGAATGGCAAAAGACAAAAGCCTTGGGCAAGCTCTTCTCGATGAAACAGCAAGGAGCAACCTGCAATGAGAGCTCTGGTAATTGCATATCAAGCTGACTGTTAGTTGTTGTAACTTAACTTGTAAATAAAGGTAGAAGTAAAGGTAGGTATAGGTAGGTGCACTTATTTTGTGCACATATAAGTGCACATCTCAACACCTGGATGAAGATATCTTCAGCAGAATCTACACTTTCCGCCATGCTGTGGTCTGGCTTCTCTGAAGCATAAATTAAAAGGCTTATGGTTTAAACACCAAAAAAAGGAAAAAAAATACCAGAATATTGCATGTGTTATTTAAAAAATATTCCCAATTTCCACACTTTCAGCTTTTCCCTGTGAGATTTCATAACTGCATTGTGAAAGTTTGAGAAGTTGAACAGCTATGCAGCTAGCAACATTATATTACAAGATTTGGTCCAAAGGGGAAATAGAAGTGCTGTATCAAGTTTCTCATGCTATGAGAAATCATAGTTCAATTTCCATCTATGATGTTCAGCTGAAGAATTAACCTGGGTTGCTGACAATAGGTTTCAGAAATCACTGTTCCCTCAGTCTTAAGTAATGCTGGACGAGATAAACAAATGACTTGAGATAAACATAACTGAAAAAAGTTCTAAGGGTATCAATAATACATTACAGAAATTTTGGTAGAATAGAAATATGTCATATAGAATGATCTGTTTATAGTCTTGTCTGATTTTCTGAAAACTATAATTTTTTGCAAAAAATATTTCAGATTTATTAGAAAATTAATATAATTATTTTGTAAAAAAATAAATATCATGCAAAATAGCTGTATATACTTATGTACAAATACTATGCAAGAGAAGGAATTTATGCCTATGTGTGGCTTGGTGATCAGATGTGTGTGCTTGTAAGTTTTGTACAACTGAAAATTTTTTATTTGGATACAGAACAAAGACAAAAGTTACCAGGTTTTGGGCCATTAGTTTTTGTATTGGGACAGTAAAGTGTTTCTTACTTGTTTTTTTCATATAAAAATCAAATTAATTGTAGGCAACTTTAATAAAATAATTAGTTATAAATAAATAGAATAGTCAATATTAAAAGAATAATATTCATTATGTAACACAACAGCTTCATGCAGTCACAGTTTTCACATTATTGATATCTATTTTAATAAGGTTAAGATTTTACAGGTTCTTGCTTCTACAATACACTGTACTGTTCTACAGTGGACAGATCAGTATCAGTATCAGTATTGCTATCATTAGATGTAAATAATTTGTTTTAAGGAAACAAGATGGGATGTATTTTCACTTCTAAATTCTGACGATATGGAAACATCTTAGTCAAAAGTAGAGTGTGATTTGAAAATGTACCTAAATTTTAGCTGCTACTCATTATCAAGCCCACTTATCTTGGAAGGAAAAGATATGGGAGGAAGCAGAGCTATCTAAAATATTTCTTTTATTTGAAGCCTATCTGCTGTATATTGTACTTTGTTCTGTAATGTAAAATGCATTGTTATGTACCACCAAGAAAGCAGAAGTACTGGAAAGCCTGAAAAAGAATAATAATCCTTTATGACTATTTCTTTTTGTATTCTTTGTGCTGTATGAGATGAAATGTTTTCAGCAACTGTCAGCACTGTGTAAACAAAACAGTCACTAATTTAGAAGATTTTAAGTGAAGGAAAAGCACAGGAAAACAAATATGATGATAAAGAAGAAATGTGCTTTTCTTCTTTGTCAATTTTTCCTTCACAAATAAGAACAGGAGTTACCAGGAGGAGAGAGTAGGAATGTCATAAACATGTCTATAAAAAGATTTTTTTTGCCTTTTATTGAAAAATGGAATACCAATCTCTCTCCTCCTTTCTTGGCTGCTCTCCTACATTTTATCAATGCAGCCACTTAGAGAGACAAATCCACCAGTTGAAAACACAACAGACATAGTTATTTATGCCAGGGTGTTGAAAGTGTTGGTGAGCATTGGTCACTGTGTTGAACTTTGTCAGTCACTTGTGTCCTTGGACTACCCTGGAATGGCTTCTGCAAAAAGGTTTTGAAGTACCTTTTTTCTCTTTCAGTCTCAGTCTGGCTCCCTTGTTATATTTAGCAGGCTCTAGCACTTCTTTTGCTAATAGCAATAATAAAAATATTTCAAACCCCTGAGGAATTGTTTTGTTTTGTTTTTTTCCTGAATTTAACTTCCTGAATCTGTTCTTAATCCCTTACTAAATGTTGTTGGCAAGTATTAGCCATTAAGATTAACTGTAATGTGTAAGCTTTTTTTAGTATCTGCAAAGAGCTGTGAGTAATCCTCATTTAGGCATGGATCTAATTCACATGTGCCTTTGGAGTTGAAGAATGGCATTAGAATGACAATAAGAATATTTCAGAATTTATTTAAATAAAAATAATTGAAAATTAATATAATTATGTAACCTCTTTATTTTTATGCATATTTTAAATTTTCATTAGAAGAAATGCAGTCAGTAATAGTTCACAGAAGAAACTAAACTAAAGCAGTCAGAAAATATAGCAACCCTATGCATTTAAGCTTGCATCATTTCTATATTTTATTGTACACATGTGGAAGGAAGCTATTTACTATTTTTTAGCTCAAGTAACAATAACAGACAAAATTTTAGTTTCAGCAGTACAAAAGTAGAACTTTTTAAATTACCTCAGTGGTACTGGCAGTAATTACTATTATGTTTTCATTTTCTGCTAGCTGAAATAAACTAAGGATGTTTAAGGATTAAGGATTAATAGCAATACACGATAGAAGAAGTAACTAAGCGCATAAATGGTCACAGTTTATAGTTAAATCTTCATATTCCTTCTTTAGAAGTTTGATACTCTGGACTCCTATCACTGCAACTCTATTACTTCTTCATACAATATTAATTACTGATAGCCTGTGGATCTGAAACATACTGGGTTAATGAAAAAAATTAAATTCCCAAATTATCTACTAACTATTTTTTTTCCACTGTGCTTGTTTATGGCCCAAGAGTAGCCAAACCCAATACATTTTGAATATTGAGATTATTCGGGATCTAAATTTTTCAAAAATAAATTGGAAGGTTTTATAAATACCTGGCTAATGATCTCTACTTTTGCTCTAAAATTAAATGAGACTTACATCTAATCAAGATTCAAAATCTTGTTACTTTCTGTTACAGAAGGAATTTGCAATGACATGGTTGTTCAATTTCTTTTCCCAAGGATATCAGTTAAACACCTTTTACCAGGTTCAGAACTCATGTAATACTATATGGGAATTTGAGACTGTGAAATGAATGCCAGACAGCAGAGCAGCGTGACTGTCTGAGGCGTGATCCTTGCTGACTTTCACTTTGTATCATCATTTACTGTTGTTCAAAGTGGATACAGATTGCTACCAAATTATATTTTTCCACCAATGCTTCTGTGATCTGAGTACACAAGGCAAAAGTGACTGTATCAGGGAATGTTGCTAATTGACAGAGCTAGAACGTTTGCTTAAGCACTGAACAAAGATATTGAAGTCAAACTGCAGGTGCAGTTATGTTGTTCAGGCTTTGCTGTCCACATTTTGCTGCTTTATTTCCATAAGGAAGGATTGAAGCCAAACCTTGGAACTTCTCAGAGGCCTATTGATCTGCAGGATTCAGCCCGTTAGTCAAAACAAATCTGACATGGCTTAATTAGAAGTAAAAATTTTAAAAGTGATCACTTGCAGGTAGGTTTATGCTGTACAAGCTAGACTGTGTGCATATATACTTTGAAATTACTGTGTTCTAATTAATTGAATTGTGAGGTATGTTAGAACACATTAGGAAATACATATTAATATGTTTTTTATCTAGCATTTAACATTTTGAGACAGCGGCATATTTAGTAAGCAAGTAATAAAAATGGTTCCTCCACTCTACTTTTTTTCTTGGTTGCAACCAGTCCTAAGCTTTTAGGCACAAAATGAAGAATGGAAAATGTTCTGTCAGCTCACATTCTAAAATGGTTAACCCTGCTACACAGAAGAATCAAATCCACTGGATGCTTTTGAAAATTCAATATTATCTCCTTCACATCAATCTGAACTATGAAAATGAGTCCGAGTTCATAGATATTTATTTGTATCAATAAAATATGTGATCAAACATTTAAATAACTGCAGTGTAGGAGAAAACCAGCAAGCTCTCTGAAAGACTGTTCAAAGTATTTGTGGATCCAATTGTAGATTTATATCACATCATTGTGCAGTGAAGTATATGAAACAATTTTCAAATAGAAATCCAGACCAAGATGCTTATCAAGGTAAGCATAATCTATATGGACAAGGTGTTCACAAGTATTAAAAATTATCTTCCATAAAAAAACTTGGATATTTAAAAATATTGAGTAGAATAGCTGTTGGTACAATTTAACAATTTTTCTACCACTGGCTTTAAAGAAATTCTTACAGAAACCTATTTCACTTTTATCCACTTGGTGGTCATTTATGTCCATCTAGTGAGTAAATTTAACACCATCAATATATTTCAATTATTTTTTCCAAGTCACATTACATTAACTGAATATCTTTTAAAAAAAATGAGATTAATATACTTTTTCAAACATTTAAATTCTTTTTAATAAAACAGAAAAATGATCATATTCAAATGACAAAGTTCCAGTTCCAGTTTTAGAAATTCAACAATTTACATGGTATTTTTAATACTTCTAATATGCAGAAATCAGAGTTTAAATTACAATTGCCAGTTTAAATTAGTTACTGTATCCCTATGTGTTAACAGCAGTGCCTTTTACCTGTGCTTTATATATGGGAGAAAGCAGTTTTCTTTGGAGTTTAGAATAATATGTTTGCCATGAGCCATAACAGGACTGCTAACTTGAGTGTGAGTGCTAGTAACAGTATATATTGATGATATTCTAATATGTAGAAAATCTGAGTGTGGTCTTTAGGAGTTATCACAGAACTTTTGGAACGATAGCTCCGGAGTTCCAGCCGCACATATTTTACTCCATCACCTGTTAAGTCTGAGCATGTTGTTTTACAGAGTATGGTCCCAGCTAAGTCTACTTGTACTGTATCATCTTACCAACCTGAAAATTACTGTAGTATAACAAATCCTTATAAATGAGACCTGGATGATAAGTTTCCTTAACAGAACAACATGGCCAGAGTAATTTGAAATTAATATTCATGGCTTCCTTTTTCCTGATGCAGCATTTAAGATCTTCTCTTATGTAATAGATTCCTCTATATTATATTGAGGCCTTCATGCATGAGAATTAGCCATTAGCCTTTTCTACAGGCTTTTTACACAGATATTTTGTTTCCATCCACTGATTAGTTGTGATAATAATTAAGCAGTAGATCCCATGATTTACCCTAATCCAAATAAAAACTTCTCTGTCAAAAAGGTGTTATGAGCCTTTGTGGATGCTTAAAAAATGCTTGCAATATTTGCCAAAAAGTTAAAAATACTGTTCACAATCTCCACCACTAATAACCAGTCATATAGTATCTGTCACTACATTTCATGTATCATGATAATTTAAAAAAGAAAATAGACTGATTTTTTAAAAATCAAGTACTTTTTCGTGGCAAAAATGGTGGTAAATCAGCAAAGCCATTTTAGATGTACTTTTATCATTTTCATTTTATTTTCACCGTGAATGAAATGGCTCCATTTACACAGAGCCATTGGTTTGACTTCACTGATGTGGAGAGCAGGAAGGATAGGAAGGCAGTGGCATCAGTGGCTGGGAAAGAAAGAGGCACCCACAAGTCCCCAGCAAGCCACCCACAGGGACCTGGAGGTTCTAAGCACAGGAGGTAGCAGTAGCAGCAGTAACAGTGATCCATTTAAACTTTTGGATGACTTAACTGTACCTAGAATTCCCATAGTTATTACTAAATCCAAATCTGTCATCTAATTAAATTACATTAAACTATTTCAGTAAGCAGTGAACAACCCCTGTTTCTTGTGCTTGTATTCCTTTTGTTCTACCATTTACATGACTGCCCTAGAATTTCTTAAGAAATTCCCAGGTCAACCCCCATTCCATTTTCACAGCAGAATATATCCAGCAGCTCAAATTCTCCCATTCTTAACCCATCAGTTCCTCTTTCTTAGTTCCAAAAAGACTTCAAAACCTGTACCACACTGTGGATTTCTCTGCTGTCTGCAAAAATAAACATTATCTTTCACGTTATCTTTTTTGAATATATATATTATTCTGAATAAAAGAAAATAATCACCTTGTCTCCCTAGCTAGAAATCTAACACTCCAGTACTTAGAGCAAATTTCTCTGTCATGTGACACCTCAAAAAAACTCTACGATCTGGGAAAAAAAATGTTTTGAGTATCACAGACCAAAAGCAGTCATCAGCATTCACTGTACATTTGATCCTCTTTGTGAAGCAACTTTCCTAAAATTTTTGGTTAAATCTTAAAAACTGCTGGTTTTAATTCCTGCTGTTAAAAATGGTGGTGACCTGAGAGGTGAGTATCTATGTGACTGAGATTGGCTCTGTTGGTTAGGGCATGGTGCTATAATAACCTCAGCGTTGTGGGTTTGATCCCTTTATTCACTTAAGAGTTGTTCTTAATGATCCTTATGGGTCCCTTAGAGTATTCTGTGAAATCTGTGAATTATATGTTCATCCAATTTCACACAGATATGTATTTGATGTCTCTGTACACTTGAACTAAGGTATGATTTGCATATCAACACTAATTTAAATTTGTTCTTTGTTATAATAGGGACTAACCACTGTTACTGAATTTTCTGAAAAATTTGGTGGTATTCCTTTTTACTTGCCCCTTTTTGCATTGACCACTGCAGCATACATCTCCTGTGAAGGTATGTCCTTGTGCCTGACCATTGCAAGGCTGAGAGCTGAAGAATGAACCCTTCAGTCGCTGAGGCTAGGTTACACATGTTATAGTTAAGAACCAATCTCTCATTTCACAACTCTGTATTTTATATATTTTATATATAACAACATGTATTCATCTGAAAGCCTTTCAGTTCACTTCCTTTTTATTTATTCATCTTTCTATAACTGCAGGTGAACAGGGGGTAATCAGAAATATCTGTGTCTGGTTATGCTTGCATCTAATGTCACGTTCTTTTTTACTCATTCAGTTGGGATGAAACTTGGTGCAAGCAACAGCTCCATAAAAGAAGACCTAAAAAGAGATATAATTTAAGAAATTTAAGGAATGATAAATGAATGCATTAGAGTGTATATGTTCAGCTATGAAATATAAAAACCTTCATAAACCATATCTGTATATGCTCCTATCTTTCCACACAAATATTGAGCATTCTGGGATGATTTAAAAATCACAGACAACTTTATTAACTAAATTCTGTAATGGGAGACTGAAGAATGTGGGAAAATATCTTAGAGAAGATCCTATAATAGTCTTTTCATTTTCTCTTTTCACTGAGAAATATTTTTTTGTGTCATATCCTGCCCTTACTCACATTGAGAAGCTCCTTACTCCATAGGCATTCCTGAAATCAATCTTTGTGAAGATTTTGTAGGTTAAAAGCCCATTTAATTAAAATAGGAAAGGGCAAATATGCTGGGGAGGCAGAGGAGTAAGGGAAAAAAAGTGAGAAACCAGTACAAATATCCAGGTTAGAAAAAATGAGTATGAGGTAGTAATCAAGGCACTGGGGACAGAAATTCCCTCTGCAGCCCATATAGAGAACTGCTCTGGGGCAGATATACACAGTGCAGCCCACGGTGAACTCTCTGCTGGAGCAGACAGATATTTCCTGAAGGAACCTGAGCTCATGGAGAGCCCATGTTGGAACAGTTTTCCTGAAGTACAATGGAGAGGACCCACCCAGGAACAGGGGGAAAATGTGAGAAGGAACGAGAAGCAGCAGAGAGGAACTGCTGTGTACTAACCATAACCCACATCCCCACAAGCCCTCTGCACTGCTCAGAGGTTGCTGGGTAGAAGAATTGGGAATGAAGGATTCAAATGGAGACTGGAAAAAAAAGAAGGTGAGGGTAAAAGTTCCATTGTAAATTCTTTGGGTTTTTCTCACTATCCAAATCTATTTTGGCTGGAAATTAAATAATCTCCAAATCAAGTCTGTTTTGCCTGTGATGGCAGGTGGTAAGTGATCTGTCTTCATTTCATCACCAAGTGATGAAATTTTTCCCCCCTGCCCGTTTAGGAGTGTTGGTAAATGTGTTTAATCCAGCGGATTACCATTAGTTTGACACTATCAAAAACCATCATTTGAATGCATCAACTTGTTCAGTCTGCATTTAGGATCCTTTAAAAATGCTGAAACAACTTGAAGTATATAAATATTTAATTTGAAGCATATTGTAACATTTAGAATCTGTAAATCATGGGTGTTTACAGCACTTTTTCTTCAAACTAGGCCGTAACCAAACAATCAGATAACAGTCAGAAAGTCAAAAAACTCATTCAAGACACACTTTTATTTTTAGCTTCTATCTGCTCAGAAAAAGAGAGTACAAAGAATAAAAAGAATCAAAAAAATTACCAGACCTTATTTTAAGACACAGTTGAAAATTCAGTATGAATTCAGAAATACAATATAAGCAGAAGATTGCAACTGTCACTTTTAAGACTGAACACTGTCTGCAAGAAAGAAAGCATCTATAGAGACACTGCAGAAGAACATTTATATTCTGCATATGTTTGATATAATAGATATTTAGATGCTTAGATGTTTTCCTTCTCATATTAAAATGTGTGTTTTAATTCCATGTTTCTAAAATGTATGCTTATTAAAAATAAGGTCTGCACAGCTATGTAGTATGCATCACTAACAAGATCAAGCAGCAGAAAAGAAGAAATATGAGGAAACGATTTAATGTAGATCAGATTTGAGGTAGAGAAGCCTTCCTTAGATAAAAAGTCTGTATAGTTACCAGTGTTCCAAAGATTGACAGTCCTATTTCAGTAAACTTTATTGTCCATACTAGACCATTACATAATGTACTAAGAGATAGAACAAATTTTATTTTGAAGTTGACTTCTTGTGCTTACAGCATGTGATGAGGGACAATGCTATGACAGCTCAGGCTTACTCAGGCTTAATGACTGATCTAAATTGGAGCTTGGAGATAAGAGAAATTCTTTAGTGATGCCTCAGTTGTCATTGATTGCTATGAGCAATTTTAAAGCTATTCAGGATGAGACTTGCCAGCTAGGGTCTGAAGAAGGGGAAAGTGGCACATATGACTGGAAGCTGGCACAAAGGCTATTGAATAAAAAAGAGACATTAAAACCCCAAAGGTTTGTATTACTTGTATAGGTAGGTGATAATCACAACTACATATAGCATTATTCATCATCAGGGAAAGACATAGTGGATCTACAGTGTACTGTGTAAGCAGTAGCTGTGACAAGACAAAAAAGAGAGTCTAGGCACATTATAGATCAGCAGCAGCAAGATGGCTGAAAACAAAATGTTCTAGGCTAAAGACAATAAAGAAGTCAAGTGTAGAGCAGAAGTTCCCCTTATGATTGTTGATCTCAGAAAATATTTCTTTCTAACAAAATGATCCTGCTTCTTGTACACAGCATAGCATATTTTCCATCTAAATTACTATTATTAGAACAGCAAGTATTTAAGACAAATAATGTGCCCAGTCATAATGAGGACAGAGGCTTGTGTTTGGGTGAGAAAGGGCTATAATTACTCTGTTTTTTCAGAAGTTTTGGGAGCAGTGCATATCTTCAGTACTGCTGTGTCTTCTGAGAAGCTCACTTCAAGTCCAAAAAGCTGTCTCTTGAGCAGCATATACAGAGCCAATGGGTATATTTAAGCACATAACAGGGAACATCATTCAGCAACATTTGGGTCTCAGTGAGGCTTACAGTCTTTTTCAGAAGGCAAATTTGGTCTTCAGCACATCTTCAAAACAGCCTTCAAAAAACAATGAAAGTTGTTTTATTGTGTTTGCATGGCCAGGTTTTGGTAGCGGAGGGGCTGAAGGTGGCTTCTATGAGAAGTTGCCAGAAGCTTCTGCCATGTCTAGCAGAGCCAGTGCCAACCAGATCCAGGATGAATTTGCCATTGGTCAAGGCCAAGTAAACCAGGAATGGTGGTAATGTCTCTGTGATCACCTATTTAAGAAAAAACCCAGAAATTATTGTGCATATGTAATTACAGCCAGAGAGGAGCAGAGTGACAATATGTGAGAGGAACAACTCTGCAGACACAAAGGTCAGTGGAGAAGGAGAGGAAGGAGGTGTTCCAGGCACTGGAGCTGCAGCCTGTGGTGCAGACCACAGTGAAGCAGCTGTGCCCCTGCAGCCCATGGGGATCCACGTGGGATGCAGAGATCCACCTGTAGCCCATGGAGGAGACCCACACTGGAGCAGGTGGATGCCCAAAAGAAGGCTATAAACCCAGGGGAAACCTCTTCTGGAGAAGGCTCCTGGCAGAGCTGCAGACCTGCGGAGAGAGGAGCCCATGCTGGAACAGGTGGCCTGGTAAGACCTGTGACCCTGCGGGGGACTCAAGCTTGAGCAGGCTGTGCCTGAAGGACTGCACCCCATGGAAGAGTGACCCACATTGCAGCAGCATGTGGAGAACTGGTGCCCATGGGATGGACTCACACTGGAGAAGCTCCTGGAGCACTGTCACCTATGGGAGGAACCCCACACTGGAGAAGTGGAAAAGCTTTCCCCCTGAGCAGCAGCAGAAACAACTTGTAATGAACTGTTCATTCCCATTCTCCATCTCCCTTAGCTACTGAAGGAGAAGGAAGTAGAGCTTGGGAAGGAGGAAGGGGTGGGGAAAAGGTGTTTTTAAGATTTATTTTGCTTCTTATTATCCTTCTCTGGTTTTGTTAGTAAAAAGTTCAATTAATATCCCCAAGCTGAGCCTGTTTTGCCCATGATAGTATTTGGTGAGTGAGTGGTTTATCTCCCTGTCCTTATCTCAACTCATGGATCTTCGTTGTATTTTCTCCTCCCTGTCCAACTGAGAAGAGGAGTATTAGAGTGACTTTCATGGGTATCTAGCATCCAGACAGGGTCAACCCACTACAATTGTCTTCTGTCCTAATGCTAAATGTACTGCCTACTTGTGGTGGCATGATGAAAAATTTTATTGCAGAAAATGGTTTGTTGATTAGGAATCCTCTCTCATAAACAAAAAAAAATTACTGGGCAGAGTGGGCTTATTTCTGATTTTTTTTTAGGTTTGAGATCAAATGTGGCAATGTAGCTTTATCAATATATTAAGGCTCAAAAATACACATCACAATTTCAATGAACTTCATTGACTGCATTTTTTAATGTTTAGATTTATTCTATTTTCCATTATTTTGACTAATATAGGTACATAATCCTTTATTTTAGGTATAATGGTCTACAACAGAAAATATATATTTTACCTTTGTTTAAAATAGATTGGCATATTGATATTATGTGAAGATTTCAGTAGGAAGGAGTATTTTTCGTGTTTATTGATATTTTTCTGAGCAAATATCAGAGTTTTCTATCTCTATTCTTTTTCTGACTGTAAAGATTTGTGCAACTGTGTTTTATCTTGGCGGTAAATATAATGCCATAGAAATAGTTTCCAAAAGGGTCCCAAATTTCACAAATATTCTGGTTAAAATATTCAGAAATTATTGAAATTTACTTAGCTAATTTATTCAGAAAATCAGTATTGCCAAAAGAAAAAACTCATGGTCTCAGATACTTAACATTTATCCTGAAATTTTAGTGATGGAACTTTAAGACGTTGTGTTTCCTTGCTGTGCACAGTTTGATCACTCTCCTGATTACTAAAGTATAACTGCACTAGGGAGATTTTCTCTGTAATTTATTTGTTTCCCCAAAAAAAAAAAAAAAAAAAAGAAAAAAAGATAAAAGGTCAACAGTGTTGTTTGGAAAATCCTGTGACTTAATCAATTTCAAAAATAGCGTGTCCAAATGAGTACTCTGCTTGTTTGCAAATCAAGTCCTATGGATTCCTCCTTATCTCTTGCTTTACTTGCTTTGTCATCTTGGACAATTCCAGCTTAAAATCTTTGGTTTCCTATTTTTCTTTTCTGTGAGAAATCAAATCTTTAAGGGGGACGATTTTAGGTCTTCTAACAGACAAAGCAGTAGTGATTATCTTAATTCACCGTCTTTTCTATAAATTTAGACTGTCAACTTGGAAATGAAAGGAAAAAATTATGCGGAAACTATTAATAACGCAGTTCCATGAAAACCTAAATTCCCCAGATAAAAAATTGTTCAGACAACTGAACTACATTACAACAGATCCACAGGGGCATAGCATCAATATTTAGAAGCATTCTTGAAAATGAAGGGAATGGTTGAAACATTGATTTATGATATATGAACTCTCAGGTATTTCTTATTAGCAGACAAATTACCATTTCTGATATGTTATTCAACAGATATATAGGTGTTCAAAGGTATTGCATTTTTGAGATAAAGGAATTCACCTTGTTTTATGCTACTTGTGTTTGAAACAATCCAACTGTCTTTTGAAATACCTACAGAGAAAATAAAAGCTTCCATTATCTCCTCTATCCCAACTAGGGCTCTGCTGCTTGTAGATACCCACTCTTTTTCTTCTAATTATAGTTCAATAAATGTATTAACAATTTTGGTAGGTCTAGAGGGTATATTAATTCTTTTTATTTATTAATTCAATTTATTTCTATGTTTTTTTCCAGTTTTTCATTAGGGATAGCTCTGCATATTGTGCTTAAACATACTTTTTTACTATGAACATGCAACTTTTTAAAATTCTTTCTGGATTAAAGGAAAGCAGTCGTTTTGGGCTTCCAGAGTGGCCAAATCTTTTTTGCCTAATTCATGTTCCATTTTGGCACAGTAAAGACAACCCTTACCTGACTGTTCTGCAGTTTCAAGGCTGTTTGGTTTTTTTGTTTGTCTTGGGTTTGGGTTTTTTTTGCTTGGTTAGTGGCTTCTGTTTTGTTGTTAGATATATTTTTTTTTTTTTTTTTAGTGAGAATAGGGCTCCTAAGGGGCCTCTTTTACTTATTATGAATCATTTGATCTTACTCAGGCTTCTAGCATTGCCTAAATTTTAGATGGCAGCTGAATTAACTCTTCTGGACTGAACATCTAAATTTCCTACATAGCCTGTGCTGTAAAAAGGGTATCTTTAAAGCCTCCTTAAAAAGTCTTCCTGACTTAGTATCTCAGACTGTGAAAGCACCCACCTCCTAGTGGGCCATCTAGAAACCTTAAAATATTTGAAGACATTAAAATATAAGTTATAACTAGTGAGTGCAAATCAACTTGTACAACATATAACATGCAATATATCTGCTGATTCTAGACATGTTTTGCATGCTATATAATTCATATTGTCCTAAAATGTCAAATTTAAGTCTAAACCAGATATTTTTCTGTCATACACACTATCAGGTAACTCTCTTCTTTTAAACACTGAGGAACTCTTTAACAATACTTCCCCTCCACCCAATTGACTTTTTGCAGATAGGTAACTCAAAGTACATAATTCTATTGATTCCTTTCTCCTCCTAAACTAACGTATTCATTTTTCATAATGCAAATTTCAATAAAGGATTAAAAAGAGGAAAAATTCCTCTTTATTAATACAGTTAGGAATATACTCTTATTAAAAATAAATAGGAAATACTTATTTGGCATGCCAGAGTTTAAAAGTACTCTCTATTGAGGTGACTTTAAATTCTGTACGTTATGAGTTTTTATCTTTTTAAGCATCTGCATTTCATTTTTGTAAGTACACTAAGAAATTTTGCTATTAGTCTACTGGGACCAAAAAAGTGTAAGAAATAAAACCCTGCAGCTATGAGAATAGTTTATAATTATTTTGCAAAAGCATGTCCTACATTTATGAATAAAAATCTGATTTATAATCCAGATAAATTACTTCTGTAATAAACAGGGGGTGTTTTTCTTCTTTTATTCTTACAATGAACATAGATCATTGTTTCCCAGGATTGGAAGATTCATACATATTTTAATTGTGACCAATCAAAATATGCAAAACCTCTCCAAAGTTATAAATCTTACAATGCCTTACATGTATGCACTTCACAAAGCACAGTGTAGTAAAATTTGGTTATAGAGACAGCATAATAAAATACGTTTATCTAAATGTTAGGATTAAAGGATTTAAATAGCAATAAGATAAGTTCCTTTCCTAAAATAAAGAGCAAGAATGATGTTCACACAACAGACTAAATCCACCAGAAAGTGTTTGAAACAGTAATATATGTTCTTATCATATCATGAGGCTAATATAATTTGTTATGCTAAATTTAACTTGAATGTTTCTCATTTATTTTAATTAAATAACACTTGAAAAACTGTATGCCAAAGGACAAGTAATTTATGTAGTTTGAAAGGAAAAAAAAGATGTTTCCTGTATAATTGCCTAACACTGTCTTAATCTCACCCTTGCTCTCTCTCACTCTTCCTTTAAAAATAAAAAAATGTTTAGGCAGAATAAACTGAGGTTACAGTTGCAGTGAATTGTAACGTCTTAGGACAAATCAAAACTTCAGATTTCTGGGCCATGTGAAGGCTCTTTAGAAATTTCTCATTGATTTTAGGAATATTTGCCATTTACACATTGTTTCTCACAAGAAAATAGAGGGTTTAAAAAAAAAAAAAATTAGGGATTTCCATAGCATTATTCAAGCTGTGTGATTTTCTATGAGATTGCTGTTTATCAGACAGTTGAGTATAGTAGGACTATTCTATTTTACACAAGTGTTTGCATATCAAAGCAATCACTGTGTGCTTCCTCCAGTATGGTAGTAAGGAATGGGACATTTGCTTCATGATTCTCTTTTCTATTGGAACAGAGCCTTGTTTCTCTTGGGTTTTAGTTTGGGGTTTTTGCTTGGCTGGTGGGGTTGTTGGTTGGTTGGTTGGTTGTTTCTTTTTAAATTTTCTTTATATAAGTCATTTAACCTCCTTGAAAAATAGTAACAGCAATGCACCTTGCAGTTGAACCTGACTGCATTGATAGTTCTTAATTCTCTGAGAAAATAATACCTTAATCCAGATCTGTCCTACAAAGATATGCTTTATCCTTACCATAGAGTAAGTATGTCACAAGGTAACAGCGGTTGGAAACTACAAGTGCCTTTTTTAATACACTGGTCTTTGATTTTTGAAATCTGTGTAAAGTCAGTGCTAGGAAAGAAGGTGGGATTCATATTGTCATTTTGGATCACCTGCAGGGAAAAACTGTGGTCCTTCTTCCATGAAGAAAGTACTGGTTTTGTTCACACTGCTTTCATCACTGTAGTCACACTACTTGGCAGCTGGCTTTAACCTCCTCTGGACCGCATGTAGTACCCTGTGATGTAAATAATTTTGTGTGAAGAAGAATGGAGACCCTGTAAACTAAATATTTTTTAGATGAAGAAGGAAGGAGACCCAGGAGAAAACTAACATATGCAGTGGGAATATTACAGGTGTTCAGGTCCTGAAATAAAGCAGGAAATACAGCTGAGGGTATGGAAAATTTTATGGACACTCATTTAAGTTAAAATTTTGCAAACACACTGCATCTCTCCAGGCCAGCCAAGAGGTAGTGAACAGACTAATGAAAAAAAGCCAAATTCTTGACTTCCAGAATGAAGCATTGTGGGTGCTACTGTAGAAGACTTCAGCATCTAGAATGAGATCCTCCTGTGATTCTCCTAAGCTACTGGTAGTCCCTCGACAATCTCATTTTCATTCAGTCTGTATTAGTGATACCCAGGCCAGGACTGGTTAATTTAAGTAGAGCTGATCATGGTGGCAGAAACAAAAAGAATACATGGTAGGCCCCAAATGCATGTTTAACAATTTTGTCTCTCTGATAGCAAATATAAATAGCCAAATGAGCCTATAAGCCTATATTTCAAAATGTAAAATCTGACAAAATGTAACTATCTGACATCATTAAAATCTATAATTTGTTCGGATATTGTAAAATTCTTCTTTGAATTGTTCTGTCCCTTCTAAAACAAGGGTTATTTCTCAAGGGTACTACAACCATGAAGTAATGCAGATTCCTGCAATTTTCAAGCAAAGTCTTATAAAAATTTCCAGGGCTGCACAGGCTTGGAAAAGTTTATGTAAAAGCAGATTATTTTTTTTGTTTTTTGCATTTTTAAGTGTTCTAATAGTTTTTCATTTGTTTTTAAGATGCAAAATTCTTATAAAGAAAGCATAACTCTTCTATGACTGGACTTTATTTAAATGTCACTTCACCCTAAACTCCTTTAAGTATACATACTACCTAAATACATTTTACAATACCAAATGTTGAGCTATTTTATTAAAAATAAAAATCGTCCTACATTTTCATTTTCTAAAATTAGTTAAGCTATAGTATAATCTTAGTCTACTAAAACAGATACATAAACCACTGAACAATCTAAGTATCAGCAATGTAAAAGAGTACTCATTTTTTCCTTACATTTTCAATGACATTCAAAAGAAAAGAAAATTCAAACATAGAGGAAATTATTAGATATGTCAACAACAAATCTGGCAAAATTCTAAATCAAATAAAACTGGAAAAGCATTAGTTTTGTAATAGTTCTGTTTCCATTTTGTAGTCTGCATTGCATCTATAACCTTGTAGCAGGAGTTTTTATAAAAGCGTTAGTAGGAAATGGAAAAGTAGATCTTGCAGAGCTGTCATATTTCCCCCGCAAACCTGGTTAAGGAAGTGGTCTGGCATTAACTGAACTCATCCTCTGAATGTGCTAGTCTATATAACCTTACTGACTCATCAAGAAACACTTGCTGTGCCATGGAAAATAACGGAGTTTCACACTGCCTCCCTGCTGCAGCGAAGAAAGAAAGATAAATAAACCTCTGAGGGGGAAGTGAGGAACAGGGTTTGGAATAAAATGGTTACTAATTTTCCCCTTGTCCATATTTTTTCTCAGGCTTGTCTCCTTATTTTTCAATGGAGGTCCTTCAGAAGGGTGTTTTGAGTATCTAAGCCAGAACTAGAGTATCTCACTAAGCCAGATGAGGCAAACATCCTGCTGAACAACAGTCCTCCTGCCAGCAACAATATATTGTATGCTGATCATTGTATGGACCAGATTGTGTGCTAGTAAGTGTGGGTCCCTGCAGGGGTTGTTCCAGTCTCTTTTTCCCCCACCAAGGAAAGTAGCACATGTCATTGCTTAAGTTCAGAAGGTGAAAGTGAAGGCATATTTCAAGGATTCATCAACAGATTGATCCTGTGGCCTGCTCTTTTTCTTTGTCGTGCATACTTGCTATGCTGTCTCCCATCTCCTAGATATTTTAGATGTCTCATTTCTAGTCAATGTTTCCCTCCCTAGACCCCCTATCATTTAGTTATATTAATCAGTGAACACCATTTTGTTTTAGAAAAAAACCCATGAGGCTTCTGAACTTGATTTCTTCCCTTTTCTGTACATTCCTAAAGAGCAATACTAAAAACCCATGTGTCTTTTTTTTAACTTTAGGCCTTTTTAAGGAACTTATAACAGTGCCCATAACACACTTCTTTTATTTCTGTTTTTGAGTGACAAATACCAGGTCAGTTACTTATTCTTACAGAGAACAAGGCATTCAGTTAACGTTCTTATTATAAATAGTGGTGCATATCGGAGCTTGTCCTGCAATTTTCACAGATCAAAAACTTCCATGCATATTAATGAACATTTTAGATTTGTGAGAAGTGAAGGATTTAATTTCTCAGGTAAATGGAACAAGCACCACTTTTCCACTATTTCATGAGACTTTTAAGCTAAAAGGAACTCTCCCATTTTAGGCTTTCATTGAGGAAACCAGATGATGGGTAATCTGCAGTTTCTGAAATTGAAAGTAAGTTTTTTATAAAATACAATTTTTTAAAGTACTGTGATTAGACTGAGTGCTATTCTTAAATTGGTTCCTAATTTAATAGAGAGTTCCTAAGGGAGAGTTTACAGGAAGAAAAAAATCAGTTAATAGCTGAAAAACAGAACACAAAGAAATAGGAACTGAATAAGCACCTGAGGACACGGACTTATGATGATGCTGTATGTGGACTTTCTTATTTCTAGTTTTGATTTAAAGCTATAAAGATTACTCTTTTTTAGATATAGCTAAAAAAAAGCTAGAATTGGGATAGGTGATAATAGAAACAAAACTGCAACTGCAAAAGCAACCCAGCCCTGGATATTAAGTTATTTGGGAATTAACATATATAAGAAATTCAAAGACTATTAGTTCAACATAGTAAAATAGATAAGGTGAGGAAAAAAATTTATAAGCTCCACAAAAAATGTTGGCTTAGAAAAAATAAAAGAACAGATAAGGCAAATTATCAGAGAAAGAAGGATTCAGTTAAGTAGATTAGTAGGCATTATAAGGGAAAATTCGTAGTCTTAAAACCTTCATTTTTCTTAGGCATAACCTATTGCAAACATCTGCAATTTGGCGCTAGAAGTCCAAAGTATAGTGTCAAACCAAATAGAATAAAGTTACTGAAATGAATTCTGAAAAATTAAGTGGGTGGTAGAAATCAAAACTGCTGCACTGAGTAAGGTGCAAATGCTAAACAACAGATGCCCAGAAACTTTTCTCTTTTTGTAGAGAAAAGTGGTGTATAGGAAACATTTTACAACAATAAAATGAATCTGTGTGCAATAAATTTCAAGCTAGCTTGAACTTTATTTAGTCCCATACTTCATCCCTGCTTCAGTGAAGTCAACTGGAGCTTTGCCCTTGAATTTGACAGCAGCAAGCTAAGACTTTAGGCTTAAAAGTTTATATTGTAGACAGCATTATAGCTTGTTTACTCACTGTCTATCAGCAAAATCAACACTGATGCCAGGCAAGTATTCTTAAACTAAATGATTGCTTTCAGGGGTGGGGGAATGTATGTTGTTTCCTTAAATCTGACAAGCACTTGGATATTTTGCCACTTTATTTATATGTTCCTAACATGTCCTGAATAAAATTGAAAAGCTTGGCAAACTGCAGGAGCTCAGAAAATCCATTTTACTTTGTTTTCCTCTCAAAAATGTCTACCAACACACTTTTCAGGGAATTTAATATAAAACCCTTGCTGGAAATTCACCTAATATTCTAGACACTAAATGCAAAATTAATGTTTATACAGCAACATATTTCTGTTTATGTGTGTGTTGTGTGTGTGCATCCCTAAAAATATACATGCTTGTAAATATGTATATATTCTTTTCTGTATGAAATGGAGAAGTTTTAAAACACTTGTAAAATACATAGCATAGTAGTAGTGTTTCAGCAGTGTTTTGCCACCTTTTTCAATCACATCTTGCTGTCACTAGCTTCTGCTCCAGCCCCAGGGTTCATTACTGACTCCTTGCTTTCTCTCTTTATTTCTTTGCCTCACACTGTTGCCAGCAGCTCCAGTAATGTTGGCCAAATGCCCAAATCAATAATCTAAGTTGAACTCTGCTGTCATAGTCTAAAGCTAAAGGGATATCTCAGCACCATGTTCTTCAGGGCTTGTGGTTCCCTGTAAACCCACTCCAGAGTCAAGCTGGCCTATCACAGAGCCAGGAATGACTGAGATGAGATTACCTGTGCTATAAACCATAAACCATGCTGTGTCTTGTTTGGAACATAATTATACTTCAGTACTGACACTGTTTGAGGACTGCTTAAAAATGTAGTAAAAACCCCAAAGTTTTGTTTTCCTGTATTTTTAACTTAGCCACAATAATGTTACTTTAAACATTAACTACATGCCAAGAGATTGCAAACATCCTACTTTTTACATTAAATAAAACATATAAATAAATAAACTGTATACTCATTTTAGTGTCAGGCTTTTTCATAATTTCCATAGTATTCTTATGTACTGAAAACCTTAAAGAACAAAAGAAGAAAACACTTTTAAAGAATATAAATGTGATGCTCAGTGTAGTGCCATTTGGATTAACAGATCCAGATGTACTACTATTGGAATAAAAGCATCTAACATCTTAACTCTGAATTTTTTCTGTCTCAGTAAGTATGAAGCATTAATTTTTTTTAGATTTTTTTATATTCCTCAGAAGTAACTAAAAAGTAATCCCTACCCTAAAAATACTGTATGCACTGCTTCATTTCCAAGAACTTTTATAAATTCTCTAAGCACTGTCTCAGTGCTCCAAGGGAGAACACTCTAAAAGATATAGAATACAAAGCATGAGCAGCATCTCAAACAATGTGTATTGTGTCAAGGCCTTGCACTCTGAAATTTTGTATTGTAACTCTGTAATTCATCCTATTCATTCAAAGAAAGTACTGCAGAACCATGCAGTAAGACAGAGACGCTGATAAGCACATTTTAGTATTTTACTTTTTCTTTTTTTTTTTTACAAATCAAACCTTTCTATACCTGAAAGCTGTTAAAAATTATTGAAATTACTAAAATTTGCTTCTAATTTCAAATTATGCAAGATCAAAATAAATCATGAAGATTCTTAGATTGATTCTTTATTTACAGTTGCGAAAAAGAGGGAGGAAGATACAGTAGAATTGAAGAGCTGGAGCAGAAAAGAGCTTGATACAGTTGCACAAATATTTTACTGAGGAAAAGAAGTTGGAATTTCCCCTTGGTGAAAGTAAACTGGGCCAATAAAGGTTTGCAATTTCATTACTCTCATTACTAACTGGCCAAAAGGGATGGATGATGTTTGCAGGGCTGACACTTGCAGAATTCCTCCTTCTGAGGAATCAGGCTCGTTGTGTTTTGCATCACCTGCTGATGGTTGCAGTGGGTGCTGAGAAAATACATTTCAACATGGATTGGTAAATGAAGGGAGCCTTACCTTGTCCAGTTCCATACAACCACCAGTGTTTGGTTGGACCCCAGAACCATGACCAGTGAACAAACCTCCCTCTTCCTGAAGGCAGATATAGTTCCAAATTTTTGTTTATGTACATATAATCCAAAAATGTTCATTTGCTCATTCAAAGAAATCACCTTCCAGTAGGACAGAAAACACACAGCAGGATAGAAATGTAGCAACAGCAAGTTGTAATTTAAGGACCACTGTTTGTATCAGTCCATGAAATAGACTGATATTACTGGGTCATTCTTTCTCTCTTTCCATCCCTCTCCTGAATCCATTCAATGCCTATCCTTGCTGCTCTAAAACAATCAACTATTATGAAATTTAAGTGCTATACTAATGATTTAGGGTTTTTAGTTACTTTGCTGTCTCATGCTGTACACTGTCAAATATTAAAAATCAGGTGTCTTTTAATGCTGTGACTCAAATGATGAAGGGTTTGCAAAAAGTAACCTCTCATGCCTGGCTTATATGTGATAGTGGGCCTCAGCCTCAGCAATTTCTTGAGATGTGTCCTTGGTGAGCATTTTACTTTCTGGGACTGGAGGTGTACGTGGTTAAGAAGCTGCAGAACAGCTATACCCAAGGCCCACTTGCAGCAAGGAATTATGACAAGGTCAATGAATGAGTGAATCATTGTGCAATAACAGAGAAAAAGTAGGTTGAGAGTGGTAGAGGGTATAAAAGGAGACAAGCTTAAAAGGGAGATGCATCATCAAACAAAAGGGTTCAGCCATCTGAAAGTGCTGCTGAGTGTAAGTATTTTAACTGTGTGGCCATGTGACATGACTACAGGGGGGATCATATGGAGCTGTGGGAGATCAGAATGCATCTAATACATTTTCCCTTAGTTAATAAGGGGAGAGTAACTTAGACTGTTACCCAAACTGATAACAGAAAATTGCTTGAGTAGCAAATTATTTTCAATACTTACTATAGGATAAAGTAGTTTTAATTAAGGGACAGAAGAATTTATATTATTTCCTAAATATTTAGAATATGAAACACTCATTTTGATGCCTTCACCCTTATGATGCTCCTGCTCCACTTTCAGTTACTCTGTATTAGAATAGGTCCATTGATGTCTAAGGAGGCACACAGAAATATTCCAGGTAAAGAGCTTTCCATACAGTTTGTAACGCTTAAATGCAGTTTCATTCTGTCAAATGCAACTTCTTAGATGCCAGGAGAAAATTTAACATAGCTCAAGTAATGAATTAATATTTCAAAATGTAATATGTATAAACTTTATGATACCTTCCATACAAAGAATTTTTGAAACTGCTTGAACTAATAATGACATTTTGATAACTTGACTGCAGTGGGTGCAGATATGAGCACATGGAACAGCTCAGCTGACAGACATGGGAGGGCACTTATTCCCAAAAGAGAGATGCTGACTAATGTGTGTGAGATAGAAACTGCTGAAGTAAATATAGATTAAAAAGACGTATGTGTATATCATCATACTGGTACATAGTATGGGTTTAGGCAAATTGAAAGCCCACTAAGATGATTTAAACTAACCTGTCTGGCTTCATCCTAAAATGGATTAGGAGCATTTCCACAACCTGCTAATGACATCCAGCTATTAATCCACTTGAGATGACGGGTTAGTATCAACCAATTTTGTACCACAACATATTAGTGGAGAACTCCAAATCCTTGTGATTATTGACTTAATGGGATAAAAACAGTATATCAGATGTTCTGGGAGCAATTTTTTAGACGTCAATGAATCACAAGGCTTGGGTAGCGTGGGCAAAAGCAACTACCAAATTGAAGAACTGCATGTACCTATTAAAAATAATTTGTATATTTACTCTGCACAGACAAATACTATTACACTATCAAATATTTCTTTTTTTGTCTGATACTTGAAACATAGGTTATAGTTTTATTTTTCAGTAATTAGTCCTAAAGATTAGTTTTTGCAAGGGGTTCCTATAGTAAATAATTAAGGATAAAGCGGCATCTATGTAACTATGCTGACTAATAAATCAAGTGGTAGAAGCAAACTTGTGAAGAATTCTATCCATGTATAGACTACATAAGATTTGCAATGCATCTACAGATCAAAAAATTATAACGTTTTATCTTGTCATCTGTAACATGAAATTCAAAAAGTCATTAATTAAAAATTACTAATAAGAGCACACATACAAAAAAAAAATTCAACAATATGTAACTTTTATTTTAAATGATCCTGAAAAAGTTTTGTGGAAGTTATATGTTATTTTTAAGTACAAGTCCATAACAGCAGCAATGAATATGTGAACTAACTTATATAGAGTATATAAACTCCCTTGTTCATCTGAAATATCATGGACAGGCTCAGATAAGAATTTCAGCTAAAACCATTTACACTATTACTGTAGATGATATTTCACATGACAAGTGAACAAAGCTAGAAAGACCATAGCACTCCAACTTGAATGGCTCTGATGGCACTCAGTCCTTGCCTTTCCCTGAGCATCCCCCAGACCCATGGGAGACCCAAGCCGGTACTCCCCTCCTCTGCCCATGGCCCAGCCCTCTAGGCTGTCCACCCCGCCCAGCAGGGCACCAGCAGGGCTGGTCTGCAGCTGCCACAGCCCTGCCCAGCTGCAGACCCCACTGAGCTGGGTCCCCAGCTCACACTCAGCCCATCTCTGTACCCAAAAAACACCTGATGCTCAGGGCTGACCCCACCACTGCCCTGCTCCTGGCTGGGGCTGGAACAGGCAGTGATTGTCAGGTCCTGCCCCCACAGACATCTGTGGAAAGCCCCGGTGTTACACTCACCCAGGGAGCAGCCAGGCTGCATGGCACCTTTAGGCACCTGTGCAAAAATATCATTACTAATACATTGCTACCAGTTACAATACATCTTTTAGGAAGAGAAAATGATCTGTAATTGTTGTAATCGGTAATTTCCTTAAATGTTGGGAAAAAAATATGTATTAACTGGTAATATAATAATTATGCTCTGCATATGAGTTAGTTTGCTATTAATTTGCATCTACATGTATTCACAGAAGATTCTTACTGAGTAACAAGGGTAAAAAAACAAAGACCACAAGACACTGCAAGGTTTTAAAGCCTAATACAAGCAGGCTCTAGGCTCCTAGATCCAGTACCAGAGTAATGGGCACACTGAATGGTTTGTAGGTACTGCTGAATAGAAATGCACTAAAAAAGGAGAGCGGAGGCTTCTTCTAGCACTTTCCAATAGCAGTGTAGATTTTATGGACATTTTCAGCCTATTCAACTCTAAACTAATAGTTATAAACCTATTAGAATTCTCTGAGAGAGTTACTTTTTATAAAAAATATTTTACTTAGTTGACAAAACTGACTTCAAGATTACAAAACTAATACTGTGTCCTATCGATGGCCAAAGAAATTTGAAAAATAACTATGGAGCCAGACAACTTTAATGGCTTAGGTATTAAAACAAAAACTTGGGAGACAGAAAGATGTTAAATTGTCTTAAGTTTGACAAAGAAACAAATCAATGACTTTAACTCGAACAAGCAGTGCTTCTATTATATATTTGTATGCTAGTATATTGCATACATTGCTGGAATGGCAGAACACTGGCAGCACTATATCTTCCATGAAGCATAAAAGAGGGAAAAAATTAGCAAGAAAAACTGGGTAGAAAACTGAGATGATTGTTTAATAGCTGAGGCCTCTGATGCGGGTAAAATATGTTACCAAAAAACAGCTCCAATCAAAAATAGTTCGTACAGTTGCTTTGAAGCTCTACACACTTAGTGATTTGTAAATAATGATGCAGATTGTCAAAAAAAAGTTTAAATATTGCAGTGCTCCAGTGGCATGGATTAAGACTTAAATTCAAGCAGTGAGTTTATTGGTGAGATTTACACTTCATTTAGTTCCTTAAGTTAACTGAAAGGGAATCAGGTTTTTCATAATTTAAAAAGCTTTCTTACAAAAAAAATTAACATTCTTTTTTTCTGGAAATGAAACAGCCTTGTTGTTCAACTGTAATATTATTAAGGAAAGCCAATAAATGCAGTCTTAATATGCTCAAAGTAAGTAATTTCTTTTAAACTTCTCTATAGGAGTTTTCCAGTTCTGCACTTCTGAGGATCTTTTATAATTCATGTGCCTCTGCTACATTTTGTTTGGTTTATAACCAGATAGCTCTAAGGCCCTTGCCACCCATTCATTTCCAAAGCTCTCAAAGCTTAAATATGCTAGAAGGAAAATATTTTGAACAGAGATTATTTAAAGGTTTCTCCGTGGTGCAGAAAATTCAGGCCCTTATGCTAGATATCAAGTGCCCAAAAAAGGAGACAGTAATTTCTATCTCTGATTTGGAGACACACAACAGGCCACGAATACAGACAGAGCAAAACATTTTGCAAAATGTTATGAAGATTTATCAAACTGTTCCACAGGCAGAAAAAAATTTATCAAACTACTCTCATCAAGATGCTCATTCTACTTCAGCTTCCATCTCTAAAATTAAGATACAAGAAAAGTATTTCCAAGAATCTTGGCAGTACCCGAGCTCTCTCTCTCTGAGTCATGGAGAGGACCACTCTCCAGTATGGTTTACAGAGACTATCAAAGCTATCTGACAGGGCTGCAAAGCATTCATGTTTCATTTTTTTTCTAATCTGTTCACCTCCTAAGACCATAGCTATATCCCAAAGGGAGATTTTCATTATTTATAAAGGGGACTGGAGAGGACCAGCCTTTAAAATGGCTTTTAAGAAAGCAAACACAACTCATCTAAAAGTGTTAGGGTGTCCTTGTGAAAATGCAAATTTCCATTAAAAGTTATCTAAATAAATGAGTAAACACATGCACTTTTGTAGAGAAAAATCAAAGTAAAAATTTAGATAAAAGGAGATTAAAAATATAGAAATGAAAATTACTTTGTCATGCAAAAGATAATGAAGTTTTGAAGAAATTACAAAAAGTCAGTTCATAGAACACTTTTGAAAAAACAGTGTAACTCAAGCCAGTAAAAACAATGCAAGTTGTTGAACAGTTACTAACTAGATATTGTTAAAGGCAACACTAACATTTCAGTTTTATGGTCTGACAAATCTAAACAGAAAAAAGGAACTCTTATCTCTGATTTTATCAGCGATAAGGTTACATTATTATAGCAATACTGCATGCTATTTCTCAACCAACAGTTGAGAAGTAATGCAATAGTGAATCATGCATGAACATCCATATTAAAAAGGGATTTAGAATCCATATGGCATAAATGTATTTTTATGCATTTAGGAGATAACAGGCTTGCAGGTAACACCCCCAGTATCCTGTAACACATGTAATATATTTTGAACTTGACACACACATGGGCAGCAACTTCTCCAGCAGTTCCTGTGGTTCCAGAACTGTGTTTTGGTCACATCCAGATTAAGGTCTTGAGTTGTAGAAGCATAGTTTGAGTCCACAAACCCTTGTTCACATTAGTAATGTCTTTAATGCCAGTGAAGCAATTGGAGCAATGGAATGACAGTCATTCCTAGTCACTTTCAGCAATTATTATTAAATAGCTAGAATAACAGGATGGAAAGTCATAACAGATGCCTTCCTGTTATTTTTTCATGACTCACAAATTCTCATTTAGTTGCTAGCAACATCTTTACGATACAAATTACAAATAACAGTGTTTAAATGCTAGAGCAGATGATAATAAAACTCCATTCCATTACCAAGCAGTGTAAGTGTTCTCAATGCTATATACAAATTGTCTTTACTCCAAGGAGTTTGCGCTCCTCGTCACAAATGACAGATAATAGCTTGGAGAACATTCTGAAGGACCCACTGATACTGATGGGGAGAATGCCATTTAAAACCTGTGAGATTAATATTCTAGCCCAGATGTTGTCTCAAATAATTTTTCTCTCTCCCTCCCCACTCCCAATTTTTTAATGTATCAAAAAGACTTTGCAGAAAAATTCCATGTTGTAGGAAGCATGTGAACAAAAAGTGACATAATTTTTGAATAACTTTCCTTCTCTTGCAGTTTATCATTGAGTATGGTTCTCTCACACAGCTGGGACATATTCAAATAATATGCATATTATAAGATATGCATACCCAAGGGAAGAAATATTTATTTAAAAAACCCCAAAAGATTAATTAAAGCACTTCCAATTCAGAAAATCCATGTTAAAATATCTAATACAAAACATTAAGAGAAATATAGAATGAAAAATTAGGGATGGGAGAAGACAACAGAAAATAAGGATGGGGACAGTCTGGAATCTTACAGGTCATGGAAGGCACAAAAGCAACATGCTCACTGTTATACCTCAGTGAAAGTTTAGCCTTCAGCACTGATGAGTAGCAGAACAACTATTAAGCTGATAAAAACTGCCAAAGAAACTTCTGAAAAGAAAAACAATTATCATTAGGAATTTTATTGTTATTCTGAAACAGCTGACTGCTGGAAAATGTAGCCATAAAATATAAAATATAGCTTAAATCGCTCATTTGCCTAAGCTTGTATGAAATGAGAAACTTTCACTTTTGTAGCAGTTACACATGTCAAGGCTTTTTATTTGATGCAAGCCAAAATTGCTCGTCTTCTTAATGACAGATTTTTAATGTACCTAAGGTGCATGCTGTAATGTGAAAGAGCTTCTGCCTCCTGCCCATGCAAGATGAAAGCTGCAGAGTCATGCTATGCTGCTCTGGGAATTTCATGCAGCAGTCATGCTGTGAATAATGGAGGTGGAAGGATCTGGTTCATATAGAGGGCATATGTGAGCTCACTCTCAGAGCCTGGCACTCTCAGGGAATCCTCTTGTGAGCTCAGAGGTGGTGTTTTGAGGGCCCCCTGAGTGGCCCACTATGCTCTGTGTAATCTGACTGGTCAGGAGATGTTGTCCTAAGGGAACTTCTGAGTATGCTGTAGTGGGGCACACTAGATGCAGTCATTAGATCTCTACATAATAACCAGTGGCAGTACGTCATGCTGACTTGCTATTCACAGCTTGATGAAAAGGCCTAGTGACAGATGAGAAGACAAGCCTGTGACCACCTTCCTTCATGTTATTTTATATACCAGCTTGCTATTTTGGTCTGCAGTTGTAACCAGACAGCACTCATCACTTCATTCTTTTACATGCTCTCTGACCATGAAATAAAAAAGCATGATGTACCTAAAAAAAGTCTTGCAGATAACATAAAATACTTTTCTCTTCCCGGGAAAGGTGGTCTCCATTGATATTTTCAGCTACTTCATTTTCTTTGTCTAACAGTCTCAGTCACTTCTCACCATGAATTTGTACACAGGACTGTGTGTAACACTGTTATTTTCATGTCCATATGTAGACTGCTGAAGAAAACTTTAACTGACGTTAATAATTCCTATTTGTCTAGAAAAAGCTTGTTTTAAATCCCTTTTGGAGGGCTGGTCTATGAGCTACTGCATTAAGGAAAACTTTAGTGCTTCCACTTTATTCTGGCTGTTTCTTTGGTGCTATTCAAAGTCTCAATGAAAAGCCCCTCTTGCAGTTCTGCAGTTAAAACAACAAAGCATTGCCTATGTTTCTTCTTTAACACAGCTCTAAGGATTTATTCTTTGCTCCTTTATTCTTCCTTTTTCTGAAGTTTTCTTGTCCTTTTCCCCTTTAAAATCTCTTTATCTAAAGCTGAATTAGTTTTCGCAGCTGGTTGGCAAACTGCCATCATTTTCTGCTCTGACACTTATTTGTCAATTTCCAGTTGCCTTCAAACTTTTTACTTTTCCTAGATTCTATTTCTTTTTCCTCCTTTAGACATTCACTGGTTCAAGTTTTAGTCATTTTAATAGAAAAGCAGAGAAAAATTCCTCCCAGGAGGGAGAGAAGGAGCCATTCTCTATGTTGACAAAGGGAAAATAAAAATGTTATGAGATTTACCCATTGAAGACTTTCAAATAGCAAACTTTGTGCTTTTTTTAAATACTTATAATCTGATCTTGCTTTCAGGAAAGGAGTAGGAAAATCTGCTACTGCATTTATGCTCTGACCTAAAAGACAAGAAATTTGTAGATCTCTTTCACAGGTTACTATTTTGCTTTATTCCATCTTAATTCATTGTAGTTTTAAAACACTAGAGATAAAAGATTTATTTATTTAATATTCTGCAGCCTAATTTCTTAGCTGAGGGTATATATAAAATTGCTAACCTATATCTTAGGCCTCTACTAACAAACTTCTTAAATCAATTTTCAAT
Organism: Aphelocoma coerulescens; assembly: GCF_041296385.1. Taxonomy (NCBI): domain Eukaryota; kingdom Metazoa; phylum Chordata; class Aves; order Passeriformes; family Corvidae; genus Aphelocoma; species Aphelocoma coerulescens. The sequence continues at coordinate 38,757,545 of NC_091019.1, read as the reverse complement.
CCTTATTTAAGATACACTCTAGATTAATACATTTTAATGAGAGATAGAAAAAAAGAAAATTTTGATTTGCATTATTAACAGAATTTCTTCTCTTATTCATCATTTACTAAGGGTGGTGTGTTCCAAGTATCTCATAGGCTGTTGTACCAGCAGGGAGAGAGAGAAATAGAAAGAGCTCCTATGAAAAAGACTTTGAACATCAGTATAGGGGTTTATGTAGGCACTGCGCAGCCATTAATCTGCCCACTCAAATAATAAGAATAGAATATTTAGCAAAACTGTCTAGGGGTAAGTGCCCAAATGTAACATCTTTATTTGCTGTTCTTTAGTGTTCAGTTTTTAATCTCTTCAGCATAAGGAAAAGGCAACAAAAATCTTCACCCCCAGACTGAGCCCTTTCTTTCTGATGTGGCTACTACTGAATTATTATTACAATTACAGTTAATAATGATTACTATGTTAATTACAATGTACAATCATATCGGTGCTGCACCTTCACTTTCTTTGGAAGTGGAATAGAGTATTTCTCATGCCTCCAGAATGCAAATGGTAAGTATTTTTACCATCCCTATAGCCACAGCTTGCTGGAGTGGGTTAGAGTGCTGCACGCATTGTCACATTTTAGCAGTTTGAATAGAGTTAAAGCAGATGAAAAGAAAGACCATATCTAAGGAAGAGAAAAACAGGGTTACAGCTTTCACTACCCTTCCTTATATGTGAGGTCCTAGAAATTGCCTCAACTCACTGTGAAGTGGTGAATACTGGCAGCAGCTGTCCAGTAAGTGGAAGCGTAAGTAATGCTTACCCTTGTGGTCTGAGGTACTGCAGGACACATCCCAGCTGACTTCAATTGTTAAAAGTTGCAGCCTAATTAAACCTAACTGCTTGCATCAAGTATTTCTTTCTATGTAACTGGGCCAATGGCTTGTGTGTCTGTCATTATTTGTTCACTGCTTTTTCTACTGCTACACATGCAGTACCATGCCTTTTTCCTTTTAATTCCTCCTGGTGCTGTACTATTTTTAAAATTAGAATAACTTAAAATTGACCTTTTTGGAAAAGAACTGAGTCATAAAAATTAATATTAAACTTGCACTTATTGCATCCTATGTATTATTAGACAATCAAAATACTAAATTCAGAGCAATGATGCACTATTTCATTCCATTGCAGAGAGGTGAAGCTATTGTTTCAACAATTTTATTTTTTTAAATCCATATTAAGATGTTTGGAACTAGCTTTGACTGGTGTCAATATTTTTTTAAGTTTTTTCATAATAAAGTCAATTAAATTAACTTAATGCATCAGCAGAAATCACAGTAAATCAGTATGAAATTAGTATACAGAGCTTTAAAACACTCATCTACTTTGAAATAACTTTAAATTCTCTTACACAGAATTAATGTATTCAGATTAGAAAGTACTGCTACTGATTAGTAGAAATTGCTCTTTTGGATTTTTCAAAAGTCTAAGTGTAAAGTACAGTTCTCTGATATATTAATTTTATTTTATTTCAACCTAGTAATTTAGGCGTAAATAATTAGGAAAACATATTTAGGTTTGAGACTGTTGAAGCCCTACGTATATTAGTTTATATTTTATGTAATTTTTTTTGTGGACTGGAAGATATTCAATGATATGTTGTTTTATGTATTTTAAGGTTTGATTTCATCTGTACATACAATACCCCAATCACCTGTCTGAGTTGTTTTCTGTGGAAAGAGCAGAAGAGCACGATCTAGTCAAAGGTGGTATTATGGTATTTTGGTTTGGAGGAGTGGGGAATGTAAACTCTCTACGTTTGACAGTGAACAGCTGTAATACAGATAAGATCTGAGTGCTCTGTCTTGCCATCCTAATAACATAGAATCATAGGATGTTAAGGGTTGGAAGGGACCTTAAAGATCATCTAGTCCCACCCCCCATCATGAGCAGGAACACCTATCACTACACCAGGCTGCTCAAGGCCTTACCTAACCTATCCTTTTAATGCATTATTTTTAAAGTAATTTTGTATCCATTTTCCTTACCATTAAACGGCAAAAATGAAGATTCAAAGAGAAACACATCTTGTGGGTTTAAGCAACATTGTACTAATAAGTATTAGGTTGATAATACCTGTGTTTATTTAATTTGTCCATCCAAACTCAGTTTCTTTTGTCCTTGCCCTGGTCTTCATAGTCCTATCTCTTTAATTGTTTCTTTAGAAAGCCTCCTAAAGTTTCCTCATCCGAGTTTGTCTTACAGTGCCACTCGTTTCTCTGCATAATCTGTCCTGCACCTTCTCTTTGTTCACTTTATTCACTTTATTCTGATTTCAGAATTTTACAGGTCAGCTGAAAACAATCATTATGCTAACCTATTACATCTCTCCTCTTTCACTTTCTAATCCCACAGCACTCTTACTCCATTACTCTGTCTTCAATCTCACTTTTTTTTTACCCCAGATGATCATTTCTCCCCTTCCCAGATTTACTCACCAGATTTCTTAGCTTTTATTTGCAAATTCCTGCAGAGTTGGTTAATTCTTAAGGAATCATTGATTATGTCTAGAGAAGCCACTAGGAAACTGGGAACTTTCTACAAAAATAGTTTAATTTTTCTCCCCAAAAATGATGGTTTTGTATCTATTTTAGTGGGTGGAAAAAAAATAATGATAAAAAAAAAAAAAAAACAACAAAAACCAAACCAAACCAAAAAAAACACAAAAACAAACAAAAAAAACCCAACGTACCAAAAAAAAAAACCAGCCTTAAAACATTCCTGTTGTTATTCTGCTGATAGCAGAAAGAATTCTGGAATTTATGGATGCCAACAAAAACATCCAACCCCATATAAAACTATCAACAAAACCCTGTCAACACAGGAAGTCTCTAAAATACGTAATATCATCAAGGAATGTTTTCCAGATTTTGAAGTATCACATACTAAAAATGTCTTCCTGCCAAAGTACTGCTCTAAAATATTAACATTACTTCCAGTTTTTACTCCCTAGAAACATTTCCAAAAAAGAAAGTAGCTTCTTTGAGGCCCTTTTTTCTGACTTTCATTCTGAAGTAGCCTAACCTGAACACATTAACAAAGTCTTTTGTTTTGTCTAATCAAGTCACATCCTATAAGAAATCACAGGCATGACAGGGAACCATTTAGAATATAGATTTTTCAGTGTATATTTCTGCATTATCTGGGACAAAACGAGATAAACACAAAATAAGATTAGCTTCTCTTTTAGAAGTGGGATTCTGACCTCTTGCCAAACTCAGATGGGAAAGAAAATCCTGTAGAAGACAGAGCTGAGAAAGAGAGAGGGACTTTCAGAGAAAGCTGTGTTTGAGAAAGAGGCATGTACACAGGTTACTGAATGTTTTTACTTCATATGAGCTCTAAGGTTACAGAATTATCTACTATGAAAAGGGAGGGTTGAACGTTGTGTTGTATCTTTCTCAGAAAGGTTATAAGTTCATTCAGAGTAAGAGAAGCTGAGATAATGGCTGGTTTAAGGCCAAACCATTCAAATGTTGGTGGAAACACAACATTTTCTATCTGAAATAAAACACTGATAAGAAAACATCAATTCCCATATGAGAATGTTTCAAATGAACTAGCTAAGTAATTTATGCTCAGAAGTCTCAAAGGAACTAATGAATCATTGCCAACTTTTTAACTTATCTTGGAAAACTGGGAAACACAGAGATTTGCAAATATTGTCCTATTATCCAGAAAAGGATATAACATAGAATAAGAAATTAACTATCCTACCCATCATTTCAGGTATATAATGGATTTGTTAATTCGTAACTTGCTGGTAATGAACTAGAGATTATAATTATAGTTACTACTAGTCAGATTGTCCTTATTTTCCTGTTTTGTTCTGTTTTGTTTTGTTTTGTTTTGTTTTGTGAGATATCTCTCTGTTTGGTTTTGGTTTTTGACTAGGGTATGGATGGCAAACAATGTTTGTACACCTGGATTTAATTCCCTTACTACATGAAGTGAAAGTTTTTTGAATCAAATACTTGCACATTATGAAATTGATAGGTGTGATGTAGTGGGATTAGAAACTGTTGTTTTCATATAGATATCCAGGATTTTTTTTGATACCTTTCTTTTTTCCATTCTAACATCTCTCTACCTATATTTTATGGCCCTGGTTTCTAGATCCTTAGAGGGCATGAACAAAGAAAAAAACTTGTATTCAAAAGTAACTAAAAAAGAGAAAGTTTAAATTTGTCACATGATAATTCTTATTTCCACATGGAAATGGGGAACTCAGGGGTGAACATTATGAAAGTTGCTAAGAAGAAGCTAGCTTTATGGGTGTATATTGTATACAGTTTGAAAATTATTATATATAAATAATAATTTAATTACTAAATTATTAGATTGATAGGCTATTAAAATACAATGGATGGTTACAATTATGGTCACCCAAACCGAGTGATTTAAATTGTTAAAATAAAAAAAAAAGATTTAATATGTCCAACTGAAGAGGAATATGTAGTCAATTCATGAAAACAGTTTGCATCTACAGAATGTCAAAGCTGTCTTAAAATAACAATGACTAGAACTAGATTTTAGGTATTACCATAGATCACATCCTCAGTCTGAGCTTTCTGTGCTCCTGTGCAAAGAGCTAACAAAACCTCTGAATGGATAAGAAAGGTGAATGGAGATGAGAAATACTGGGAAACATATGCAAAAAACCCCCCAAACCCCAAAAAACCCCAACCTGCCTTTCCTCCCTCCAAAAAAACCCAAATAACCCCAAAAAAAAAGCCCAACAAGCCAAACCAAAATCCAGGAGCCCCAAAACCAAGATTACAGAGCTGTGAATCTTGCATTATGGTGTGAGGAGTAAGTACTTAAATTTATCTGGTATATTGAAGAGAAGTTTAAGAGATGGGTTGATAAATGAGTATAAGTATTTAAATGTGGGAATTATATCTGACAGAACTGAGCTTTTTGATCATGCAGTCAAAAACAAAAGACAAAGTAATTACTGGGAATTGAAATTAGAATAATTCTTCTAGAAATAATACATGGAATCATAGGAAGACTTGGAAAGTTTATGGTTCCCTTAAAGCAAAAAATTAGATGCAATTTCCAACTTGTGGAAGACATTTTACTAGTGGATAGTATAGAGGGCCACATCGAATAATAATGATGTCTTTTCTAGTCTTTGAGGATAGGACTCAGTCCCCATTATGCTTTTGGGCTTGTAAAGAAAAGTAGAGAAATTTAAAGTTGTAGCAGACTTTATTCCTCTCCGCAATCTCATCTGTGCACTCAGAGCAGCACACTATATATAATGATATCTCATAATTTAGGCTGTAAAGTCAAGATGTTTTGTTTCACTTAATATATATCTGCATTAAGCTGTCCTTACAGATTTTTGATTTTTTTCTCTCCTCTAGGGGACAGAATTGGAGACATTCAGAGAAAGGACCACAGTTACCACAGTGTGAAAAAAGAACTGAAAATCACTGTTTACTTGATTTCACTTTGCAAAAGTTCTGCCCAGCTTGCTTTGCAGAGCACTGTGGAGTTTTACCTTCCTTCTAATCATGGAGACAGTTCACTAGTCATATCAAGTCTAACTGATTATTTTGCCTTCAAGAAGCTGGGTGCTTTATAATTTTTTACTCAGGACACGTCTACAAGGGTTTTTGTCTTAGCTCGATAAAATAAAGTGCAAAATTTGATGAGCTGTGATGTCAGGCACATCATTATTTTTTGGCAAGTATAAAGCATATTAAAATATTTAAATCAAATGGATAATCAATAACCATCATTAGGAACAAGCCTGTACATATGGACATATGCAGTAAGAAGGTAAGCAGATATATTTTCAGATGATAAGATTATTCACCCATAAGGAAAGGCTGAGAGAATTGGGTTTGGTCAGCCAGAAAAAGAGGCAGTTTTGTGGTGACCTAATTGTGGCCTTCTGGTACCTGAATGGAGAAGGATCTTTTACAAGAGCATGACAGGACAAGGAGGAGTGGTTTAAACTGAGAGTCGGTTTAGATTAGATATTAAGAAAAAAAGTATTTACTGTGAGGGTGGTGAGACACAGGAAGAAGTTGCCCAGAGAAACTGTGGATGCCCTATCCCTGTAACTGTTTAAAGACAGGTTGGATGGGGCTCTGAATAACCTCATCTAGTGGAAGATGTCCCTGTCCACAGCAGGGGATTGGAAACAGATATCTTTAAGACTCCTTCTAACCCAGGCCATTCTATTATTCTATGATTATTTCACATAAGATACTGTTCACTGGTTTTTAATGATAAGGCTTTTGAGTATCGTTTTATAAGATTTCCCTTGCTGTGACATTATTTCTGCACATCTATAAGTAAACCACAAATATGTTTCTTAAAAAAATGTTTGATAACTCAGTTCTCAAATACCAAAGAAAGAGACCTATAGCTGTGACAGAGGAATTCAGTGGCAATGCAGAAATACCTTTTTATTTGGGAACCTCTTCCTCTTTTTTCTTTTTGAAATGTAGATGGTCTCTCCTGGCCCTTAATGACATGCAGAAATTGAAACAGTAGAAGAGAATAGCAGTCCGCCAAAAACTATTACTCAGCTGCTGATAATGAAGAACCAGCTTCTTCAGGAAGGTACAGCTTGTGTATCATATGGTAATGTCCACAAAGGGATCCTCTCATAATCCTAGACAGAAATTGTTTTGGAGCATGTAGTGAGATGTTTAATATTATTTATGATTCTCCACACTACCACATAAATTCTTATAATAGAAAAGCATGTCAGTAATCTCTTTGAAATGCATTCAGTTCAAATCCTTCTTCAGATCAAGTCTTGACCCCATTTAATATTAGAGTCTGTAGAGACTCTATGAAACTTATGTCTTACATCATAAAATCCAGTTACTGCTGTTTCCTTGCTAGCCTTACTGGACAATAGATATAACATGGAACAGCAGAGGCAGTCTATTGCTCAGTTGCATTCCAGCCTCTGTATTTGTTTCCAAATAAAGGGAGAAGAAGGGGGATATTTTTCAAGATCTACTCGAGCACCTGTTACCTAAGTCATAGAGTCACAGGCAGTCCAACAGACTGCCCTTTCCTACCCTTATTAGTCAACCTTGTGTGGCAAGAATCATAGAATCACAGATTATTCTGATTTGGAAGGGAGCCACAAGGATCAGGAAGTTCAAATCCTAAGTAAATGGCCCCCATACAGCAATTGAACCCATGCTTTGTTTAGCTGTTGCCATGAATATGTCTTTTAAATACGACTGAAACTTTAGGATGTAGTATATATTAGAGGATGGAAACTGAATTTTTGTTGCCTTTGTCTTTTTTTCTCTAGTGTACACTGTTTATATTCTCAACTGTGTTCATCTGGTAGCAGTTTTTAAAGCAGTTCTTTATTTAAAGTGTTAAAATTATTTTATCTTTGTGTGGCACATGAAGTGTGATTTTCAGCATAGGGAGATTGTAGCTCCCTGTGACACATCAATGAATAGTATCTTAGTCTACTGTGATGAAATACTTGCAAGATGCAGGAAGGATGATAGTGATGTCAGCTGCAAAAGATCAGGAAGTACAACTTGATTTGATGACTTTGCACCAGCAATCTAAATTTAATTTCCTCTTTCATTGGGCTGCCATCAAGAATTCCTGATAGTTTAAGCACCCATTAAAACCTCTTTATCATTACTTTTTAGTCATGCCAAAGCAATTGCTATGCCTTCTTGGAGAAAATGAAGATTATTTTGTCTACTAACACTTTTATCCAGACATCATATACTGTTGTTATGAAGATCTGGTAACTAAGCAAAAACATCTGATTTTGTGAAGTATGAAATAAGGATTGTTTATCCCAAGCTTAGCACTGATAAATTGTATTGCTTTCCTGACTCTTTAATTTCTACTAGAAAATGGATTTTTAAACAAGAAATGTGCAATGGCTTAACATATAATTCATTTTTCCCTTAGCATTTGAAGTCACATAATACTGTTTAGTGTTATTATCTAAAGACTCTTCTCGGTGCTGCCAAACAGGACAAGAGGCAGTGGGCAGAAACTGATGCACAGGAAGTTCTGCCTGAATGTGAGGAAGAACTTCTTTACTGTGCAGGCGACTGAGCACTGGAACAGATTGTCCAGAGAGGTTATGGAGTCTCCCTCCCTGGAGGTATTCAAGAACTATCTGGATCAAACCTGTGTCGTGTGCTCTAGGATGACCCTGCTAGAGAAGGGAGGTTGGACCAGACGACCCACTGTGGTCCCTTCCAACCTGACCCATTCTGCAGTTCTGCAATTTTTTCACTTTTTGAAGTCACCAATCTTTTCTTCTGTGAGGCATAAGCCTACTCCAGTCTTTGTGACAATCATACCCTTGCATGCTGGAACTATATTCCAACTTCACACCACACTACATGCCTGAAGTGCACTGTACACACACAAAAAATTTTGTTCCCTCTTGCATGTTTTACCTAGCTAATCTTGTAAAAAAATAGAAACTTGTACAAATTTTGCAGACATCCAATGAAAATATTCCTTTTTAGGAGTTCATTTCTGTATCATACATGTATGGAATTTTGATAGATGTCAAAAATAACCGAACAGGCAATTGAATAACAATATATTTGAATTACTTTAGTACACTGAAAACAAAATTGTTGGTTTAATTTTTAAAAATGAGAATTAATTACTTATGACTTATGTAATTTTCCTGTCCTAAGCTCTTGTCAGATAACAAATTACAATCATAAAACAATATACTATTTTTTTAATGAAATGATTCCAGAAACACATATATTCATCTCTGTTAAAAGCCCATGTCAAATACACTTTCATTGTTTTTGAGAGTCAACAAGTTTCATGATTATGGGACTATGCACAGAGGGAAAAAATACCATAGTTAACATTCTCCTGGTGAGATTTCCCTGTGAAAAGAGCTTAGAAATCTTACCACACTGAACAGTTGTGCTCCCTTGTTCTTGCAGAAATTTCCTGAAGAAATAGGTCAGCTGCAGAAATTATAAGGTCTCACATATGGATGGGCATCCAGAACAAATGTTTAAACCGAGTCCAAGAGGAAAATTAAAGCAAGTGTTATCTCTGGAGCCCATCAAATCCACACAGCACCAGAAAAAAATCACTTCTGAATGTTATTCTGGATTTCCCTCAAAGTAGTAGTAATCTTGAAGAATGATTTTTAGTAGATTAACCTGAGATTTATTAATATCTTATTATAATACACATATTCATTAATATTTTATTACATCTTATATTCTGATTTGCACTACATAAGTATTGCTATAAACAACAGTATTTATTATTGTGTTATTTAATCTTGTTCAAACATAGGCTTTTTATACAATTTTTTTTCAGCCTTATAAAAAAGAAAACAGATTTCAAGTTTGTTATCTAGGTCTCATTGAAAAATGGAGAGACCTTTGCATCCATAAATATTTAGCCTATCTTACAGCTCTCTCCTGGGCACCTTTACAAGACAACTCATTCTCAAACAACCTATTTGCCTCCAGTGACAGCAAGGTAACAAAGGGGCAAACAATCAGCTCAGCATAGAAACCTAGCTTTTAGATGGCTGAAGTCATATGTCATGAAATCTTTCCCAATCTGAAATGCAGATTATTTTTCCTCTTTTCCCTGTAGTAACTACTTGTGTCTCTATAGGCTGAGAATGAGTATGCTGTGTTTGAAAACATTTCCCTTTTATTTGACAGTATTTGTGTCAGGAGATTGCTTTTTTTTTTTTTTTTTTCTTTTAATGAGTATCACAGATTATCAACAATGTGTCAAAAGAATACAGAATAGGTCTTTTTGTTCAACAGAGAAAAGGTAGAAAAGTTACCATGCTAGAAACAATAACTTGATTTGTAGTTCTGTGTTGTTATTAACACTTGTATGTACATACCCACACCAACTGCAGGGAGCTATCCTGAACTTACATGAAGTCATAATCACACCGTAGAGTTTAGACACTTGTCTGTTAGAATGAATACACTTATAATGGTTTCTCAACTGAGAGGTTTCTTACCACTAGAGGGCTCAAAATTGCTGTGTGATTTTATGTATGAATATAGACATAAACGTATATCTACTTACCCAGGCAAGGTGTGTACATCATTCAAATGCATGTGTTTTATTTGTGTGTACACAGGTATAAACACACATATACGCACATACCTGCATTTTAATAGACAATCTATTTTTCTTTTATTTTAAAGATTTTGATCATTTAAATGCAATTCAGATCCTAGAGACGTGTAATAAAACTGAAATTCACTAAATACAAGTGAAATGCTTCTTTATTTTCATAAAGGAATTACAATTTTGAACTTCATTCTCAGGGGGCTGGATTTACATAGAATGCTCATTTCATCAAACTGAATATTGAAAACAATCACAATAAAATAAAGTTCAAACTTCCATGACCAATGCCTGCTGTCATCACATGTTTTATTAAGGTATGTAGACAACACTGAATAGCATGGACACAATTAATTCCTTCATAAATGACTTTCCAGGAAATGTAATGCAGTGTTGCAGAATTGATCACACCAAGCATTTTTGTTTGATTATATGATTTATTCTCCTGGGAAATCTTGAGACTCTAAAGAAATAAAATGTTTATGGAATGCTGACTGTTTTCTTTCACTAATGTGACAATTGTAATGATGAGAGAAGTGGCTTTCAACCATTTTTGTGTAATCCATTTTGATGTAATGCATAATCTTTGGATTAAAAGATAGTGCAATCCAGTTCTTCCACATCATAACAAGGTAATAATGAATAATTTACCCACAAAGTCCAAAAGATAATTAAGTTAGACTTGACAAATACAAAGTTTGAGGTATTGATATTTTCAAATATCAATACGTTTTCAAAGTAATATTTATCTAAGAAATCTGATCAAAAAAACAGTATTTAAAGAACAATGAAGCTTCAGATTATAATTATTAAAAATAATGTATATTGTTGTAGAAATAGGAACATAGACACCAAAATATTTTACAGACATTTATTGCTGTACATAAAAGCAAATTTTCTTTTCTTTTAGTTTTTCAGAATATTTGCCTGTATAGAAAATTGATACTCTTTTTGCAGCCCTTCAGTGTTTTGATTATACATAAAAAATTGTGTTGAAAACGATCACATATATGAATAAAGACTGCTCAAGTGAATGGGCACTTGTGTAACTGAACAAAATCTTTCAGGCTTTGATACAGAATATTATCTTTGACTTTGGGTGAACCACATGTGGCTACTGCCTAAATTGTGACTGGTACAGTTAGACACTAAAATCTGAAAAAACCTCTTGACATATTCATTTACTAGAATCATCATCTTCTGTTGTTTTCTTAAATTGTTAAAAGTTGTACCAAATGTTTCATCTTTATAAAATGTTAAATTCTTAAAAGAGCACAGTAAGATAATTTGGGGGGTGGGTGGGGAGAATTTACATTAAATAGTAAAGCATGATGGAAACACTATTCTATTGTTATTTAAACTTAGCTAAGCTTTAAAATTACAGTTTGTTATAGCCTCATTTCTGTTAACACATTTACTTTAAAATGAAAAATATGTGCCACTAAGCAAAGTCATTTTTGCTTTAAGAATTTTAACTTTTGCATGTTTTGCTTAAAAAAAATAGCTTTACTGGTTGTTCATGATGTTAGATTAGAACTATAATGATTAGAACTATAATTAGAACAATATCATCTTTTGTGTCCTATTTCTGTGTCTAAGGTATTCTTAGTTTACCAATGTTACTTTACTTGGGAAATAACCTGCCACATTGGATGACAGATGTTAAAAGTGGGGGTTTTACTGACTGAGTTGGCTGACATATTCATCACATCACCCTTAGTTCCAGAAGTGATCCTGAAATCAATAAAGTAGACTCAAATGTGCTGAAACTACTTTTACTAGACAAAATTTAAAAGTTTTATAAATTTAAAACACATTTCTGGAAGTGGAAGATCCATTTCCTTAATGACAGCCTACAGATGTCAATGAATTCATGTCAGGAATAAGGTTCTATCTAGGTGGAGTTACCTGTTCCATTACGATCTTAAGAAAAAGCATCCTTATCATATCACACCACTATACAAATTGCTCTAGAGATTTCACATTTATATTATTATCCTTGATATAAGGAGGACATGAAACTGTCAGAGAGCATTCAGAGTAGGTTGACCAAGATGGTGAAAGGCAGGGAGAAGCAGCCAGGGTCACTTGGTCGGCTGGAGCTTGGAGAAGAAAAGGCTGATGGAAGACTTCAACTCAGTCTTCAACTTCCTCAAGAAGAGCAGTAGAGGGGAAGGTGCTGATCTCCTCTCTTTGGTGACCAGTGACAGGACATGAGGAAATGGAATAAACCTCCCTCAGGGGAAGTTCAGACGAGAACCAGATCAGGAAAAGGTGCTTCACTGAGAGGGTGTTCAGTCACTGGAAGAGGGTTGCCAGAGAAATGGTCATGAAACCAAGTTCCAAGGAGCAGCTGGATGATGCAAAAATTTATTAATAACAATCATAATATGAAAATAGCAGTGATTTTAACAAAGATCCTACATGACATAAGAATTGTACCGGATACAAGGAACTGCAAATATGAAATTTCTTACAGGAGTGAGGACTAGAATTCAACTGTATTGGTGACTTTTTTTACCACTTTCAAAGGAAGTACATTATTTTTCATCAGTTGGCAAAAATGTTTTTTCAGGTGGAATGGAGTATGATAGTTTTAACGAACTTTTTCTAAATTAGATAATATTTAGGTTTTAACCTCTGCATAACATCTACATAACATAATCTCACAAGTGAATGGCAGTCATATATTATTTCTATATCTGTAACACCAGTCTTCTATAATATGAAATTTTATTCTAACAAGTGCATTACAAATAAGAAAGTTGACAAGACTTTCCAGTATTAAAATGTAATTTTTAGACCAGTGGTTATCGTTACTCTATTCTTCTCCTCATCCTTGAACATAGTCCATAATATTATTGCCATGACACGCTGTTAAGAAATGCCAAATATTAACCAAACTGTAGTGGATAAATAAACAAATAGAAGCTGAAATTCTGAACATACCTTTTTATAAACTTTATTTTTAAAAATCCAAACAACAAAATAAACCCATGGTAAATATAGGGTTTAGGAGATTAAAACCCTTTTCTATTAACACATACAAAGATTAGAGTTCATTTCCATTTTAAATACGTACTGACATGCATACCAAGTGGGGTAAACATGTAAGACAAGATCCTGGGGCTCAGGATTACAGGGATCTAACAGCAGTCAATCCAAAGCAATGACAGCATGCAACAGAGGCAGGAGGTCCACTTATAAATACTTTTGTTGTGAGCCATGATGAATCTGCAAGCATTGTTGCTAATGCACAATGATCCTGTTTCTGGGTTTTTTTGTAATTTGTACTTTTTTTATGGGCATTCATCTCACTTGCAATGACTCAGTTCTGCAGCAATTTTATTTTTACTGTTTCAGCATATGATTTTTTTCTGTTCTAGAGGAAACAACCTAAACCTTTAAATGAAAATAAGAATGAAAAGAAAAATACAAGCATTTAGAAATTTTGAAACAGTCTTCTTACTTGGCAAAAATATTGCAACAAAAATATTCTGAAAAAAGTGCACAGGAAAAATAATCATGCCTTTTTTGCAAATATAATGTGTAACTTTCTATAACACCTTATTTAGATCTGTTTATTATCAACATAATGCATGGCTATGTAAAGATTTTCACCTTAACTTGTGATTTTTAATTATTGGAAATTGAGTCCTTAGTCTTCATTTTTGCAACTGCCAAATTTTAAATTATATACCAGCTGTTAATTTGTTTATATATAATTAATTAGAAATGAAAAAATGTATGTTCCTAAATACTCTTTATATATGTTCTTATTACATATCCATAAATATATCTATGCAAAATTAATTCAAATTGCCCATCACTGGAATATTACAAGAATCCCTCTTATTGCAAGAATGCATTGCACTTTATGTTAATATCTTTTATATAGTTTTCTTACTCTCTTCACTATTTTTTCCCCGAAGTATTTTGTATTGAATGACTTAAATCCCCTTGAAATCAATAAAACAGTTTTTATCCAGTAGATCCATGGACTTCTGTTTTCTAGAGCATATGAGTTGTTCCATTCACTTTGGTCATGCACCCACTTACAAACATAAATAGCAACCTCATAAGTCTAAGTGAAATATAAATCAAAACCAGTTATATTTTGCAACTAGCATTGAAATAAGAAAGTGATTCTATATCTTGTCAGTGATTAAAGCAAAACTGATCTCAAATTTTGGCACCTTTTCATGTTTCCAGTACTGCTTTCACTGAGACAAAATAAAAAGATGAATAGACCCCAAAAGTCATTAATAATCTGCCACCATTTCCTTCTGGCTCAAAATGGTAACTAAATAATTCAGATAGACTTGTACTACTGATGAGCTGTCTGTTTTAACCTCACTGCACTAAGGAATACCCTTTGTCTCTAGGCAGCATTATGCCTAATCCCTGTGCTTTTTTTGGGGCCAGATAGCCTTTGTGTGCAGCTGACACACAGATACATGTTTTCATGGCAAACTCAGGATATGTGCCAAATCATTCTGGCCAATTTATCCTGGCAGTAAGTTTTAGCTGTTTACCCTCCCCCACCTGAAGACTTTCCAGTTCAGGGGTATTTCGTAGGAATCAATTTCAAGCAGGTAGAAAAAAAACCCAAGAACCATTCTTTTTTGTTGGTGAAATGAAATAATTTCTTGAAGAAGAAATTCTAAGGTGTTTGCTAAACTCCAGAGAGGAATCACCTAAAGTTTGCCAGTGTATTCTTAAAGGTAGCAACTGTTTCCTAAAATCTTGCTGTGCTGAAGATTTAATTTGTAATCTACTGTGATATGATTTTTCATAGTAAGCATTTAAAAAGTGTTTTTGAAGATATCTATATCTCCATTTCAATAATATTAGAGATACTATTATTCTTGCCTTTCCATTGGCAAAATTTCTACCATTATAACAGTATTATACTAATTACTTCTGCTGGAATAGCTTATTATTTGGAAAATTGATTATAAATTATACAGGACAAAATGGAGTTTCGTGGTGGTTAACAGGAGAGTTTACTAGTATAATTTTACTAGAATATAGTTGTCTTTAACAATCTCAAGTAGTATACAGTTTATCAGTGAGCAAAATGATCAGAGCAACTCAAATTTTGCTACATAATTTAATATAAATTTTGCTTACAAGAGAAAAAAATCAATGCCTTTGTCCTTGTTTTTCCTTTGTCTACTGTGCAAAAAGGTTTACTTTCCCCCTTTCCATTCCTTTTCCAGAAACATTTCTGATCTTCTCCACTGAAATAACTTTTGTATGTGAGCTGATCTGTAGCAAAATTCTAAACCGATCCTGATTAAGGTCCTATATTGTAAGACTACATTATTCCAGAAAGGGACTCAAGCTTGACAACACAATCAAAGAAACTAATTTTGCTGTTAATGGATTTCTTTCCTTACTTCTTTTATTGTAAAGTGCCAAAATTTCAAACAAATAAGACACTTGGTGGTGGGTGGACAAGATGACACAGAAAATGGTAATACTGCTAGAGAAATTATAATAACAGAGACTGGAAACAGGTATACTGATTCCTTGAAAAATACCCTCTTCACCGTACTGTTGAAGGAATGCATACGGAAGCATCTGGAGTGAGAGCTGGTGGAATTCAGTTTGTAGACGAGATGCTTCACCAGTGTCCTTTTGTAAGATAGTAACAAAAGGTACACAATCAGTAACACAGTAAACTGATGAAGCTGCACTAGGAGATACTGCTATTTCTCACACATGATATTACATTGTTTCATTACAGTGGAATCACTCATAGTTTATATCCATTTTAATCCCTGAATATCTATTTTTCTATTAAAACCAAAACAACACACATGCAAAAGAACATAAAGAAAACAGAAGATACTACTATTTTTGAAAGGCAATTGAAATCTAGTCTTTATTTTTCTTTCATCCTGAGAAACAAAAGGTCTTTAAATTACTGTACATAGAGATCACCAGAGGGATGACTTTTTGGGGTAAGTGTTCAGTCACTGGAGTTTCAGATATCTGGATTAACAATGTCAATTGTTTGGGAGGGATGAAAAATTACCTTGTCCTGAGGCTATCTTCTTTTCTACACTGAGATCTGGGTAAGTCGTCAGGTAACCCCTTATAAATCTGACCTACAGATTCAGCAGTGAAGAACTCAGATCAACTAAATTCCTCAATTCTGAAGAAAAATCATAAAAAGGATCGGTAAAATTTGATGAACTTTGTCAGAACAGGAGACAGGTGATCTCTCTGCTGAGAAAGAAATGGGCATTGATTTCCTCCTTCCACCACCAGAAAAAGAATTTATTCACATTATGACAAATAGTACGGTCACATTTTTACTGATTCTAAGTTATCATTCTCAGTTTCCCAGAAAAAGAAAGCTACTACACAGCAATGATCTACAATATGAGAAGGTTTAGCAGTTGTCCATGCTCTTTTCACTGAAGAGTATTAACACTTGGCTTTTAGTTCAGGAATACATATAATACAGGTGCACATAATAAAACCAATATAAATGTGAAAAACAGATAATTGGGTCATTTCTGTCTAATATATGTTCAATTTTTTTTCCCAAACATGGGTTTGATTTTTTTCAGGTTAATATTGCTGGAATCTTGGAGAAGTTCCACTGAAATTAAAAAATACTTCCTGATGAACAAACTCTGCTGTATTTAAACAAGCAACAAATTGATAAATTCATCAACAATAATAAGAGTTTAACTGATAGATTATTGGAGGAAAAAAGTGTCATAAACAGAAGATGGATGTTAAAGACTTGAGTCTTCTGAGTTCATCACTAACCGTAATTTTAGTGAAGCCAAAGTTTACAGGAGTCACAGCAATCATCCAGTAATGAAAAGCTGCCAGTCCTTTTGGACAAAGACAGAATTTGTTTTCTTTTACCTAGCCAGGATGTTTAAGAGGTATCGTTTTTCATCCAATGATTATTGGACTCTGTCATATTTCCCATAAGGGGAAAAATGAACTCTTCATTCTGTTAGTCAGATGAGAACTATCCATCACCTCTAAAAGAAACAGGAGATTGAGTCTTGTTCCACAAAGTAGACTTTATCAGATTGATGTCTACTAGAACTTCACCTCAGTTATTATTATTTAGATTTCTATTTGTTAAAATATATGTTTAATTTCTCCCTATTCCTAATCCCCTTCACTTCTAAGCATAGGTCTCATGTCTGTGGGAGAGATTAATTTGAATGCTTCCATTCATATCTCCACCAGCTGAGAATGATTTTAGAAATAGAGCTGGCAAATGGAATTTGTGCTCCATGTCATCTCTGAACAAATTCTTACTGAAGTTACAGAATACATTGTGTGGTAGGACATGACTGATACAGACAGGAAAGAAATCAAGATCTCACAACTGCTTGAAAAACCTCTGGTCAGGTACGCCAGTCTGGAGCTGGCTGAAAACAGAAAAGATGAACAACAGATTACAGATTACAGATTCGGAAAAAGAGGAAAACTCTACTGATACAGACTTTTCTATCTTTTCATCAGTACTTTCTGCACAGATATTACAACAGAGTGGGAGCAAGGTGGTATTACAGGCCGCCACAACTATTTTCACTCGTGCCATGAACAATGCAGGGCAGTTGCCTGCATTTTGCTAAAAGCTGTTCAGTTCATTGCCCCCATCCATGACAAAGACCCAGCTTGCTTTAAACTCCAAGTGACCTCTGCCACTAGAGGGCTGTACTTTATGTTATATTTCCCCCCAGACCTTCACTATCACTGCTCCAAGCAATTAAATAAGGAGAAAAAAGCGCATATTCTGAAGCTTACCTGTAAAAATTAAAACTTTCCTTAATACTAAATCGGTATTGGTTGAAATGTTGATTACCTGCAGCTATCCGCTTAGTTAAGTAGAACTGTTACTAAGAAACTGAGAGGCTAGTTATGTAGTCAAAACTACCTTCTTCAAAAATAAACCTGTCTTTAAACTACAGAAAAACCTACTAAAACTACCAGAAAAGTTGAAAAAGCTTGTCTAAGTGGGATGGGAGATAATGTAGAGGGAAATTATTAAACAAAAGGCATTCTGTAGAGATGAGGGGAGGCACTTGTGAAACAGCTGTCAGTAAAGAAACAGGCTAACACAGGACAGACATCTGCTGAGTCTGAGGAAATTAGGTTTCAGGATTACCACTTTTTCCTCTAAGCTTATGGAAGTTAGATACACAAACAACATACCCGCAAATCACATTGAAACCTTTTCTTATTCTACACTTTAATATTTCTGTTGTTAGGATGAAACAATATTTATGTTTCAAGAATGCAATCAAGTAAATGTTTTATAAGCTAATTGGAGATCCCAAAGGGAGGACTTGCAGGTGCTGAATCCAATCAGATCTGTCACATAATTAAAATTGGTGCAGGGGGCACAGTAAAACAGATGTGGTCTAAAAACCAGAGAATTGTTTGTTTCAATGTTGCTACAGATGAATGGGACATAGTCAGTGAGATAAAGAGAGCAGTGTTACAATTTATCCAGTTCCACTGCGGAAATTGACTCAAGATGGCTTAATTCGAACATCGTGGGGTTTATTTTTGTCTTCAAAAGTTTCTGTAAGACATTCGCTTGGTTTACAAATAAAAAGAGGCCTCTTAGGACTGATGACCCTACCGACTGGACCCGAGATTTACAAGTCATGCTGTGCTCTTTCTGGCTCAAATACTAATAGAATTCTTTGGCTGTAACTTAGTAAAGAAAATGGAAGAGTTAGAATCAGTCCCCAGTTTGCTGTACCATAATTGTGTCAGCAACTGCCAAGGTAACAGAAGCCTAGAATTTTATTTCAGTCAGTAAACTAAGCAATTATGAGTCAGAGTATCTTAGATACAAAGGGTATATGATGAGTAAGAAAGTTCCATTTTTATACAATCATTTTTCTGACCATATATGCTATCAAATTGTTACTGAATCTGCTGCATCTATTTCATCTGCTGGCAAGGAGGCTAGATATCACATTCCTGGGACACAATTCCCAAAGAACTCATTGAAAGTTTCCTATGTACAGTGCTGGATTGAGTTCTTAATTTGCGAATGCATTTGGGCAGGAGCCTGTTTAGATGTTAATGTGTGCACGGTTTAATATCCTATAATGCATTACGTATCTGGCTTGCAATTTATAAGCAGAGGTGATGTGCTATATATTATACATGATATGTGTATTTTAAGTATTAAAAATTGTTTGGGGCAGTATTAATGGTAAGTGATTACTAAAACTAAGGCTGTCTCCCAG
The DNA here is from genome assembly GCF_041296385.1 of Aphelocoma coerulescens. NCBI lineage: Eukaryota > Metazoa > Chordata > Aves > Passeriformes > Corvidae > Aphelocoma > Aphelocoma coerulescens. The sequence goes on along the minus strand of NC_091019.1, from coordinate 38,738,145 downwards.
GGAGCTTAGAATGGAAATTGGATTTCATCCACAAACAGCCAGGTTTTAAGCTCGTGTATTAGGAGGAATCGAGTCAGCAGCCATGCCGCGCACACACACACATCAATACGAATTTAGCACAGAGCGTGGTGTAATGCAATAAACACACGTACCTAAATTTTGTACGGAATTGATGCTCCAGTACTGACCACTACCGTCACAGTTACAGCGGGTTTAGAAATTTTTTCAAAGGAAACGAGTCAATAAATAGCAGAGAGTCAAACAGTAAAAATGCTTTTCTGGTGCACAGACAATTCCCCGCGCCCTGCTTACCCATCCCCCCGCATCTTACAACGTTTTAAGCGTCCACCTGAATAACTTGAGATTTGTAAACAGAAATAGCCTCCGCCGCAGTGAAATATCTTTAAGTTCTCTACGAAATATTTAGGTAACCAACGCGGCTTTGTGTCGCACAGCTCCAGCTAGACCGGCTGTCACAGCATAACAATAATATCTTTATTATTTCCTTTACAAGCCTGCGCGATGCAGCCCGGCGCGTCCCCGGCTCCGGCGCGGAGCGGCAGCGCTGCCCCCCGCCCGCCCCCCGCGGCGGCCGGCAGGGACCGAGCGGGGACGGAGGGAGGGCCGCGGCCACAGCGGCCGGGTCGCGCCGCGCCGCGCGAGTGCTGCAGCCAGCCTCGAGGAGGACACGTCCCCGCTATCCCACCGCCTCCTCGGGCGATCTCAGCCGTCCTCCCACGCAGCTGCGGGCCTGTGAGGCGCAGCCTGTAACCCAGGTGACGCCGCATCACGGCGGGGACCCTCCCGAGGCGGCAGCCGGCCCCCGCGCACTCCCGCCCCGCCGCCGCCCCCGCCGCAGAGGTTAAAACGCCCCCTCCTCCCCTCAACGGCTCTGCCGGCGGCGGCCCGGGATTGGCGAGACGCGTCAATCCCAGCCTCTCTCTCTTTTGTTCCGATTGGCCGCATCTCCCGCCTGTCTTCGCTGGAAGCCCCGCCCTTCTCCTTTTCACCCCCCCCCAATAACCCCCCCCGTCCCCCGCCTGCCCTCGTACACCCCCGTCCTTGTGCCCCCTCCCATGGTTCTAACCTCTCCTGCCTTTAGGGTTTCTGCGGTGCAGCTGAGGGTGGCGGCCCCAGCCGGTCGCCCGCGGTGCTGGGGCTAGAGCGGAGCAGCGCCGCACCACCCCGGCAGCGATCCCCTTCTCCACCCCCGTGCACACGAGCCCGACAGCGAGGGAGGGCACGGGAGCCCGGGAGCGGCGGGCAGCTGAGCCGCAGCGTCAGGCGCGGCACTAGGGCGGGCAGGGGCGGAAGGGGGCTCAGAAACAGCGTGAATCATCTCCCACTCTCTCCCTCGCCCACCATTTACACCGCTCGCTCCCTCCTTCTCCCCCTCCCTTCTTCCCTCCCTCCCTTCCCACCGATTCAGTCTCTCTCGTTCTCTCTCCCCTCCTCTCCCACTCACTTTCTCCCCTCCTCTCCTCTCCCACTCACTCTGTCCTCTCCTCCTCCTGTCTCACTCTTTTCATTCTTTCCCCTCCTCTCCTCTCCCCCTTTCTCTTCCCTCTCTCGCCCCCCTCGTTCCCCTGTCTCCCTTCTCCTCATCTCCTCCTGACACTGCACTGCAGCTGCTCCTCCAGTCCAGTCCTGCCCGCTTCCCTCCCTCCTTTCCCTTCCCTCCCCCCGGGTGCCAGATAAACAAGGCGCGCAGCATCCTCGACAATCCCGATCTTAGCTCTACATTTTCGAAAAGGACAAGAGAACGGGACGAGCCCCCTCCCCTCCTCCTCCTCCTCCACCCCCTTCCTTCTCCTCCTCCTCCTCCTCCTCCCCCCTTCCCTCCCTGCCCCCCCACCACAGAAGGGAAGAGACAATTCTCCTCCGAGCAGCAGCAAACATGATGGCGGCAGCTCCCATCCAGCAGAACGGGACCCACACCGGGGTTCCCATAGACCTGGACCCGCCGGACTCCCGGAAAAGACCGCTTGAAGCCCCCCCTGAAGCCGGCAGCACCAAGAGGACCAACACGGGCGGTGGGTATATCCTCTGTCACCTCCCTCCCACCCCCACCCCCCCCGCCCAACCCACCCACCTCTCCGCTTCCCTACCTGCCTGTCTGCCTCTTCCACCCCCCCAGCCCCCCCGCCCAAAGATTCCCATTTCTCTAATGTTATCATTCATCAAAATGGCGTCGGTTTTCAGCATCTACCAGTCTTTTTATTTAATATCCACGCTGGGGCTGCACAGCCGTGACCCTACGGAGGCGAGGAGGGAGCACAAGGGGCTCCCGCAGCCCAGCTATCTCCCTCGCCCGTTTAAGGATGGGCGAAAATAAATGGCAGCTGGAAGGAGACGGCTCTTCCCTCCTTCCACATCCTCGGGGTCGCAAGTTGAATTTCAGCCTTGCCGTGCGTTTTCCTCCTCCTTGGCCTCACTTCCATTGTCAGCGCGTACACGGCGTGTGTTTGCCGTGCCGAGCCGGGGGCGAGGGCTGGCTGGTGGCGGGGGGAGTCGCCCCTCGGCTGCGGGGACTCGCTAGTTAACATCCTGCTGTTCCTGGAGGAGATGAGTTATAACGGGACCAGCATCTCCTTTATCCGTTTGCACTGGAGTCGTCATAACAATGCACCGAGGCAGAGGTGAATTTATTTGCCCAATGTTGAGAGCAGCGGTCTGACTATACATAGTGCATGGTTCCCCAGCTATGGTAATAGGGGTGGGCACCACTGTCACACACAGGCACTTACTGAGAAGCTTTATAGTCTCAGGGAAGGGAAGTAAGGTGAACTCAGGTAATTTCTTCTGCTTAGGGGTAAAAAAAACCCCAACAACCAACTTTATGAAACAGGTTTCATGATATTTTGATATCTGTGCCAATGGGACGTTGCCATAATTACTGGGGGGAGCACAAGTCTGGGGAACCAGCGTACCCCCATTGCCTTGCACTTCTTCAGAGACAGTTATGGAGAGGTCCTCAGACTTCAGTGTAGCTGGATTTAGCAGTGGCATGAGGGCACTAAAAATTTTGCAGTTTCCAAATCAGACTGGAATCCTGTTTTCTTTCTCCCCTCCATTCATTCTATGTATTTTTTCCTGTTTCCATGGTATGCTGTAGTGCTAGTGATGGGTAGAGGACTGGCATTGTCTATCTTGTCACCTTTTAAGTGTATTTAAAATAAGTGACTTAGCCTTTTGATCAATTGGGAAAAATTCTTCTTAGTGTCCTTTAATTAATGAGCTTAAAAGAGATCATTGTCGCTTAAGAAGTGCTAAAGGAATACATCAGGATTACTTAGGCAAGTGATTCCATCTGCACCATGTTGAGTTGTTTTCTTGGCAGTGGCTGAAATGCTTGGAATAAAACCCCACATTTTGGGTGGGTTATTTGGTAGCAGAGTAGTCGTTTTGCTCACTTAAGAAGAATGCAAGCAATAGCTAATTGCTGTTCTCATGTGTTTGCTAATGACAAACAAATAGCCCATTAGAATTTACAATTCGTTCTTTCTTGGTTTTGTCATTTCTTTTGCAGTATTTCCAAGCAAGGTTGTAGTTGTCACTAACCACGTTTTCATGCAGGGCTTTAGTTTTTTTTAAGGGGTCTGATCATTTCTGCATGCTGTGGTTACCATTGCAAAAAGAAAATCTACCTTTGAAATATAATTTCGGTATTATCCTCATTCTTTTACTGAAATAAGGAACCTATGTAGGTTCTTTGCTTAGAATAAATGTAGATATTTTAAACTGTCAAAGGCATAGTCTAAACATGTCTTGTATAATGACGCAACTGGTTAGATGTAAATGCATGAATTAGTGGAGGAGTTTAAAGATGTAACCTTTTGTTTATTTGTGGGTCTGGGGAGGAAAAAATGACAACTTATAAGCCATATTAACCATGTATATCTCAATTTTTCAGAGGATGGCCAGTATTTTCTAAAGGTCCTCATACCTAGTTATGCTGCTGGATCTATAATTGGGAAGGGAGGACAGACAATTGTTCAGTTGCAGAAAGAGACTGGGGCCACCATCAAGCTGTCTAAATCCAAAGATTTTTACCCAGGTAGGTGCAAAAATTAGGCAATTCTTTATTTTAAATTCCCAGGCATGTATGCAGAAGTCAGTGTGTTTCATGTATTGATGATTAAGCTTCCAGTGCAGCAGGAAGCATTATGTCTCAGAAAAGTATGTTACAAAGTGCAATAGTGAATATAAAGATTCTGTCTATTTTGGTGTATGCAATGGTCTGAACTGGACACTAACTGCTTGAAATAAGTTTAAAGACATTTACAATATTTCTACAAAAGATTATTTTCATTAACATTGATTGCTTTATTTTTTATTTAAAAAATATTTAGCTTTAAGGAACCAATGTGACAGGTGGCGTAAAGATAATTGTTCGTTTGAAGTTTCCAGACATTGTAATGACAATTAAGCTAGAATGAGTAACAATGAGAGACTGCTTCTTAAAGAACGGGCCATTTACTTTAAATCCATTATGTACCTTCTTTCTGCTTCACTGCTTTGTTCATTGGCTCTGGAGTGAAGTAAAGACGACAAGTGCTGCTCTTAAGATATTCTTTATCTTATGTTTATCATGATGGTGGAAGAAAACTCTATTATAAAACTGAAATGCTTTGGGTGAATAAAAGAATTAGCATTTTATATTAGCTGTATTAATGCACAGGAAAAGTTTTTTAGTATTTGAGTGTAACAGTAATAAATACATGAATTAGCATTCCTCCTTTATAAGATTTCTGAAGAGAGAGTCTTATATAATGGTGGACAAGATTTTAGCTTCTGCAGTTGAATAATTGGGGTTTTTTACCTAAAGATGAACAAATTAGCATTCTGTAATTGAACTTTGCTCCAGAGGACTTTTAAAAAACTGATACAAAATAACACAGTTGACACTTTTGTATTTTGATTTTGTGATTTTGAAGAGTAACTGGTGATTTAGAGTTGAGTTAACTAGCTGCTCCTGACTTTTTTCTTTTGGAAAAATAAGAGCTGCTTTGTATTTGATCTATTTTAACAAGATGACTGAATTCTACAAAATAGCAAAGGCAGTTGGTATGGATGTAAACAGACCACTAACATTGGAGCATTTAGTTTTCCTGTCCTCTAACTTTACTGTCAGACAGAAGTGGATAACTTTTTATTAACAGAAATATTGTGGTCTATTTACAAATATGATTGTTGATGTGGAAATTCTAATGCACCTGTTGTATGTCTCCTTAATGAATGTAGTTTATAATACTTAAATGTCAGAGATTGAAGTGATGCATGTAGATCTTTTTCTTCCTGTTGAATGTTACAGCTTATGAAGTGGTGCTTGTTGCTTTTGAGGCTTTTTCTTTTTTACTTTTTTATAGAAAGCTAGGAAAAACACGATCCTTTATTTTGAAAGGTATGATAGGGTGAAAAAAAAATCAGTGTAGAATTGTGAAAACTCTTGGAAGAAATAAAAGCATTCTAAAGAGCCTGATTGCAGAATTAATAACATAATCTGTGTAAAGAGCTGCAATAGTAAATTAAATTCACTGTCAATAGATGAAAATGAAATAGATTTTCTGCATTATACATGAGGGGTTATCAGATATGCAAGGATGTTACAGAAAATTGGTGTTTATGAAGAATATTCCAAATACCAAATTACGAGCCTTTTCATTTTACTACAGTTTATTTACACTCACTTGGAAAGGATGCTCCAAAGATTAGATCTTTTGTTCAGTGCTCTACTATAGTTCCTCTGTTTTCTGATTAAATCAGAATTACTTTTTTTTGTATAGGAAATTGTAAAGATGCAGCAGTAGTAGCAGAAGAACCTTTGAAAAATAAAAAATCACAAACTAGAATGACATGAGAAAAACATTTGCGACATAAATGTATTCTCCCTTAAAATCAGCAGCAATAATATAAATAAGTAGGGCAGGGACGCTCAAGCATTTTCACAGTAACAGGTGCAAATGAAGTTCCAGTTCGACTTTATACAGTCTGCCTTGAATTTGCAGCCATGCTGTGTCATATGGAAAGCGAGCGTTTTAAGGAAGTTGGTGGCTGATACCTGCTAAAGCATGGAGCAGGGATGGGAAATAGATTCCAGCGTGGCCAGCTCTTGTTAGTATTTCTGTTTGTGTCTGACTACCAGCCCATGGAATTTTCAGAGGTCCTGTCATTCCTTGAGCTGATGGCTTTTGGGTTTCTTCCAGACTCTCTTGCTCATATAACATTAGGGAATACAAACCTTGTGAAAGAGCTAAGATAAAGTTATGGTTTATTTTTCTTACGAAGTTTTTTAAACAACTGCTGTTTTCCTAATAGATATTACTTAGTCCTTACCTCTGATGCTTGTGACTACAAATTTGTTTAATGTATGTTTCACTGTGGAATGTTCTGTCATCGAAGCTTCTATGAAATTTTCTGTATTTCCAAAAAGTTTTAGAAAAGTAAACTCCTGTTTGGAAAGGAGGAAGGTGCTTGTAATACAGAAGTTACGAGTAGTTCCTATGATCTAATAGTGTTTTTTTCTTTTCCCTGTGATATAGGACTTCAGTATGCAGACTGATTTCTGTTGGAATTATTTTTGTGCATCAAAAGGTGACATAATTACTGAAGAATTATATGGCAGCTCTAATTACAAGAATTTGAAGGAAAAAACAGCTTTGCATTGAACATTTTAGTTTACAAGATAGGAAGCAGTATATAAATACATTACCGTCCACTACAGTTTTATTTTTGAGTACACAATTTATTGTTCTCTTTTCAGGTTACCCGCTGACTTTTTCTTGTTGTCTGGACTCCCGCAATTTGACTTTGGATATTGTGCATAGATTATCCCTGATTCTTTTCTGTTCAGGCTTGTCCCCCAAGATTAGCAGAAATAAAATTAAAATGGCAAAATATGCCCTACTTTTAAACTAAATGGTGCTGATCTTTCTGCATAGCAAGTACAGTGTGTATTGACTACTAGGTTTTGGTTCAAAAATTAAATACAGATTCAGCCAACTTGATAAAGAAAGTGGCTATTCTGTGAAGCTATTATACTGTATGTTTTTTTGAATAATACAAGAAAGATGATTTCTGTTGTATGAAGCTGTCATTGCTTATGTGTTTCTCATTCTGCATCATAGTGAGCACCGGACTCAAAGCTACTCAGGCCGTATATATTTTTCCCTTGCGAGCGCTGCCGTACGCGCTCTCTCTCTCTCTCATGCATGCACTCACTCTCTCCCTCTCCCTCCCCCTCCCTCTCTCTGCGTTCCCACCCCAGTCTCTCACATATGCACACACATGCACAAAATTATGTTGCATCACACCATGTTGTTTATCTTGCAACAGGATCTTGCCTGGTCTGAACTTGGTGCTTGAGTGAATTTGAGCTTGGTTGGTGTTTTTCAATTTATTGGAATATGATGTCATAGGTGTACTTAAATTAGCTATATCAAAAGCAGAGATTAATAAAAGCACAGTTAAATGGGGATAAGGTTTTACTGTTTTTAGCAATATATTAGATGTGTTGTTCTTATAGTAGATTTCCAATCATCAGTGATCTCAATGTTTGGAGAATATAAAAGGTGGGCGTTTTCTCTTCCATCTTGTGTAGAGAGTGTATGAAGTATTGTATGGCTATTTTGTGCTTTTACCAAGGGACTTGTATTTTTAGATGTTTTCTGTTTAAATATCAGATTTTTTAAAAATTATTTGTGTGTTATGGGAGATAGTCCAGCTACCCATTGTGTCAGTGCCCTTCTGAAAAGTTTCTTATTCTGACTCTTAAAAACCTTTCAAAAACATTGAATGTGTAAATAACACATTAGGTTACAGGAATTTATAATTAATAATCTTATAGCATCATTACTCCTATAAACTGCTGGGAAGGAGAAAGGTATATCAAACTTGGCCCTCCATTATTATTTTCTTTATAGAAATAGAGTTTGCAGTGTTAATTTGTAAGTCTTAAAACTGATGAAATCTAGTAAGGAAAGGAATGTTTTAAAAATTAACACTTGAAATTATGTTGAAGTGAGATACGACTCTTTCAGGTATGGAAAAGAGTAATAGAGTTAGAAGTGAGAATGGCTTTATTTTTTAGCTGTCTGTTGTCTTGCTTCCTTGAAGGGGTTTGTCATACATCAATAAATACGTCTAATTTTTTTTTCTTGATGATCCTGCTTTTTTTCCTGAAGTGTTGACATTAGCTAATTAGAGACTACATAAGTATATATCTAAGATTTTCAGATTCTGTTGTAAACATTTACTTATATGAGTAACTTCAGGGGTAATGGGGCTGAGGAAATTACTAAATAGTGAGTAGAGATTTCAGAGGTAGAATCTAGAGCTGTATAGATTTTTTTAAAGCAATCACTGATCTTTGTACTAGTTAAAAAAAAAAAAAAAGAGACCAACCACCAAAAACTCCCAAGTGTTGATTGCCAGCTGTTCAGAGAGATAATTCTCAGTTGGACAGTTGTCTGTTGCCTGGTTACTGAAACAGAATAAAAAAAGTTAGCTTGTTAGCCAGCAGATCTGTAGTATTTTGCATTTAAAAGGAAGCTGAAACTGAATACGTAACTTAGTAGGATCTTGAGATTGTTACATATCTAACTTGTCCTGTGTACTATCACTTAGCAGTGTCTCATTTGGTAGGCTTAGAGAAATTTTGAGAAGTTAAAGTAGAAATTTGGCACTGATTTTTTTTCTACCTGTAGGGACTTAGGTTAATGGGAGAATCAACTGTGACATAATAAATGGCTTTGGTTTGCAAGAAAGTGCTGTGTCTTTGTCTCATATAGAAGGGTTTATAACAACTTCTGACAGATTTGGAATGGTTAGTCTAACTTTAATAAATGACATAGGCTAACAACTAACTTTGTTGTCAAAATAAAGAACAGAGTGAGGACAGCTGTTATGACAGGGAAATGCTGCATTTTAACTTTTCAACATTTTCATTGTGATTGCTTTTACCTAGGTTTCAATATAATGGAAAACCAAAGTATTTGGTTAGAAAGCTTATGCAGATGAAGGTGCTTCTAGTAATAGCATTGTTTTTTGATAAAGCTAGGATTTCTGTAAAGCAGTTATTCATTTAAAAAAATTAAATAAGACTTAAGTTTTCCCCTTTCATGAAGTTCAACATTTCAATACAATAATTCAATAGTTTTTTTGTAGATAGATCCAAGTTTTAATGGATTCTTGACAGAGAATAGGTGTTGGAGCTAATATTTAAAAAATATAAGCAGGGAATGACTGAATCTCTTGTGTTCCTCTTCTCCCTTGTGCAGTAAACAAAACATGTGCTTGCTTTTCTTAGCGGGTGCAACCTGTAACAAGCAATATCTTTTTCAAATACTCTTTGATCTTGTTTGTTCTTTAATTAATTTCATTAGCTTAGATATTGTCCTCAGTAGTTGACCAGAGAATTTATTTTGTCAAGGTTCAGTAGCTTTTTGGCCAGGGAAGAAAACGTTGGATTTAGTGAATTTGTCAGACTGGCCTCTAGAAATGGAACACAGGGTGGTTAGGGAAGAGGCTTGCACCTTATTGCTATCACATTTCTGTCTTTGGACACAGTGCTCGCATAAAGTTAAGCAACAACTATTAAGATGTGACTGGCAAACGTCTTGGAGACTCATTGTTGCGTCTTGCAGCAGTGCAATCAGCTTTCCAGTCTATCTTAGAGTTTAGTTTGTTTCTTAACTTTGGTCAGTAGGCCAGTGGGAGTTAATGGCTTGGTGAGGAGTATCATAGTTGTCAGTTGTCCAGTGTCGGAATGCTGCAGGTAATTGGGCTGGACTGGTGAGAGCTGTGGCCGTGTGCTTCTCACGTTGCACTGCAGCTGCTGTTGATCTTAATTAATCTGACCCTCAGAGGCTGCAGTGTCATGGTATAAAACGCAATACATAGTAGAAATTGGAAGGCTGGTTTTCTGACTCTTATTGATGGCCATGTTTCTAGGTAGGCCTTTTGGTTTTTCTAATTGGATTTGTTTGACACTAGCATAAAATTCTTAATGTACTTCAATCTAAAACTGTAATATGTTTTTCCTGTTTATCAAATCTATCTGTTGAGTAATGAAGCTGGTGCACGTGTTTTTAAAATGTCATGGTTATAATGGATTTAGCAAAAATATTTGTGCTTATTCTAACAACAACTATTGTCTGTAAATGAAAAGAATTATACTGTGTCTGGTATGAATTTCTGATGTAGTGTAGTATGTTTTGTAGTGGGAATGCTTGGTGCTTGTTTTATTTAGCCCAGTCTTGTGGTCCTTTTAAGGATTTCTAGTAGCATGGAAACATGGAGAATTGGAATTTGGTATTTGGCAAGTGGAATCAATTATTGTGCTGTGCATGTGCAAGGTTATTAATTTACTGTAGATATATGACTGTCTTTATTCTGAGTGCATGACATAGCTTTTGGAAAATATCAGGTTCCTTACATTCACCCTGGTATTCAGGGCCATTTTCCTTTCCCCCAGAGGAAATATTAAACTATACTTTAACCTAGAGATCTTTTAAGAGTTACAATACAGATCTGTGTAGCTCTATTCCATCCTATTTTTGTTTTGATTTCAGGAGTTTCTCCATCCCAACCTGTGATTGTTCACAGCATTATAAAGATCAACTACATTGCTTGTATTTTGATTAAAAATAGAGAAAGGATTGTCAGAATACTCTGCTTTAAATTTTCCCTCTATTTCATAGACACGTTAAATATTTTAATACATAAAAATCACAAGTATCTAAATTCCTATCCACCCATATAAACTTGTTTTCATTTTAACATATTGATCATTAATTATGGTTGAATCTTACTGGGGTTTACTTAATATTAGATATGCTGTTCTTGATAATAGCCAAGCATTGCAATTCCTTTGCAAGAACTTAACTATTCTTATTGAAATGTCAGTTTAAGACAGTCTTTGGAGACACATCTATGAAAGGCAGCTCCCAACTGTACAATGCTAGCATGCTTTTGTAGCCTTTGAGTATGAATTTATCACTCTTTGCTTCAGCTAGTTATTGTTCTTCTTGACTTCTGAATTGCAGTAAATTTTGTGTAAGCTTTAAGTGTTCTGCATAATTGGTGGACAAAATTAAGTCTCCTTTATGAAAGGTTGGAGAACATAGGTTGATGTAGGTGATGTAAATAACGAGCTATGTGACCAGAGAGCACTTGAAAGAACAGTATATTAGGGACCAGGTTTAAAGTTAAACATTGGTGGTGTGATTGACCTGAGGTCAGATGCCTTATGAGTGAGAGATACTCTTGCCAACTTATGTATATGAAAGTGGTTATGTAACATTAGCATTTTTTGGATATAAAGAAGCATGAATCTTGGACAAAATTTCGTATTTACCTGGTCTTGTAGGTTTTGATTTTGAAAAGACTAAACATCTGTTTTTCATCGTTGATCTCTCACTGCATCCTGCAGGGCCTGTCATCTCAGCATTGACAGGATCAGATGAAAAATACAATCGATGTGTTGACATTTTTTTGAGAATCACTCAGGTAAGATTACTTGTTATACAGAACTACAGTGAAATTCATGGCTGCTGCTAATGTTTCACCAGTTGGAGCCTTTGCATTCTCAATCATTAATTAAATTAGATACTGAGGTTCTCTGCATGTTCCCTTGTTTCTATTTTAAAAGCACTTTTTGTGCCTTGCTCAGTGCCATTTAACTCTCTTGTAATTTCCCACATAAAGAGCTTCACACATTTGTACTATTTTCCCCCACTTGATAGAGTGGCACCTGTTTGCTTGAATCAAGAACCATAGTGCACACCTCCAAAGCTCTTGGAAGATTTGTATGTATTTTTTTATTCTCAAGTAGTGACTTTAGTCCTATTTAGATTCTTCATGGGCAATATGGGGAAGAAAATTCTCTGTAGAGAACCAGATAATCAGGCGCAGCAGCAATTTATCATCTTCCTAGTGTGTTCTCAATTCTGGCTTTGAAATAGTACATGAAAAATTACAAATATTTAACTGAATATACAATGTGGAGTTTTTATAACATGAGTTATTGAAAATATTTATATTAGGTCATGCACTGGAAAAGTAGGAAATGACGTGTCCATTCAGATGGCTTTGTTGAGCATCCAGTGTACTTACAAAATTAAAACTATGATAAGAGTGTATTCCAAAAGAGTTGGGCTGTGAAATGTCATGGCTGTAAGGGAAGGGGGAGGAAAGACCAGTTGGGCCATATGCCAGTGTTGGAGCTTGATCTAACAGTGGTTTGCATTTTGTCTCCGTCTATAATCTGGTGTTAGGAAATACCAGAGTGCAGGTAGGGTAGTGTGTAGTACAAGTAGTAGCAGCAACAATTCAGGTGCTGCCACAGATACTGTTTTGGCAGCAGTATTGAGCTGGGGTTATAGAATATTTGTTTTACTGTAATCTGGCAGTCTACCAACAATTTTCCTGAGGAACACCAGAAAAAAAAAAAAAAGGGGAATAGGTGGTTTTTTAGTGGAGTTTTGACCTGGATTTGAAGAAAACTTCTGTGGAGCAAGAGAGGGTCTTCCGGCATTCTGTCTGTGCTGATTTTTCAAAGGTCTGCAATGAAACGCTGCTACTGGATGCCTTAAAGCTTTATAAAATGATTTGTTGCAAGTGTTAGATGTAGAACATGTATGGGGTTTGTTTTCTGCCTTGCATGTGTGTGCACACTTCATTCTTTGTATGTCTTCTACTTACGTTATTAGGTGAACACTTGGCGACTCTGTCATCTAAAGTAAAATTTGTATTTCCCAGGAATTCCTTATAACTGTATAATTTCCTAACTTCTGATTCTTTTACTGTGCACTACAGTACACCAAAGTCTGCCAGTTTTTTGTTGAGATTAGTCTTCATCAAACAGCATATAATTTCCAGCATAGCAAAATGCTCAAAAAAAAAAAAAAAAACACAAAGAAAAAGGAAGTTGTAACTTTACAAAGATTCTTTTTTAGGGATATATGATTTCGTAGGTTTGTTTTATGTTGGTGATGCCAAGTGCTCATCTAGTATTTGCACTACCTTTAACAATAATAAAATATGTACTTTATAATTTTATAAGATTTGTAAGTTCTGTATGGATCTACATCTATGACTAGCTGTTCTAGTAAGTGCCAACATGATACATGATGAATGAATTATTAATGAATTTTTTTAAATTTTTTTTTTATTTTTTGATTTATTGGTTCATAGCTAGCAAGATGGTTCTTTCCCTGAATTGCTAGGATTTAGAAAGAAAATATGGTTCCTCTGATTTTAAATCAGAGTGTTAAAAAATATTTGAGTGTACGTAGAAATATGCGTAACTGCTAGTCTCAGAACTTTAGTCTTGCATGCTCTTGATGGTTGAAAGTCAATTAAATGGGCAGCTGTATTTGTCCCATTAGGTTTCCTGTACCTTTGGAAAACAAATCCCCCTCAGTTTATGCAAATGTTTTATACCCTCTAGTTTAGGAGACATAAATGGATAGTGGTAGCGAGGTCAGTGTTTGAATTAAGGAAGATTTTTGTAACTAGTTTATCTTTATTTCAGTTTTTTTAATGGTACTTTTTTGATTAGTAACAAGAAGATTCTATTGTTTCTATATTGTCTTTTCTAATGGCTCTTTTGTTTGATAGTAATTACTAGTTGAAGCTGTGATGTTCAGAAGTAGTTCAGCTCTGTCCTTCACACTTTATTAGCTTTGCACTTTCTGATTTCGTTGGTGCAGACATAAGGACACAAAATTTAGTCATCCATAATTGTGAAATAAATACCTTGATATTTCCCTTTTCCAACACACATTAATATGCTCAAAATGAGGAAAAAGAAGCTTCTCTTTATTAGCTCACTTTGTCCTTTTTTCAGTGGAATCATATGTTGTGTAAAGGACTACCATGTGTTCTATGTTGACTGGTCCAGGAACTTGTGAAGTTTCATCTTGTGCAAAATTCTTTGTGAGTGTTTTCTTTTGTAAAGAAGTCTCTGCTTGTAAATTTTGACAGCATTGTATTGGTTGCCTGAAGATTTTTGTTGTTTACCGTTAAGAATTTTGCTTTTTACTAGGTTGGCTAGTTCTTATTTGGGTGCTATGTTTCTCCCAGTACAAAATTTCAGAGGTGATTACAACAATTTGCTAAGGATTGCAGTATTTCACCTGCATGTAAGACCTGATGAACTTCTTAAAAATATGAGTGTAGTTAGATGGGCTCCTAAGATAATGCAAGGATTTTTTTTTTCTGTGAAATATTAATGCATAGGAGTTCAGAATGGGTGATCTTAATGCCCTTGGTACTTATAAGCATGGAAGTGTCTTATTTTGGATAGGTTTTCCCTGTTAAGGATTCTAAGAAAGCATACAGGAGTTTTGGTGTAAATTAATGTAGATTTGTAGGACTGGTTTTGTGTTACAAGGTTTTCATATTGCAAGGTATGCTTACTTGGGAGGCGCAGATAAGCTGATGACGGCCATCTGATATTCAAGTCAAGTGTGCTTAAAACTACAAGTATTTCAGGAACTAATATAAGTTTCATATTTTTAGGATGACCTACTTCAGTAGGTCTAGAAAGAGGTGTGATGTTGCAATGCTGATTTAGAGGAAACAGTGCTATTAGTGATTATCTGCTGAATTATGATGCAGTTTATTGGCAAACCAAGGGAGAATGGTGGCATACTTTGCGAAGTGGTGCTGGTTTGAAAAGAAACAAGTAGGTATTCTGGAATCCTTATAGGTAAGTTTCTATGTAGTGGGAAAGACCAGCATACCTCAGAAAATTTGAGGAGAGTTTGTCACTCCATATTGAATAAGTTTTGAAGTTTTCACTCTGCTTTAAGGAGATTTTATTGTGTTAATCCCTTTAGAGTGCAGTAGTTTTCACATAGTATTTACATGCTGCATTCTAAGGGGATTATAATTTCCTCCATTTCTTTCTCCTTTGCTCAAAAGCAAAAGATGGTTTTCATCTTGGATACCAGCACAGGTGTTTCTCCTAGTTAGAAATAACTTGTGTTGCCTGCTTCAAAATGTGGGATGTCCCCAGTGTTTTCCCTCTTCCACTGGGGAAGTTGAGGAATCTTGCTGGATAGGCCATGTTATACTGTGAAGATAGTTAAAAATACATATTTAATCCAAAAAATACTATGTGTATGCTGCTTATTTGGGGAAGTCAGTGATTGTGTGAACAAGTATTTAATTTCAATTTTTAGTCTTTGAGTTAGTTTTAGAGCTTCAAGTTTTCCCACTAAAAATCTTTTGAATTCTGAATCTCAGTAGTAATTCAGCACGTCTAAGTGCTGAAAAATGAGTAGTTCATTTCGTAAGCATTTTAACACTAATCTTTTTTACTTCTGCTTTTATACTTGCTCTTCAGAATAGGAATTCCACCATTAAAACCATCACTGATGATACTCAGATAAGTAAAACTTCCAGTTTATATGTAGGGTGAAGATATTTGGATGCAATCAAAACCTGATGAATTGTTTCCCATTCTTTGTTTTGCTTGAGGTCAAATATTCCCCCAGAGGTGAGCATTTCTCCAGTTCTCCAGGTACAGTTCTTCTATCTTTCCACTGCTGATATTCTATTGCCTTAAGCAAAAAGAAATAAAAATTCTTTCTTGTCTCTTAAGAAGGAGGACTGAAAATTATAATTTCTTTCCTATTTTCTGCTGCCTCCCACAAGAGTAAGTGGAGACACTTGTTCAAAGGCAGTAATAATACCAGCAGTTTTTGTATACAAACATTAGTTTCAGGTAAGTACTGAATTTATGCAAGGTGGAATACACCTCCAGTCTACATAGTCCCGAAGTAGTGTGTTTAAACATAGGGATAGATTATTAGTAGTATATTTTAAAAAAAGAAAAAATTCTAGTTAAGGTCTTTTGCTGAAAGACTTCTGTCATTCTAGGCGTTTTCCTTTTTCTAGCAAAAGAATGTTTTGTTGTTTTGTCTTGTTTTGTGTTTTTTTTTTTCCCTGGTGCTCATTTATGATAGTTAAGATTTGCTGCTGCCACCTTTTCCCCTGAGTTGTGTTCTCACCATTTTCTAGGCTTGTAAACAATTGTAATCGAACTTACCTCAGCTGGCTAGAGGTGTTTGAATCTGTATTTGGAGATGTCTTTCTTCCTACATTAAATTTTATTATAGTCAAGTAAATGATGCGCACAGGAATAATGCAAGTACTCTGGTAAGGATATTGTAGGGTGCCTTTTCAGTTATAAAAAGATATATATAAAAAATCAGTATATTATACAGCTTACCATTATGAGCTTGCCATAATGTTCTCCCCTTTTAGGGTAAGAGTTTTGTAGTATTTTCTTTTAGTTCATGGTCCCTTTGCAGGAAACACTACATTGGTTTAAAACTTCCTTTTAAATTTTAATGCAAATATGTAAGCCTTTACTAATGCCAAAAGCAGAACAAGTGATAAAAACTTAGTGTATATAATCAATAATCTTTTGGAATTGTCTTAGTCTTTGGTTAAAAATGGCCTGATTTCTTGATCTTTATGTATAGACTGGCTTTTTAATATATTTGTAAATGTGTTCACTAATTCCATATAGGAAAATACTGGCTTTATGTTAATGTATGCTGGTCCTGCTAAAAGGTCCATTTTAAAAGAGAAGCGTTAGATCTAATCCAGATTCAGTTACAAATCCTCTTCAAACTAAACATTTTCTAAAAACTCCTTCCATTTGCAAATAATTCCTCTTGCTGCAAGTACTAATTTTTGTCTTTTGTTTTGATGTACTTGTTTGATTTTAGTTTTGAAAGGTATAAATCAAAATTTATGAAGAAGTATGGAACTGACTAAAATATCAAAAAAAAAATCTAAACAATTAGTGGGAAGGATTCTGTAGAGTTTTAATGTAAAATACTAAAAGGCACAGAAAGACTTTCTAAAAATAAACTCTAAGGATATATTTGAATTTTGGCTTAAAAATAGTAATTATGAAGTCAAATTGTCCTATTTCTGGTTATTATTATATAAAATGTTTTGACCCTTCTTTTAGAAGGGTTATTTGGACTTTTTATTTGGGGAAGACTTGAATTATGTATGGAAGAAATCAAGTCCTTCCTGCTTTTCATTAAAAAATTTTAAATACTTTGGGTTTTCCTGTAGTACAGTTGTTTACATAAGTCTTTATTCTTTTAAAATTATTGTCCTTATTTGTTTATTGAAAATAGAAACCTAAAATATATTTTAGTGTTCAGATTCTAATGCCTTTCAAATTATTTCAGAAAAAAATTAAAAATTATTTTTGCATGTATTTAAATTTGAGATTAATACAAACCTTTTGTAAAGGTAATTACAGGTTCAAGGACTTTATGCTATTTCAAACTGGAAAAAAAATGTGGAGGCACTTTTAGTTAAATGTATAATTATTCTCGTGTTTATAATGTAATCTGTGTTTTTTAGAGTGAGACAGTATGTTCAACTGTATCCTGATATTATCTGCTTTCTGTTGAAATTATCAAACACACCACCTACAATTTGTGAGAACCAAGGGAGACAGTGGAAAATGCATCTGATGACTAAGCAGCATATCATTATTTTTTACTCTTGGACAAGAAATCCCAAAGTGTTTGGAATGGCTACTACATAGTTATTTGTCTATTAAGGTGCTATCTGTTCGCACATTTTGATTTTTATTGTCTAAAAATACATTGTCCTGTTTGAGTTGGAAAAGGAGAGATTAAGATTACATAACGTTTCATGGTAATTATGTGTGAGCTCTTTCCTTATTTGAGCAAAGAAACATTAAAAAAAATCCCTCTGAACAGCTGAAGTGACATGAAGCACCAGCTGGGGAATCTGAAATAAAATATTTTAGGGCATGATTTGTACTAAACTGCAATTAGAATGTATGATTCTGCACTAGCAATTGTTCTGAGTGAGGTCAAATTGCACATGAAGAAGGAACACAAGTGATGTCTGTCTTGACTGCAACTGATGTCTGTACACGTGCTATTTCACAGTATTTTTTTTCACATGCAAAACTGGGAGAATCACTAACTTGATTGTTTTGTTTGTTTATTGTCAGCTAAGACTTAGTGTGTCAATAGGTGAATTAAAGACTCGAAAGGAAGAAAAAAATTGAAAATACCATTTTTGAGAAACATGTTCTTATTAAAATTAATTTTGCACCCAAATATTTTAATAATAGGAAAATTAAGAGCATTTCTAAAACATCAGAGACTTGTTCCAATGTATTTTTCTTCTCTTTTTAAAATTTTTTTAAACTTGTGCGTGTTAAAATTGCAATATTGACCTACTGGTATTATAAAAAGATAGCATTTTCTGTTTTCAGATAAAGCTACATTTTGACACATTGTTTAAAAACTAGAACAGCTCTGCATATGAAAACACAAACTGTGATAATTAGATAGTATGCCATATGTGGTAGTTTAAGTTGGCATATATCTCAAATGGCATGTTTAATGTACTGTATTACTGGAATTAGTAATTTTACATCTGAGAGCTGTTAATTCTGTTATACTCATTCCCTCTCAGGAACCTGTAGGTAATGATAGCAGATATTTTTCTTTGCAAAAGCCTGTTTCTGATAAATTAAAACAGTTATAAGCTGCTGCATTTCTAATGGAATCTTTGACTAGTGTATAATTCATAATGTTTTAGGTGTTTCTAACTACTTCAGAATTCTAAGATTTCTTTTTAATAAAGATACAGTTGGTATTGCAGGATGGTCAGGTTTTTTTGCTTGATGAAATATCTGTAGTGAGGAAAGAGGGAAGGTCTGTTTTTC
The DNA here is from genome assembly GCF_041296385.1 of Aphelocoma coerulescens. Taxonomy (NCBI): domain Eukaryota; kingdom Metazoa; phylum Chordata; class Aves; order Passeriformes; family Corvidae; genus Aphelocoma; species Aphelocoma coerulescens. Next base: position 38,719,397 of record NC_091019.1, on the reverse strand, counting down.
CATATAGCCTTTTTTTTTTTTTTTTGATGTAGAACTTCCCTCACTTTTTATTAGGGCAAAAAATATTGTTAACGCTAAATGCTTGAGAATTATTAATAGTGGTTAAAATCAACATACCTGGCCTATCTCACACTGTGCAGCTGAATAGTAATCACTGATCATGAAACTTAAGGGAGGAAAGAAAGATTTCTGAGTACAACTGGGTATGCCTGAGATGGAGTTAAATTTTCTTTTTCGTAGCAACTTATATGGTGCCAGGTTTTAGAGTTGTGACCAAAAAGCGTTGACAATACCTTCATCTTCTAACTCCTGCAGAACAGTGTTTGCACAGTGGCAGGGCCTGCTCTGTTTCTGACTGCCCACCTCCCCAGGGAGAAGACTGGGTGTGCCAAAAGAGGTTGCCAGGTGGATAACCTGAACTGTCTCAAGCTATTCCATGCCATATAAGATCCTAGCAAAAGAAAAGAAAATTTAATGGAGTGGAGAGTTCTGCATGCAGTTTGCTCAGAGAGTAGCTGGGAGATAGATGGTCTGCCCAGGGGCACTGGTCTTTGCCTTTGCATCACTTGAGTCACAGAATCATTAAGGTTGAAAAATACTTAGGTCCAACTGTTGTCCCACTAGCAGCACCACCATGTTCACCATTAAGCCAGGCCCTTAAGTGCAACATCCACATGTTTTTTGAACACTTTGAGGGATGATGACTCCACCACTCCCCTGGGCAGCCCATTCGAATGCTTTACACCCTTTCTGTGAAGAACTTTTTCCTAATATCTAATCCAAACCACCTCGGGTGCAGCTTGAGGCCATTTCCTCTTGTCCTGTCACTGGTTGCCTGGGAGAAGAGGCCAACTCCCATCTGGCTGCAACCTGCTTTGAGGCAGTTGTAGAGAGCTGTAAGATCTCCCCTGAGCTGCTGCTTCTCCAGGCTAAACAGCCATAGCTCCCTCAGCTGCTCTTCGTAAGACTGTGCTCCAGACCCTTCACCAGCTCTGTTGTCCTTCTCTGGACATGCTCCATCCCCTCAGTGGCTCTCATGTCGTGAGGGACCCAAAACTGAACACATCATCTGAGGTGTGGCCTCACCAAGTTCTGAGTACAGGGGAATGATAATTTCCCTGGTCCTGCTGTTGGAGGCCAGGATGTCAGTGGCCTTCTTGGTCACCTGGGCACACAGGCTCATATTCAGTTGGCTCTTGACCGGCAACCCTAGGTCCTTTTCTGCCTTTTTTTGTGGGCTTTTTATTTTCTTCCTATTTTCCTTTACTTCCTGTAATATTTTTTATCTTTATCCATGATTTTTCTTGGTTTTCTCTTAGTATTTTCTTACACCATTCTGCGGAGGAAGGGGAGTGAGTGAGCAGCTTTGGGGACTTATCTGCTAGCCAGGATAAAGCCAACCACAAGGATTATTAATCTTTTTGTGTTGTGCAAATATTTTGCCTTTCTGAAAATGTAAAGGAGGGTGATAGACACCCACTTCACTCAATTTTGTCTTTATGTACTGGCAAATGCTACTAAGAGTTGCAAAAATTAATTGAATTTACAGCTTTTGGTGCTGGTTAGGTCCTCATCTGTTTTCTACTACAGACATTGTTGGTGTGCTTCTAGGCTGAGTATACAAAAGGAACATAGTATAGAAAGCAACTGTGAGGGATCTTTTGGGAAGCAAATTCAAGCAAAATGTTGGAAAATAGGTGTGGAATGGACCTCATGGATTAGGGACTCCATTTCTCTGTTGTACTTCCAGACAAACCCATAATACCCCTTTTAATGCCTTCCACCTGCCCCAAAATTGAGGTGATGCTGCCAGTTCCAAGCTCCTCCACAAGAGAAACACAGTGGAAAAGCTGTGAAACCCTTTAACTCACTGAAGAGATGTTCTAAATACAATAGGATAAGCGTGACAAAGGAAAATGTGCCCTATAAGCTTGGTGCCTGTTTGTATGAGACTATTCAAACAAGCTAGTGCGAAGGTGAGACTTTGATAGCAAAGCAGAGGAGACATTTCTTTTTCCTTCACAAGAAAATGAAATTTAGTTAATGAAAAGAATTGCTGTCCTTTTTGACAGAACTGTTAACAAGACACGATACTCATGCAGTCATACTCTTGGGTCATTAAGTCCAATTCCAGCTCGTTGCAGGTAGCTATCATTCATAACCCCACTCTATGAAAGACATTTTAAAGACAGATAGGAACTTCTAAAATTGCACAGTTTCACTAGCACTGGGATTTGCTGCTCACTCAGCCTTTATTCGTGAAAATGTGTGATTCCTTTCACAAAAAAGTGGTATTAAGGTAACTTTTTATCTTTGAGAAGTTGTGATTTAACAGTCAAGTGACTCCAAGTGTGGTGTTACATGAATATCTGATCAAGTTCACAAATTAATAATGTGTGAGTTGAACATCAGTTTGATTGGTAATGAAAACTGTTGAAATTAAGCATGGCATTCTAGAATCTTCACCATTACCTTTAAACCAACCATACTTTCTATTAATTTGTGTGATATTGTAGTTATATTTTTATTCATGTTCTGTATGCTCATCAGCCTTTTTAAAGCTGGTTTCCCTTCTGTGTTTCAGTTTGTGGTTTTCTAATTGTAGTAAATATTTGTTTATGGAAGGGGAACCAATTGTTTCCACCCTCCCCAGCCTAAACCAGAACAGTGAAACTTAAATTCGAGTAATTGAAAGGCTTCAGATGTTCAGTTTCCTGTTGTTAACCTGTTGTATGTGAAAAGGCTGTGGAAATGGGTTTATAATCTTGTAATTAAATACTACCAGGGTTGTGTATGAACAAATTGCTGAGGAGAGGAGTGCTTACTAGACCACATGTTTAAGAGTTTTGCCTCCTTCAGGTCCTTTACTGTCATTGATTGTAGCTAATCTATAACCTCTGGGTGATTGCTTGTATGGTACTACTGTTGTCACTGCTTTGGCAACATGGAGTGTGAGGGGAGATGTGCTTCGATTTGTTGCAGTGCCTTTGCAAAGGCAGGCAAGAAATCAAAGCATTGATTTTTTTAACTCTAAAAATTTGGTCCCATTTGATAATACTTTCATAGGATGAAGACGCTATTTTTCTAGCTCAGTCTCAGCAAGTTTCAAAATCAAGCTTTGAGCAGTATCCATAGTAATTGTTATAAAAAAGGGACAGAACTTTTTATTTTGGATGGGTGTTGCATGCCTGTGCAAATGTAAAAATTAGGTTATTTGAGAGATATATGTGCCCACGTAGGTATGGGCAGTGTGGTGTTAAGTTAGATACAGCTTACCTTTTTGTTCTTGAGTTCTGGTATGACTTTCTTGTCATTTCCATATCTTTGGTTTTTCTTTCTTGTTCACAAATGGTTATATTTTTGGTGTGGCTAACTCTGAAATTCCCAAGGTTGCCTGAGTTAGGGAGTGATGATGATTTCTAGAAAAGGGACAAGAAAATGGAACTGCAAAGAGAAAGCACTTTCAAATACTTCATTCAAGCAATACTCAGCTTTTTGAACTCTAAACTCCTTGTCTTAAGTTTCGTGAAAATTACCAACTTCTAAATTGGAATCTCAAAAAATCAACATCAGGATATTTTGTGAAAGGACAATAGGGAGGTTTCTGATTGCTCTGGGCCTGTGATGACTACTCTTTCCTTAAAGCTGAGGTCTAAGGAAAGGTTTAGCATTTTGACTGGCTTAGTATTTTAGATGTAAGAATTATTTAATGTTTCTAAATAAAAGGCATTTTTGTTCTAAAGTAGCTAAAGTTGTTAACAATACTTTTTTTGTAGAGGTCATTGATTTTTTTTTCTTAAACTTTGATTTGATCAACTTAAACTTTGAGTGACTATAGCTGTACCTTTCAGCAGTCTACATTTCTGTGCATAGCTGAATAAGAGAAGCAAAAGTCATACTGAAATAGTAACAATAATTCCTGGTTTCGTAATACAGGAATTTTGTAATAGAATTTATATTAAAATCTTTTCAGATTATGTTGCATGCACAGTTCCACTTTATTTGTAACTGAGGGGTCATTAAATGTAGATACATTTGTGTATAACAAATTTTGGCAGTTCTAAGTTCTTACAGATTTGTGTCATAAGTGATGCTAATACCATTTTTTACAGTTGAAAGTATTTTACAGTTCAAGGTTCCCTTACAATATGTGCAGTGTGAGATTGAGTATATTTTAGGTTTTGTGACAACAACCTGATCTCTGCCTACTTCCTGAAGAAGATTATTGTGTCTTGACTGATTACGTAGGAACTGATAAGATTCCCGTATTCTGTCCCACCTAGAAATGCAGAACAAAAATCTGTTATGGTTTAGGAGATGAAAACAGTTTTGGAATTAACTTAATGTAGGAATGTGATATGTATGTTTTATGTACACACCACATATGTGTACTTGTATAACATTTCATGAAAATTTATAAACATTAAATAGCATCATTTTAGTGCATTTTTCTAAATTAAAGTTTACAGGATGAGTTTGGTAGGTTTTATCATGAAAATTTATGTCTCAGAATCAGAAGTTAGGGGAGTGGTTTTGTCTTTCTTTGAAGAACCTACAAAATTAATAAAACCTTTCCAATTACTCTCTGTATATGTGTAGCACATTTGATTTTAACGGTTATGTTAATTTTTAGGTTTTAATTAGCAATCAGGATAAGTAAATACTAAAAGGGTGCAGTTACTTTGTGACTGTCATTTAATCTTGCCTGAATTTAAAAGCTTTTTTGGTGATAGTTGTGATAGGTGGTACTTTAAAATATGTAGAGCTAAAGCTCTTTACTCCATTTAAAAGAAACTATTATTTTTCATTCATGATTGATGTGGAGGAGAGCTGCCTTTAAATATTGTGACTGTATTGCTTTTATAGAAATCTTATCAATTTAACACACTCTATTTATCCTTTGTTTTATCCATTATTTTGTTGCCATCATTCCATACTATCGTATGAACCCCAACATTTTACTTCCTAGGATAAAGCTGCAGTCAAAGTGGAGAGCTTCACCTCACTTGAAGTGGTGGGCATCTTATACTCTAGCTTTCTTTCTTCTGCTTGTGTGTACTTGTTCAATGGTCTGTGAACTTTATTTTTCATGCAAGTGCTATACTGAGTTGATTTCTAAAAAGTAATCTTAAGTTCAGTTGTGTCCCAAAAGGAGCTGCAGTACTTTTGGTAATTGTGGTACTACATTTTTATGTCTCGTTCTTCCCTTCTCCCTTTTCTCCTGCTAGTTTTGAAGGACTTTTCACCTATCCATGTAAAAACTAGATTCAATTACAAATACAGAGTGGTTCTGAATTTGAAATTCTAGAGCATCTGTTTCAGAAGAAACTTTCTTAAGTGTGCATTTTATGTAGTTGATCATGAAGAACTCTTTACTTATGCAAAGGGAGAAGGTTATATAAATAGAGGAAAAACTCATATCATTTAGGTCAGAATGTGAAGAACTTCGGTTAACTTAGGCCCTGAATATTCAAGTAAGCAAGGAATTAAACACTGCAAATATGTTTCTTGGGGTATCTCTAAGGTTGTATAAATAGAAAAAGAAGAGAAGTTTGCAGATTCAGTGGAATAATTTTATTATTTTATTCTCAAATTATGTTTTACCTTTGGTTATTACTTATGCTGGCTCAGAAACAAATGAGGAACAGTGGTGCCTTTTTTACAGTGTATGTAGGAAAATGGTCTTTGGGAAGTTAAGGCAAAACTGATGTATAAAAAAATAAAACAAATCTGCATTTTGTTAGTAAAAAAAATACTTTTATGAATATGTGAACAGACTTCATTCCTAGTTAGAAGTGTCACTGATGGAGTACCAACTTGTCATTAGCACTGTCTTCATATTCATGTGATGCTGCTAGCAGGGATGCTGTTTGATCATGATATTGCTGTCCTTATGCTTCAGTACCAGTATTGCATTTGTTTTATGCTGTTATTCTCCATTATTGTGTTAAGAGCCAGCTTTGAGTTCAGTGGTCAGAGTTACTGTGTTCTTTCATGTGGTAGATATGAACAGTTGTAAATTAAATTTGACCATTTGTTGCATTCAGGGTGTTTGTAAATTTAGTAATTATTTCAAACATTACTACTGTAAATTTGATGCGACTAAACCCCAGACTATTAGCTGTAAGGATTCTTGTGTTGTCGTGCAAGAACATTTATCAATATTTGCTACTTATCTAATATTTTTTAATATCCCATATTCTTATTTACGTAACTTCATGCAAGTGTAAACTAGAAGACTAAAATACCATAAAAGTTACAAACAAAGATAATTAAAGAATAATTTAAAAGAAAATTTTGAATAGTCCTTCAAGAGGATTGGGACTGACTTCTCTCTGCTGTTGATAAGAGAAGTTTAGTTAATATTATTTTTAAGTAACTGAGAAGACGAAGAGTGGACAAATATTCCTGATAGCCATTTGTACAATCTTCCTGTTTACGCACATTTTTTGTTCCAAATCTCACAATACTTGCAACAAAAATGTCTGATAGGTGTTCTAAATGAAGTAGCATCAAATTTTAAGGACTCTATTGAGCTAAATTCAAAGTTAAAAAATTGGAATAATATGAGCAAAGACAATATCTATTTTTATAGCTTCCTAAAAGATGTGCTCACATATGTTTATTAACAGAGTCATATTCTCTAAACTAGAATTTTGAGTACCTAAATGAAATCCAGGAAAAAGAAGAGTATGTTTTAGGGAAATATAAAGTGGAGAAGAAAGGTGGTCAAACTGTAGAATAATAGTTATGGTAGCCATTTTTCTAACTTTGATATCCATTGACGCTTATTGTGGTCATCATCCTTGATGAAATTAGTGGAAATAAGTGAAGTGATACTTCACTCATAAGTTATATCCTTATAGCTCATTTAATTTATTTTGTCTAGTTTGTGATTTTAAAAAAGGAGAAAATAGGAAAAGTTCCTGTGTGTATATATAAATTCTGAAGTATTTTAATCTATACTGTCTCCATAAGTCTTAGCAAAGCAAAAAAAAAAGAAGGTAGGCTTTATAGCACATTTGGAAAGTGAGTTTGTCAAAAGTGTTTTTGCTAGGGATTAATCAAATGTAATGGTTAGCTTAAAAACAGAAGTCATCTTAAAACTAATCTTTAAACTACTCTTAGGTAGCTGTGGTAAAACATAAGTGAAACCTGATTTTATGAGGCTCAAAGGAATTGCTGATATATTTCCTCCATCCTAGCTATGTGTTGTAAAATGCAGCAGGTAGGTTGAATTTCCTTTTGGTTTGTGTTTTTTGTCTGTGATTTTAAGTAATAGAGGTGCTCTATTGGAAAATTTTGCACTTGATAATTTGTTGTCATAGGTAAATCATCTGACTTATTTCCTGATATATCAAAACTTAAGTGTTTATTTCTTTTTGAAGGTATTTTACATAAGGCATAGTTCTATATGGCATGTCTAGGCTGCTGTAGAAGACTGCTTTTTTTCTGTGTGTGTTAAGAGGGATGCTGATTGTTGCTGTTCCCTGTAAGGGAAATCATTCTAGTGCAACAGCTTAAACCCAAACAAATTCCAAACATTCAGATGTCATGGGTCTAGGAAATCCCAGACACTTTTTAATTTTGTACTTACAAACTAGATTTCCTGAGGAAGCTGTGAACTTCTGTACAAAAAATTCAATGCAATTAAACAGCTAATTATCAGAATGAGATTCAACCAGATTACCTGCTGCCAAGATTTCTCAACTAAATTACTTAGGAAAAAACTTGAGGAACCCATTGCAGACACATATTAACAAATGTGTTGTAGAATGCTGTAGTGTCTATAGCCTTCTGATTCTCATGATAGTTTTGTGTTAACGTAAACTCACCAAACTCACCAGAAGTCTATTATTTCTGTTGATGATTTGAAGGTATTTATAAATTTTCCTTGGTCAAATAGCAAAACTGAAAAGGTTACGGATGCCTTTTTCTGACAAGAGTAAATTTACTTGCAGTGTGGGATTAAAAATTAAATATTAAAAAAAAAAAAAAAGGAATATAGAAACTTGTCCTCATTATCAAGCATTTATTGCAACTTCCAGGAAGTTATCATTGTAGAATATGTTTTCATACGCATTAAGTGCATTTAGGGCAGTGAGAGGCTTTCTTGGCTACAATCTGTCCCCATACTTTTCTTATTTTTTCACTTTTTTCCCCTTTTTTCTCTTTCCATTCATTAAAACATTTGGATGTGGAAGGGAAGGAACAGTATTCCAAAACAATCCACATTAGCATGATCATGGAAGATCACAATGGTAGTAGCTGTATGCAGGGTGTGATAAAAATAGTTACTGTGTGAACAGCTGAACACTGGGAAGATGCACTAAGGAAACATCTTTCTGTAATGGCTTCTTTTTTTGTTTCAGAATAGTATGTTTCATTCAATATGGTGCTTCTTGCATTCTTATTTTCAATTCAAACATTTCAATCAAGTGCATATGGAAATCAGAACAAGTGCAAGATAATGAGTGTTCTGCATAAAATTTAATGGTGGTCCAATTATGGCTGAAGATGTTTTATATCTTCTAACAGACAGGTGTAATAATGAAACAGATTAACTGCACAGGTTCAGGTCTTCTGTTGATTAGGTAAGAGAGAAAAACCATTTGCCTCATATCTGTTTTATTCTTGAATGTCAGAGAGTTAACAGTGTTTCAAATCAGTGTTACTAGCAGACTGAAAGGGAAGAATATACTGTTGACTTTTTTTTATTTTTCAAAGCACGTGGATACAGAATGTTTGTGTTTCAACACTGACCTTGATTAAATGTGGTAGAGGAGAGTACTTGCTGGTACTTTTCTGGTAGTCATATCCTAAAATAAACGGACAGCTTAAAGACCAGTTTGGAATCAGTAAAATGTTTTGTAAGTCCCTTAAGATCCAAGAAAATAAAAATAAATGTAATAGTAGTAAATCCCCAAATAAATTCAAATACAAATCAAAAGAACCCTACCCTATGTATTTTGAAATGCTTGATATATTTTTTCATTTTCAAGAGTAGGTCCAATTGCACCCAAATGAGACTGCATAAAGTATATTGTCTGTTACATGCGAAATTTCTTTCCCTTCTGATTGAAAGCTTACTAATCTTACTAATAAATTCTGAATTTTTAATTTCTTGCTTCTTGAAACAGAGACAATAATTTTAAAAATGCTTGTTTTTTATTATCACTTTTTATTACAAAACAAAATGAAATCTTTGTTCAAAGCAGAAGAAAGTTGAAGTACATGATACTGTTCCTTTTGTTGCCAGTTCTGTTTTAGGTATCTGTGTCTCAAACTAGATCCAAAAGCTAGCAATAAAAGAAAAAAACCACAGAAACTTTACAGTGTTAATGGGGATTATTTTAAGGATGTGTAATCTTGCTAACTAAAATCTATGTCTTCACTGAATTGAATTCTCATCTTTCATTCTTTATTAATTACTGTTTTTCAAAGACTTTTTCTGTAAATTGAAAGGAGGTAATTTTCAGTTTTGTGTTATAGAATGCCTTTTTATAGTAATTGTCACTTTTTAACTCTTAGTTTCTGGTAATGGGGAAGGCATTGTTGACAGGAAAGAAAAAATGTGGAAAAAAATATTTACTTGTGATGCTTTTGGTGGTATTTACTTAATGACTTGTCATTCATGATTATACATACTTACTGAATGGGTAGAGTTAATATATTGTTTTGTTATCATTGTGCTACACTACCCTTTACTTACTCATAATTTAAGAAAGCCTGCGCAAAATAAGATGTTACTGATTGCTTGTGATTTGTCTTCTAATTCTCATTTTCACAGGAGTTACTCAAAAATTGAAATAAATAATTATTTCAGCATCCTTCAGGTGTAAGATGTACTATTCCTAGCTGAATTTTATATAAAGTTTGGATATCCAGTTTGAACTTGCATAGAATTACTTTCTTCAGGATATGTACTTTCCTTTCGTAGTTCCGTATATTGTTCATGAATGGTTAACATTGTGTTTGCTTGACTTGTTGCTTACCAGTTAAACTGCTTTTGTTTAAACCTGGATATTTATAAATAGTGTCTGAAGTGATCATCTGTGAAAAGTTACTCTGAACTGAATTTGTTAGCACTGTACCCCAGAGCATTATCAGGCATTTAGTTTTCCAAAGTTAGTGTTCATTTCTGAATGAGGAAATTCTTCCTTATTCTAGGCCACCAAAGTTAGTCCTGTTCCCTTATCATGGTTCTTCACTACGACAGATTATGTTGTCTAGTTCTTCCACTTTGAAATTAGTTGTGTACTAGTTGCATTGTCTCTTGGTTTTGGTAGCTATCACAGCTGTTCAGTTACCAGGAAAAAGAATGGAAGGAGAAGATACAACAAATGTTTAAAAACATGACCTAAGGTACCAACTCAGTAGGTATAAGAAAGCATCAGTCAGGATAATGTGTAGGAGTTGTGTGGGCACAGAATACTGGCTTCTTCATGTAAATTTTTCTTTTAATTCCTGTGCTTGACTAATTTAAGTTGTTCAGATAATTCTGATTTAACTACTTTTGATTTTGGAGGCAGGTGTGGTGGGGGAGGGCTGGTGAAAAGCACAGCCCTCATGCTGGTACGTACAGATTTTCTAAAGAAGTATTTAGGACATAATATGAGGAAAATACCTCATTTTTCATAGTTCTATTGGAAGTTACTGATTCACTTGCTGAAACTTGGAAGAAGTAGAAAACAAACCAGCTGAAGGCAGAGATCCAAATGGTTTGGCAAACTGAAAACTAAGTGAAGACAGAGGCACTATTATTTATAAATCATATTAAGTGTTAGGCAGTCTTAATTATAAATGAAACCCATCAATATTATTGTTAATTTTTAGTCAAATGGTCTAGTAATTTGTAGAAAACTTGATGATTCTACAAATTTGGAGAACAATCGCTTGAGTTCTGTAGCTTTTTTCCACAAACCAAAGAACCCTACTACTTCTAAAGTCACCAGCTTTTATTCTGGTTATTCAAATTAAATTGAAAACAAAGTTATGTTTCGGTTCCGTGGAAGTGTTGGGGGTTTTGGTTTGTTTGTTTTCTCTTGTGCAGAAAAATGCCACATTGAGTTTCTCCCACATTGTTTGTTGTGATGTGACAAAACAAATCTGGCTTGCGTGTGAAACAAATCTCTTACACTAGGGAGGCTATCTTTAATAACAGATGAAATATGGTTGTGGTAGTTGTGGCTTCCTGAGATCACAGAGACAGAGACTTGTTTGCGTTCATTTGGTTTTCTTTTAAAATTTAAATGTACCACCAACTATAATTTACAGTTTCCTAGGGAAATTGCATTTAATATGTGGCTTAAAGTGTGTTTTCTGTAAATACCTGTGGTTTTAAGATAGCTGTATTTTTGGTTAACTGGATATGTTCATTTATTCAATAGCAGTCTTTTGGAACCACAAAAATGAAAAGCTTTTAGCTTTGGGTTTTTTGGTCTTCCCTCTACCCCCATGAATTGTATAATGCTATTCATATTTTACTATGCCCTTAAAATAAAAAGGGCTCTTTTGACCAGCATACTTTATTCAGGAGTTTAAATATGGTTATATGAAAAAAAAATTGATTGTCAGTAATACAAATCCTAACCTGATAAATAGTGGGGTTTAACTATTTAAGAACTTTTTATTTAAACTCAAACCTATAGATCTTTTCTTGTATTACCCTTACTACTGAAGGGTAAAAAGGTAATAAGTTTAAGGAAGGTAGCTCAGGAAATACCTTATTTCCACTTTCGGTTTAATGTAACTTCCAGCAGAATCAGCTTTGAACATCTAACAGTATGCATATAAAATTAGTTTCTCAAGTGTATTATTTACAGGGATGTACTGGAATTATACTTTAATTCTGTGAAATAATTTTTTTAAAGTGAAAGTTGATTTTTCTAGTAAAATCAAAGAATTTTGTTATCCTTTTGTCTGCCTTGGTCCCTTTCTTCACTTTCAGTGTAATGTGTTGAAACACCTCTGGTTTTCTTAGGCTGGCAGCTAGAAGATGGTCCACTATTATGATTAATGAGTCAAGAAACTTTTTTCTCATCATAACTGTGTGGTTTACCAAATAAAACACTCAAAATTTCTCTAAATGCTAAACCATCGATATAACAAGTGGTTGTTTCAAAAAAAAAAAAAAAAAAAAAAAAAAAAGTATATACACATATATATACACATACATAGATATATATTTTTATATTTATATGGAATGAGGAGAACTGGAAAAAACATACCTACCTTGGGAAAAAATATATCTTTGGTAAACATTCCTTTTTGGTACATGTTGAAATATTCTTCTTAGCTCTTTGTAGAATTTCAACAGCTACAATCAGTATTTGTAACTGCAAAAGTTCTTTCTAGTGTTTTGTCCACTATAGATTGCTGTGATGAAAACAAAAGGGAAACACAAAGGTAGGGAATTGAATAGGTTTAAACTCTTACTTAGTTTAATATTAAGTATTTTCTGCATATCTCTCTGCACAGAAGTTTATTCTTTTGCCATGTATGTTAATGCAAGCTTAGCCATCCAGTTAAGATTATTCTGGTATACTGAATTGCAGAGGTCTCTTGCTCTGGTCATCAGATCCACTAGTCTGCTCTGTTTAGCACCTTCTGTAGCCTGGCCCTGTGCCAATGCAGTGTCCTTGACCTGCCTTTCAGATCATGTATGTATTTGTAAGGACAGCTCCTTGCTTATTTAAGCACTCTAAATAATACTGGAAAATCCCCAAACATTAGATATTCCTTTAATTTCAGTGTTTAGAAATTTGTTCGTATTGAAAAAGTAAAATTCTTCTGGTTTCAACCAGTTGTGCTTTACTATCAACAGCTTCTTAACTTCTTCTTTGAAAATAATTCAATGCTTTCTAGTGTGTCAAATGTCCTTTATAGATGGCCAGATTGTGGGTAGAGTTTGTGTATGGCAAAAAAATGGCAAAGCCCTGGGTGAGATAAGTCTTTAACTGTCTCGTAAGACCTGGTCATTTGCCACCCCAGAGAAGCTAGTGGATGACAGCATGACTCTTGCAAAGTCCCCTGGATCCCTTTATTCATTACAATAAAATACCCAACTGGTTACCTTGCTGGTGACTTTTTGTGAATTGTTTGTTCAAAAGACTTTTTGAACTTCCTAACAAGCGTTTGTTACAAATTTGAATGGATTTGACTTGGAAATGTTGACACAGTTTAATTATTGTCGTGGCATACCATTGTTGATTAATTTTACTGAGTCTCTTTATGAAAACAGATTATGTTTTTAGATTTAAAATGTGTTTTTAATGAAAAATTACAGTTGCAGATACTAAAGATGCTAACATGTAGCCAAATGTTGCTGTTCCAGTTCTGAGTTACATCATAATTTTCATGATGGATGGCCCAATTTTATGGCCAGGAAAATAGGAGTAATTTTTTCAGACCGTTAGTTTACTACCTGTGGTGTGTATCCTCACTTCAGCTGTTTGCTTCAAACCATTTGTCAAGGATTATGAGAATTTACGAAGGGAAGTCCTGCTCTGTGAATGAGCAAAGTGAGGTGTTGGAGGGAAATCTGGTGTACCTTTTTATAAGAAAGCATCAACCTTCTCCCTCCTCACCTCATGTCCTACTCCCAAAAGACACATGACATGTTTATTTTTAATAACTTTGATATTTTCAAACATTTAATATATGGCTTTTTTTTTTTTAAATATAAGTTTTCAGAAAATTCTTAAAGGGGAAAAATTGTGGTTTGGGTTCTTTCTAAGTTCTTAAATGAATGGTGTATGCGGTAACATCTTTTACAAAGAGAACTTTTCCTCCCATAGGGGTAAGGAGTATTTAAGATGTATTTAGGTTAATTGCAAATTAAAAAAAGAACAAAGTTTTAAATGGTCTAGTGGTCTGAATTAAAAAGAAAAAAGTTTTCCATATCAGTTTTTATTTGGTCATTCCTGTCCTAATTTTATTAGTGTTGCAGTCTTTCATAGAATCCTTTGAGAATACTGGGATAGCCAAGACCTGAATTTCTAATTTGGAGAATTGTGTCAGACATTTCCCTTCTGTTCTTATTGAGTTTTTTTGGGTTTGGTTGCTGTTTGTTAAGCCTACTTTACGTAGGTAAATGAGGTTTATGAGACTGTGGTGTGCCCTTTCTGGGCCCTTCTGACCTGTTTGTTAATTTCAACCACCAGAAGGATTTTTTAAAGATATGTTTAATTTTTTTTAAGGTCGCCTGTGTTCTGTGAAAATTGGTAGCTGTTCGCCAGTTGAGAGAAAAAGCCCTTAAAGGGTTTCAGTGAAGCAAAGGCTTCAATGTTGAGTGTTACTATTACTTTAGTAGTTCATCAGCATCTCAAATGCAAGTAAGATTTCTTGAACCATATTCAGCTTCAGCATCCAGATGTATTATTTTTGATACTGATCAATTACTTCAATATATAGCCTCACGTTTATTAAAGAATAAATTTTTTTCAAGATTAAATTTTGTCTGAAACTTCAAGCAAACTTAAATCAGAGAAGCAAAATTAAGATATTTCTTTTTGATTCCAAATACCTTGTTTCTGTGAGATAGGAATAGAAATCACTTTAACATCTATTGCATTTACTAATTTTAAATACCATAACCTTTATAGCCAAATGCCTGCTTTGAGTGTGTTATCACAGTAATCATTATTTAAGTTAGGGACCATTATTAGTCATAGGGTTGTTCATGTTTGTTCTGTACTTCGGTAATCTGTGTCCAGCTAACCCAGAAGTGCTAAATATAGTTCTGCCTTTTACAATAGATTTTCATTGCTGAATCGTTAAGGATCATGATTAAATATAGAAGATATTTCACACACCATCTAATAAGTAATTTTGTATAGGCCTATAGTATTTTTAAGGCAGCTGCTATGAGTTTAGTCTGGTTTTAGTCTCTGTGCTTGAGGATTACTTTTTGTAGTTAATATTGCTTATAAAAATATAATAAACACCCTAGTTTTGGTGTTTCTCATCTAACTTGTTTGGATTTCAAGATTAAATCCTAAAAAAAATAGCAATAGCATGCTGTATGAATTCAGTGATTTTGCTAGTCTTTAGTTAAATATAATTTGATGTGCATGTAGCATGTAGCCATTGTATGTATCATAGAATATAATCTGCAAAAAACAAGAATAATGAAAAAAACCCTGTTTGTCCTGGTTTATATTAGCTTAAATATGCTCTCCCTTTTAGCCCTTCTTATATGGAATGCATATCTATTAGAATTTCATATTTTTAGGTTTTCTGTATTTTAACCTCTAGAGGTTCTAAATAGATTCTTATCTATTTATAATATTGCATGTAACCTATATTTTTAAGCATTCTTTTCTCTTAATTATGCCAGAATAGAGATACTGGTTTAAAGAAAATGCTTATGGAGAATGTCAATGATGAAGGTATTTGTTAGGGGAAGATTTACCTACAGAGATATTGAAAAAAATCATGTATTTCTTAGAAAAAGAACAGTTCAATTTCTCAGTGATTGTGTGCTTCCCTGCTACAGATGCAGATATTTTGAATATGATCTTTCTTCCTCCAGCATCCGACTTCTTTCTGCAGAGTCGTGCAGTGAAGTCATAATCCTGTGTTTCACATCCATCTGTTACCATAGAAATGATTGTAATAACCTAAATTTAGCATGATGTCTTTCCTGCAGGATCAAGCAGGAGGATTGAATGGGTTGTATGTGAAAGAATCTCTGTGGAAATCAGAATATATTAGCAAAATCTGAATGCTTTGATAAATTTATATGACAAAAAATACATCTCAAGTAAAACATATTGTTTTTTAAGGTTATTTAAGTTATCATATATGAAATCTGCCACATACCAGGCAAACTTAATGTCAGTAATTCTTTTTTATCCTTTCTAGGATAAAAAAGCTAGTACAACACACAACATTCTCTGGAAGACACACATATAAATCTGATAAAAAAAAATTTTTTTTGAGACTATTATCAGATTATTTACTGTGGTCTGGATATATTAAAAAGCAAAGGACGGAGCTTAGAATTTTCTGTGAAAGTGACAATTTATTTTCATGTTTAAAAATGCAAACCAAACTTCTAAAAAGTTATTTTCTAAAAAGAGAGCAGAAATGAATTTTCACTTCTTACAAGAAATACAATTTCTCATTGTTTGTTGAAAGCAGTGAGTTCTTTATTGCATAACTTGAGTCCTGGCTTACCACATTTATATTTTTTGGATAGATGTCTGTGCACAGAATTCTACCAATGTTACATATGTTTTTGTCTCAAAGAAAGATGAAAAGAGAACATATTGTAAGTGTCTAGGAAAGCTTGTATAACCAGAACTTTGAAATTAGGAAATGTCAGCACTACTGCCTTCATACAATCATCAGGAAAAATGCGTTGAATGGATTAACTGTTATAAACACGGGATTCCAGAATCTTCACATAAAGGATGATCTTTGGTCATCTGATGACCACCTAGTCATTATATATTGTTTCATCACTAGTAAGCAAGCAGCTGCGTGAATTACTGACTTCATGTTACTTCATGTCATTTTTGTGCTTGAAAACAGGATTGCTAATCTCCTTGTGGTCCTCATGGAGTATTTGAGCTATAAACACAATTTGAATCACTCGGTAGGGTTGAAGCATTAATATTATCATTTAATAGATAGAAAAATTAGGCACAGAGGGATTCACATCAAAAGTATATGTTAATTTTGAGTGTGATGCTTGACTTATTTGCAAAATCATTTTTTAAAGTATTTTGTATTCAGTATCATGTAACACAAAATATATTCAAACCATAGCTTTCATTAACAAGTTTAAATGATGAATGCTGAACATTTATGTAAAATAGATCTTAAGACGTCAAATCAGACACTCAAAGAACAGGATCTTCCCTTTTTCTTTCCCCAAATTCTGCCTCCCCACCCTTGAACACCTTTCACTTACTTTCCCTCTTGCCTGCTCTGTTTCAGTAGAAAGAATAAAGTGTTTTTTTAAGACACCATTTTTGCAATTTACTTTCTTAGGCTATGCATAACTAAACTTTGTAACAAATCAGGCAAGATGTACTATCTGAAAGTGCTTTGCTGGTAAGATTACTCCTGAGGAGTAGTGGGTCAGAAAATAGTATATAAAGCTAAAGAAATCCGATTTTTTTTTTCATGAACTAAGAATGTATGTTTTTAATTTTTAGATTTTAAAAACTTTTCATGCCGTGATTCATATCCCTGCAAAATAGTGGCTTCTGCGCTATTTATATCCTGCAGACTGCTCCTATTGGTGCTGATGGTGATGGTAATAACTTTGAGAGCCCTGCTCTAGCATTCTGTTATCTCCTGGCTAACCACCTTGATTGATTTGAGTACCTGAAATCAAAGCTGTTGTTCTGTGGAAATGTTTGGGGTTTTTTTGCCACTACCATGTCATAAGTCTGACAATGTTTTCAAGAGGTAGAACATAAAAAACATCAGGATCTTTTATGCCTTATTGATAGAGAAATGGTTTATGCAGATAGAAGATTGAAATTTTCTTCATAATTGTTTTATTTCAGTGAAAAATAAGAGTTAGGCAAGACAAATACCTTAGCTGGTTTTTTTTTTTGGATTAATCACTGATACCCATGTTGGGGAAAAAACAGTCGTTGCTTTTTCCTTATGTTGAAACTTGTACTGGATATTCTACTAATAAAAGGTGTCCAAGTCAGCTATAAGATCATTACATTGTCTTTTGGTGCTGTATGACTGTAGCTCTTGCCTGTTTGAACCAAAAGTGGTAAGGTTTGATAAAATAAATTTTCCTTGAACTTGACATCTCACTTCCTTATCAGAAACTCTCATTGGAGTAAATGTCATGTAACTTTTAAAATTTGTTTTGGATTTCTTTACATTTTAATTTGTTTATAATTTGTGTGACTATTCTTTATGGACTAAGCAGCAGTTCAATGTGAATAAGGAAGGGAAGGCGTAAAGCTATGGTAATTTGTATCATACTGCCCCTGATTAAATGTGTTAGATAGTCTTCTTATTTTTAAATTAGGTGATAATACAATGTATTCACAAAGTATTATATAGAAGTATAGAACAAAGGAAGTATCATATGGGTCATGAACTTTAATGAATGAGTGTTGGAGTTGGAATTACAATTGAACAGACAATTTGTCTTGATTTTCATTTGTAGAATTACTACAGTAAAGATACATTTTTTATTAGGTTGCAATTTTTTTAAAAAAACATTAAAGATAAATATCTTTAATGTAAATATTGCATTTTTTTCTGTAATAAAATGAAAAAGATGTTGTACTTCATGCTTTTGAATATTCTTTTTCATGAATGCATGTGAATGAAAATGTATCAAACTAGTTTTTTAATGTGTGAATGCAATGCAATGGTGTTAATGTAATTAAAATGGATATTTGATTAAATGTAAACATATTTAAGTGACTGCCAACACAAGTATTACGTATTAGTACCAACAATACTTGTTTTCCTTCAGTGGCTACAGCCATACTAAAGCACACTTTTCTAAATTTGATGGAGTTTGAATTTCCTAGTCCAATATAATTTAGTTTTCAGCTGAAATTACTGAATGATGTTCAATAAGACATCAGTTATAGAAGTGGGCATATAAAAGCAGCTAAGTATATGGGTTGGGTTTCTTTTTTTTTTTTTTTTTTTTTTTTTTTTTTTTTTTTTTTTTTTTTTTTTTCTTTTCTGCTAGACTTTTACAAGAGTTATTTCCTTTGAATCTACCTGCATTTGTATATTTTTCACTTTTCAGGTAAGCTGTTATTTCTATTCCTCTCACTTGAAAACCCTCCTTTTAGTAACATTTTAACCACTCCTCATACTCTGTCATTACATCACACAGGTAAGTTGCTTACCCCTTGAATAACTGAGATGGTGTCTTCTAAATATAGCATGCATGGAATTTTTGTCACCTTGTGGTAGACGTGTCCTTTTTTTTCTTATGAAGTTCAAGAAAACTGCATATTTAGTCAACTTAATTATTGGACTGTAGCTGTTTCAGGAGATTATGTCCATACTGAACAATGAGGACTCATAAACACGTTGTGTTTTCAGAGTTTTATGTTTCAGGTTTGTACTCCACTGTAGTGTAAATTCAGGTAAAAGGAAAATAGCAATTCAGTTTGTGAACAAATGTAATCTGATGTAGAACTTTAATGTTGCGACTTTCATATATCAGTAAGATTAAGTGCAACTATCAAATTAAGAGGTCATGTAGATGTTGATTAATGGTTAGAACATAATAATACTTCAGTTCTACTGTTGTAGTGTTTTGGCTAGACACTTGCATCAGAAGGGTCAAATGGTATTCATTAATTTCTAGAAAGTATTCTCAACTCTTAATGATCAGGATTTAAGCAGATTGGCATGTACTGTCCTGCTTTTAGAACTCTGTATTGTAGTGAAGGGGTATGTTTGCATGTGAGTGATACAGCTATGTGTAAAATGCACAACTCTGAAAACATTCTGGAGTTTTAGTTACTTGATTGTATGCATTGGGAAACCTGATTGCCTTGGTCATAGTCCCACTTGGCCTTTGAGGGAATTTGTTCCACGGAGGATAAAAAATGGACTAATTAGAGTGAGCATCTGGCCCAAACCTTAAGTGAAACTGAGATATGTCTGGGTAGATGGTTGGTTTAGGAGCTTAAGCACATCGCTGAGTGTCTCAGGTTTCTCTAGATATGCTACTTCCATTTGGAGAGTTTAAGTGAAATAAATGGATTGAGGCTGAATAGTCAAGAGTAAGAATAAGAGGATCTGACTACTGCTTCATGGGAATTTTCAGAGCCTTCTTGCTGTTTCTAGTACAGGTTATAGAGAAACACATAAGTTTTTAATTCAAGTAACTAGAATATAGTTCGGGAGTCTTAGTCAATTGAGGAGGTAGTGAAATAGGACTTAATCTCATCATTTTAAACCCCTAAAAATGAATTTTAAAATGAAGAAATAATCTTGTAGGATTTAGGTCTTGTGTATGAGGGGACTAAGTATATCTTACCTAGGCAGAGAAACCTAGATATTACTCTGAAAAACTGTAAGTGTTTTCAGAAATGGATAAAATGAATTCAAAATAATCTGTATTGGTCTTCAGTAGAAAGTCAGATGATCAATTTCTGATTTAATTGTGGCCACAGATTTTTATCTGTTTTACATCTTCAGGGAAGAGTCATACGGAGGACAGTCATCAACAGAGGGGAAGTAAAAGGAAAATCACTGCCTAAATAGGAGGCTCTCTTATTTAATGCTTTCTTTTAAACATGGACTGGTTTTTTGTATGGTTTGGTGGTTTGTTTGGTTTCTCTTTCATTCGCATTTGTAGGTTCTAAAAGTGGATATTGAATAAACTCTTACACAGAATTATTTTCTGAATATAGTGGTATGTTCAGAGCTTTTACTCTCCCTCAATGTTATGACAAGCTCTGTATATCAACTCTGTGAGGATGTTTACAAGTAACTTAATATACTACATAATATCCTAGCAACTGGAAATGCCGCCTGTATGTGTTAAAAGCAAGTGTAGCTAGTTATGCAGCCAGATTTATATCTGGCATATCCTGTGTGCTAGATTTTAACCATTAGCAAGATGTTTGATTTACAGGTCAGTGATGCTAAATAATTTTATCTCATTTGCTTTGTCTTAGGTTATGTTTTTTAGGATGAACTAGAATGGGAAAACAGCTCATTTGTAGGTGGCCAAAAGACAGAATCCTACTTTGATTTTTTTTGCAAGTTCTTTTACACCCCTGTTTTAACATTAGTTAACAGAAGAACCTTCTATACACCTGTTAATAAGTCTTAGCACAATCAAATAGTATTTAAAAATACTAAAAATCTATTCAAAGTTATCAGCATTAACTTTTCTGATTTTTATTTGGTCTGTATGTATTTGTCTTTTCATCTTTAGAACTGTGGTGAATTTAATCATCTTCATGTAGTATAATAAAACACGTAAGATATCCTCTTCATCTTATATATCTTGGCCTCCCTTTTTGCACTGCAATTAATGCAGAATAGAAGGCTCATATCTGCTACACAGTAATTTGATTTTAGGCTCAGTGAACCCTAAATGATAATGAATATGTAAGGAATTACCCTAAAAATATTTGCATTTATAGGGGAAGGGGGGGTTTTTGATGTTTTGTTTTGTTTTGTTTTTCCCCAAAATGTTTATGGTAGTAAACCACTGGATAATTTTCTAGCATGCCAAAAAGCATTTTCAGTTTTTTCTGTCACAGACAAGCTATTCATTTGGCAGTTATTTCCCCCTGATTTCTACATTGGTGTGTTGATGAGAACAAACTGTTTACAGTGTTTCAAAGATATGGGGTATGTCTGGGAGATATGTGATGTTTTTCTTTGATTATTAACCCTCAATACAACAAATATAAAATATTTTGTGAGTAATGGTACCATATAAAGATTGTACTGGTAAGTCATCTCCCACCCCCAGCTGTTTTGTATATGTATGGCAGGTCATTGTAACACAAAATCAAGAAATGTTTGTTGCGTAGAAAATACTGTTAAATGTAGAAGCTCTTAACACTCTGTAGGTATTTCTTGAGCATGAGGACTACATATTTGAAATGATGATGATTTTTTATGATTTGTCTTCACTATTCCAAGGCCTCCTTAATTTTAAAATGTGATTTTTGGAGTCCAGTTTGTGCATCTGACTCCAATTCTGTTGCTATTACATCATTTGCTTCCTAAAAAATGAAATTCTTTTCTACACAGTAATCAGGTTTGGTTGGCTTGGCGGGTTTTTTTGAGATCAGCTTTTAAAGTAAAAAATTTATTTTGCTAATTGGAGACTTCAACAGAATTGGTATAATCTGATACTCGTTTTGCACAAGATTGATTCAGAGCATAAGTCTTAATGTCTGTGCAGTCTCAAGATGAGATACTTAAATTCTGAAGTTAAAGAAATTCACTTTTTATTTAAAATGGATTTTCTTTTTCATTTTTTTCTTTCACAAAACTTGAATCTCAGCAGAGATTTTAAAATATGAGATTTAGTTATTTTGCAGAATCTGAGAGGATGAAAGCAGAAAGGTTCTTGTCTTGTTTACCACTGCCTACTACTGAGGCTAGAAGAAACTAAAACCAGCATTATTAGATTATAAATATAAGTGCTTGGTCACTAGAAGATTAAAATATGGGTTTGGTTTTTGCATTTTGTTATGTCATTATGATTTTAGCTAACTAAGTCAGTGGAGCAATTTTCCAGGTAAAATAAATGGAGTATTGACTATTTTTAGTCCTACAGCCAAAGATGTACTTCTAGATTCAGTATTATTTTTACAAACAGCCTTTTCCCATTGCTGTTTCTCATAGCTTGAGATTGTATCTGAGAATATCTGAACCAGCTGTATTTTAGTTGTAGATGCTTCATGATCATGCATTAGTTTTACTCTTTGGCAAAGACAGGCTTGATGAATGCTTCGTTGTCATGACCAGTTTTGAAAATACATAAAAGTTACATATACTTAAAAGTCATGGAAAAGAACAGAGGTCTTGAGAAACTATCTGGTAGATATGAAGTGTTCTCTATGGACAAACTTCCTCAAGCTTTCTCTTTCCCACATCTTTTATTACTGTGCTATGAAGGAAATAGCTTTGTGCCTGTTTTGTAGGAAGTCAGTCTGTTTTGTCATATGGGACAGTAAAGTGTTGTATATCCCTTTTGTAGTTGTGCTATGTACTTGTGTGTCTTGTGTGGTGCAAACAGTTTTTCAGGAAGTGAATCATTTGAAAACCCTGCATAATTTTTACAGGTATTCAATGAGTTAGGAAGTGACATTTCATTTGTAAGCACCTGAAATGGAAATATATTTTAAAAAAGAGCCTCAGACAATTTCAGAGGTGCAGTCATAATTGGATGCGTTCTTTACCCCACTCTTTCCCATCTGTTGGATTTGTAAGCAATGCTTACTATTGTATCTACCAAATACTGGATATGGACGTATCATATATCTAATGTATGTAAATATGTCATCATATGAAGGAAGTCAACAATGGATAGCTGAAAACATTTCAATGTTGTATTTGTAACCAATAAGAACTGTTCTCTTCTGGTTTTTTGTAGTCTTTTTGTAATACTAAAATCTTTCTATTCTTTTACAGTCTTCAGTACAGTTTCTCCTGCATGTGGCTGACTGTACATTTGCAGTCACAGTATCTTTGGGTCTCAGATACAATTATAAAGTATGTTGCGAGTAGTGGTGCCATATAACAACTGTACTGAGAAGTTTTTCATCACTGTTCTGCTTTCTAAGAAAACATATGTGGGAGATAAATATTATTCTAAAACATAGTGTGTAGTACTATTTCAGTGTGTCATGACTTTCTAGAGAAGTCTTTGACTTTCTTGCCTTTCTTAACAAAATACCATTGATAGGTGGGTGATCATACATTTGGTGGTGAACTATCACATTTGCATATAAAAATACAAATGCAGTTGGGCATCTCAAAACAATGTGATATATATCATAACATATTATTTCCAAGTAAATGAAAATTTCTGTATAAAACCACAAGTTGGAGTAGCAGAGGAAAGAATATGAAGACATAACATTTTCTGTAATAGCTGGAATTAAAAATTGTTTTGGCTGCTATAGGATGAAGCTGTGCCACATCATGAAAAATTTCTTTGGCAAAGTCTTGGGAGAATTTTTCTTAGTTTTGGATTGCTACAGAAATGAATTGCACAGCCTTTCTTTTTGACGTTCTTTATTTTTTGACCATTTTGAGATACCTTTTTCCTTTTCTTATACCAGGTAAAAATGTTTATGAGAGATGTTAATGTCACTTCATTTTTCAGTTTTAAAAAATTATAAGTTAGCACAGAAAAGGCAAAGATAATATTTTCACTGAACTGATATTTAGAAATTGTTCTTTCACTAGAGTACATGGTAATTTTTAGTTTGTTTTATTTAGGTAACATTTTTCATGTTTACTTCACCAATTTCTTACTTACCCTCTTTCCATTTTAGTTTAAATTCTATATACTCCAAAGTGGATATTCTATAATATTCTTAGGAGTTGTGCTCTTTTCCCTTCAAAATTGAAAGACTTTCACAAATTTTAGAACCTCTTATGTGCAGTGTAACCTTTTAACGCACCTGGTTTTAGTTGGTAAACAAAAAGTTGCACTGTGTATGGTGAATTAGTTCTGCAGTGTCTAATTTACATTTCTGTTACCTACCTGCTGGCATTACCTTGACAGATATTGAAAAAGGAAGTGAAAAAGAATACGCCTGTTCTAGAACTCACTTGGCATGTTGAGAAATTGGTGGCACTGTAGTATCTCTGTTGTTGAACTGGGAAAAGATTGGATTAGCGCATTTCACTTATATATCTGTCTGCTTTTCTCTATTGCTCAGGGACAACACTGTGGGTCTTTTTAATTTTTTAAATGTTTTCAATTTGTATTTCATTTGTGATATAACATTATATATGTGTTTTACTGAGCACTGCAGTATGTATGCAAATTAGCTTTTTTCCTGTACTTTTTTGCTTTTAATAGGAGCTGTGTTATATAGCAATTACTATGTTATATAGCAAAATATGTATCTATTTTTATAGATTTTACAGATTTCAAGTGCTAGTTTAAAAATCTGTCCAAGCTTAGGTAAATTTATTTTATGATACAAAAGAATTTGGCCAGTTCTGTGTAGATGAAATATTGATGGACTTCCTTAGGAAACTGCTGTTATGTAACAAGTTTATTGAATCTTTGTACTTCTGTGTACAGAAGCACCTTTGTTGCTTTGATGACAGTAACTGAGCAGGTACAGAATAACAAATATTCAGACTTTGCTGTTTAGAATTGTTCACTTGTATTTTTATTTTATTTTATATTTTTATTATAGAGCCCCCTTTCCAAGCAAAATTTTCCTGATGGAATCTTTGACTTGCATAACGCTGATAAGTTCCAGCTAAGATTCCAGGTGTAAGACAGCATGTCCACGGGGACTTCTAGTGGTGTCATCTCCAAATTTCCCCAGCAGTTTTCCATGGATGTTTTGAAGTCCTGGTTTGGTTAACATATATAGATACTAGTAGTGAGGCGCCAGCACTTTGCTTTTTTAGTAAGCTTGTGTTTGCCACCATCAAAGGACTTACACTACTGATGACATTGTGAGGGGGGAGGTTTTATGAGCCTATTAGAGCCTCTCAACCTTAGTTCCAGTTGGTGTTGCTAGTATATATGTGAGATTAACAATTAAAATGTAATTTCATTAGATAAAAAAGGAATAAAATAGGTGTATACAGTTTCCACTTTTTTTTTTTAATTTAAATTCAAATAATTTTTTCGTAATATTTCTGTACAAGTAATAATGCCCAGAGGTGAGATCCTAATTTATTTGTCATCATGCAAAGCACTTTTTACCTATAATTAGTATGTATTTAGGGAACAAAACATAAAAACTTAAAGATCACGCCTACTGACAAATTTGTCTTACTCCATATTTTAAAGCACCATTATGGTCATCAGCAAAATCTTTTTCATAAGTAGTGCCAGAGTGCTAAGGACCCAATGATCCAGTGGACACTGGTATTTTATATTTTTCAGGAGCACAGTGGAGCTGAGCTGATCCTGCCAACTTCCTCTACGTTTTCTGGGACCATGAAAGAACTGGCAACCCTGCCTTTTAACACTGCCATGTTTTTAGCTCTTTTCTGTAAACTATTGATCAAATCCCAAGATTAGAGAATAATTTGTAAGACACTTCTAAGGAGTTAAACTTCATGGCATTTCAGGCACTGAGAGTTTTGATTTGCTGTTGTACTTGCATCAGTTGTGCATATTTTTAATATTTGAATATGAGTAGGGAAGCATAAAGACTCAAGATTGAAAAATCTGTTAAATAATATATTTCCCTTTCAAAAGAACTGTTTACATAACTAAATTAATGTATTTTCTGTACAATGGCCTGAAATTGTAAATAAATATTGAAGTTATTTTATATTTTATCCATTTGGTATTAATTTTACTTAAATACTTACCACCGATAAGTGCAATTTTAAATACCTTATATCATTTTAAAATATGATATATGCCCACCTTGTTTGGTAAGGTTCATACAATTAAATTTTTCTCACTTTTTATCTGATATTTTTGGTTTCATTAAGATAACTGATTTTGCACAACTGCATTTATAACACATTCTTGATTGACTGATGAAAACCTTTCACGTGCTTTCAGTAGGAGCTAGATTCTTACGCTTGTGGCACAGCATTATTATTTTGCACTGAGTATGAACTGCAGTATTAATAAAGCAATGACAGCTTTAATGTTGATGGTTTGGGATTTTACCAGGCAATTATGGTAATTTTGTTGCAAATAAGATAAAAAGATACTTAAAAAAAAAGCCCTACATGATTTGTGGAGATATTTTTTTCAGATAATATGACTTGCATGTGGGAATAAACAGGAGTAAAAACAATAGTCTCTCCCCTCATACTCTCCCCACACCCCATATTCAAAACCTTGACCAGATGAAAGGAGGCAGTGGGTTATTAGAGACCTTGATTTTATGGAAGCATTTGCTGGGATTTTTGGCTTGATTTCACAGAGGACCTTAATGTATATTTGTGTAGTTTCAAGTGGTAGCATGCTGTGTTTAGAATTTTGCACTTTCAATAATTGTTGGTAATATACCTTTTCCTTTACACTTCTCACACTTTTTCCAGTAAGCACCCTTTCAGACAGTCTCCCTCTTAGATGCAGATGCATGTGCTCTGTCTTGCATTCTTTCATACACACAAGGATGCATGCAATTTGGATTTCAAGTTAGATTTATTATATCGATCAGATACATCCATATCTTTCATTTGATACATAAATCTTTGCTGTTGCAATGGCTCATTTTATGAAATTATGTTAATGATTCTTCTTCAAATAGTAAATCATTTTTCAACACTAAAAACATTAGCATACATTCACATATTTAGCAGTGACAAACTCCAATATCAAAGTAAAATTTTGGTTTTAACGCTTTTCCTGTTTTTAAATGATACACATACATAGAAAGATCAAGAATCTTTAAATTATCAGGTGGTATTTTCTTACCCATTTGCTTTATGGTTTTGGTTAAAATATGCATATTTAGTATGTACTTATTTACAAAAGCACAGACAGGTTAGTGTTTTCTGTCATGTGTAATTTTCATCCCACTAAGTGACTTGTAATACTCTGTAGATATACCTCTAAAAGGAGTCTTCAGTAATTGCAAAACCTAGGATGTTATTGGTTCATACTTTCAAGATAATTGATAATTTTACTTGGCAGCGAGGAAACAACTATTGCATCAGAGTTTCCATTCTGAAAATTAATTTACAAAACCAAGATGATGCAGGACAAATCATAAAACTAAAAGTAATTTTTTAGTTAAATCATATATCAAAACTATAGTTTGAACAGTGTTGGTTCTGCAGAATAACTTGTATCCAATCCAGTCTAGCAATTAAGTGGTGGTAAAGCCCACTTACCATTTGCATAGTCTCAGATCACTTCAAAAATTAGGTTAAAAGTTTTAATCATCTGGGGTAGATGCTGTATGCTTATTTATAAAGTGAATGGAATATAGGTGCAATACCATTTGAAAAACTTGCAATTGAATCCCACTGGAGACTTTCAGAAGATGTTACAATAATTAAAATAGGAAAGTATTTGTTTCCTAGAGAGACAGAGAATTAAATACAAAAGTTGTTCTGGAAATATTAATATTGTATTATTACCCTATTGTTGATTAGGTGCTTCTGTTTTGTTAGATGGCTGAAGGAAAATGTAGAAAATCAAAGCTTAAAGGGAGTGATGAAATCTTCCTATAGCCAAGGTCACAATGACAGTAAAACTGCTATTTTATGGAAGAGGGAGAACAGGTATAGGAGACCTGTGCAATATAATTTCAAATATCTCTGAAGAGGAAGGTATAGTACTGATGATTTTGTAGAGTAGCCCTCTTGTTTGCTCGTTCCCCACACACTGCCACTTGTCTGTCTTTCTGAAACAATCTGTATTTTCAATGTAGATTCTGCAGTGTTTTTAAGAACTTACCAAATTCTACCAGCAAATAAGAGATTGGAGTGTTTAAGACGCTACTTGCCTGCAGAGTTGCAAAGCAAGACTTGAAGTTTTGAAATGGAGCTAAAGTTTACAAGAGGGGAAGAAAAAATTTGTCATTTTAATTTCAGGAACTCATATGCAGAAATTTTAAATACATCTGTGTTGCTTTTAAGGCTGCCTGGACATCATGAAACTTGCCAGGAGCCTCTCTTTTGGGAGGATCATGGAATCATAGAATATCCTGAGTTGGAAGGGACCCCCAGGAATCAGGAAAGTCCAGCTCCTGGCCCTGCACAGCATCATCCCAAAGAGTCACACCACATGTCTGAGTGTTGTCCAAACTCTTCCTGAACTCTGTCAGGTTGGTGTTGTGACCACTTCCCTGGAGAGCTTGTTCCAAGGCCCAAACACCCTCTGGGTGAAGAACCTTTTCCAAATGTACAACCTAAACTTCCCGTGACACTGCTTCAGGCCGTTCTCTGGGGTCCTGTCACTGATCACCCCAGACAAGAAGTCAGTATATGCCTTTCCTCCTCCTTTGGATGCTTTCTAATAGCTTTATACCTTTCTTACATTGTGATGCCCAAAACTGCACAAGAACTCAAGGTGGGACCACGCTAGCACTGAACAAAGTGGGACAGACCCCTCCTTCATCTGTCTGGTGTTGCTGTGTGGACGACCCTCCTGGCTGTCAGGGCACTGCTGACTCATTCAACTTTCTGTCAAGCAGGACCTCCAGGTCCATTCAGTGGCACTGCTTTCCAGTCTCTCCTCCCTGAGTCTGTATCTAATCCAGGTTTACCACATCCCAGGTGCAGAATTTGGCACTTGTCTCTGTTAATCTTCATATTGTTGGTGATTGTCCAGCCCTCTCATTTGTCAAGGTCTCTCTGCAGGGCTTTATCAGCCAACCAACTTAGTATCCCTTTGAGACCTGCATTCAAGTAATTTATGAAGATGCTAAAGAGCACTGGCCCAAAGATGGAGCCCTGTGAAACCCCTCTAGTGACAGGTTGCCAGTCTGATGTCACCCCATCTACTATTACCTTTTGAGCCTGACCCGTGAGCCAGTTGCTCACCCATCCCACGATGTGCTTATTCAGCTGTGTGTTGGGACATTTTGACCAGAAGGATTCTGTGAGAAACAGTTTTGAAAACTTTAATGAAATTCAAAAAGATTGCGTCATCTGGCTTCCCTTGATCAACTTGGTAATTCCCTTGTTATCAACTTGGTGATTTCCTAGAAGGAAATCAGGTTAGACGAGCAGGACTCTCCTGTCATGAAGCCATGCTGGCTGTGACCAATAACTGTTGTCATTCAGGTGTGTTTCAATACCTCTCAGTGCAATCTTCATAACTTTGCCAGGCACTGAAGTGAGATTGACAAGCGTGTACTTTCCAGGGTCATCCTTCTTGCCCTTCTTGAAAATTGGGACATTTGTCAGCTTCTGGTCAGCTGGGACCACTCTGGGTTCAAAAGAGTGTTCAAAAGTCATTGAGATAGGCCTCACAATGACATCTGCTAACTCTTCGAGTGTTCTCAAATGAATCCCATCAGGCCCTTTCGGCTTATAAAGATCGAGCTGGAGCAGCAAATCCCGCACAAGTTCAGGATTGACTGGGAGTCTGTCATTCTCACAGACATGGCCTCAGAGCTTGGGACACTGGGCCACCCTAAGTCTGTTACAGGTACAGAAGGCAAAGCAAGCATTAACTGCCTCTGCCTTGTCCATGTCTCTGTTTGTGAGGTGGCCATCCTCATCCAGTGTTATTTCTGCACTGCTATTTGTTATTAATGTATTAAAAAAAAAATCTTTATTTTGTCCCCTTCTGTAATGGCCAGCTTCAATTGGATGGGCCAGTACCTTGATTCATTATTTTTGTGATACTGTACAGCTCAGTTTTTGCTAGGCATCCCTGCTCTCACTGTAAAATCATCACTGTATGATTGCTATGATATGTTTTCTGTTGGTTCTGTAGTATAATGTGAAGAAGCCTTTTGCATGGAATTGTTGACAGTTTGACAGTTACATATATCTATTTTCTTTTTAGAATGGTTGTTAAAAATTGTGGTCACTTGATAAGCAACAAAAGAGAAAATCAATTCCCTCAGTGGTGGAAAATTCTAGAGATAAATTCAGCAAAGTCAAAAGTTTAACTTGTGAGCCCAGTGCAGTATAATTTTTGCATTTCTGTAATTGAGAAGAACTTACAGCACCAAAGTATTTTGTGTATGAAGTCTGAATAACGAATCCCATTTTCATTAATTATACTTGAGATTAGAATTAAATTTTATTGTAAGAAAATTTCTGAATGTTTCACTGGAAATACTAATAATTTTATGCTAATTTGGTATTCGGGAGTGGTGACAGAGGTTGTAAAGGGTCCTACCTTTTTTGGCTGACTCACTGTGCTTTCATCTATTAAATCTTTGGTGTGTTGAAGGTATACTTCACTTCGCCTTGGCCAGTGGTATTTTCTGAGAATTTATTTTGATTTTAATAGCAATATGTTAATGGTCTCTGGAAGCTCTTTGATTAACTAGTGCAGTAAAGCCATGTTAAAATGCATTTTAATACTAAAGGCTTAATTAATAAATGCATTATTTCTTATTTTTGGAAAAGTACTTGATTAATTGAATGTTAGCATTTTTATCTAGGTATATCACTCTATCTTACCTTTGGCCTTTCAGGGAAAATACTTTGTTTAGGTGTTTAAATTATCATGTATTTTGAGATAAATTACTTCACTGTCTGGCTCTGATATTTACAGAAATGAAGATGTGAGTTGGAATAAGCTTGTCTTAATCACAGTAATATAACATGGAAATGGTAGTCAGATAAGTGAAATAGGATTTCTGTCTCTTAATTTTAAAATATTATCTAGGTTTATCTGGGATAAATCGTGAAACTTGTGCTTGATTCACTCCCTCTAAATTCTCATCTAGAATACTTTTACTTTTTACCCAGTAGTTGTTACTGTTGTCTTGGATCTTGCTGCAATCATTTAATCCTGTATAAAGACAAGATTGAAGTTATCACTTGAGGCTATCATAAAATAGCCTAAATACCTTGTGCTTCAGGAGTTACTAGAGAAGTAATATAAGATCATTTGTTTAAAATGAACTATCTTAGGTTTTTAGAAGCTAAAATATTGTGACTTTTGCCATTTGCTTTTTTTTTGTTGCTATCTTAACTGCTTTCAAGACTTCCAGCTCTTCTCTGCTGAGTTGTTGTGGGCCTTTTGCTTAACTCCTGGAAGGAAAAAGCCTGAAACAAACAAAACTAAGCTTTCCCACACTTCTTTTAATCCAAATGTGTCTATACAAGTCAAGTCTGGTTTATTTTAGTTTTGACTCTGTGATGTGTATTTAGGAGGAGTGACTTATGTGTGGGGATTTTTTTCAGGAGGCTTTATTTTGTCTGCCACACTTGGTCAGCTGCTCGACACTTGTGGGGAAAAAAGTACTACTGCAGAGACAAGTAGCTTAAAACCATTTCAAAAGGGTTGGATACTAGGCCAGTGACTTTCAATTTGACTCTTTATGTGGTGTAAAGTCAGGGTAAAGAGTTGTGTCACCAGGATACATGCCTATAGTTACTTGCATTTGTTAAAAGGCATCTGCATTTCATAGTAAAAAGAATCTATTGGTACCTAGATTTAGTAAATTGCAATAACAAGTTAGATGGGTTTAAGTGTGTGAAATGCTATGTCTTAGTGCGTGGTATGACCTTAGAGGTGCAAGCAGGAGCCTTGAGAATTTTATATTTGCTTTTAACTCTTCCCGCATGCAGATGTTCTTGTCCTTTAAGTTGGCCGTCCATGCATGTGTCACTTGCACAAAGTTTATATTTAATTTGTTAAAACTGGCAACTCCTTGTGTGTAACAGAGTATGTCTTTTCTCCAGTGAAGCTTCATTATCTTGAGAGAATGAAATTCTTCTTTTTTCTTGTTTTGGAAGAACTACAGCATTTATATTTCACCGTGTGAAACACTGGGTGTGTGGTGCACTGGATGGCCACATAGTAACAGTATTTAGACAAATGTTCACAGTACAATTAACTTCTGAGTGTCTTTAGAACAGTCTATATAAGAAATTATTCCAATGTGCTTTCATATGAATTTTTTTTCCCTATTGAACTATCAGTAGGCGTGATAAAAACTCATCTGCAGTATGTGTTCATGTTTGTAAGTGTTTATATGTTGCTTATTTTACATATCGCAGCAAGAGAAGGTTTGGCATGATTTCAAGCTGCATTAAAAAAATCCATTATGTTAAACAAAAGACCATTTTCGATGATGTCTCTCTAGCACTTGAAAAAGGTTGTCTTGAAGCACTTCTGTGGCTTTTATACAGTGGAAGTATGTCAATTAATACAATATCTGTGCCTTCAGAATCTTGTGAAATTGAAATCTAGTTTTGTCCTTGCCTTAAAAATTGGTTCAGTGTTGAAAAACAAAATCTATATATTTTTTCCAAGTATTAAAATCTTTTTCATTCAAAATCAGCAATTATTGCTGCTTACAAATGAAAAGGCTTATTCAAAATGCTTTGATTTTATTTCCTGAATTAACTAATATTGACAAGGTTGTCCTTCAGAGGGTTGTAATACAGCATTTAATGATCGACTATAGTTTTCTTTAATAACCTCTGTAAAAAGATAATTATCTTACGTATAATCATTGGCTGATACACTTAGCAGCCTATCTATGATTCATTCTTTGCAATTGCTCACACTTTGTAGCCTAGAGATGTAAAGAACTGCATGCTTTTCTTGACAGGTATTGTTAATAGTTAAAGGTATTCTAAATTTTCCCATTCTGCATTTCAATGCCCTTGACTATAGACAGGAATGACATCCTCTAGGCTGTGTGAGCATTCAGTCTCAGATAACCAATTGGTTGTTTGGTACTTGAGCTTTCCCATGACTGTTCAGATTAATGACAAGCAGTTGGATGTTGTACATGGGTACCAAATTGTGATAATTGGAAAGTTATTTAAATGCCACATAAACCAATTAAGAAGATATAAGTACTTTTCAGTTTCAAGAAAGAAGTTTAGATAACATTTAATAGTATATAATAATTAAATTTTCACAACATTTGAAGTATGAGCTATTTCAGCTTGAGCTCCAACATGGTCAGTTTTTATCTACTAATGATAGACTGATGATCCAAATTTATAATGTAGTAGAATATTGAACTTGGTTTTAGTGAACAGAGAATTTGGCTTCTTAGTTTTTGTAACTAGTAGAAATAATAGAAGAGCAAGAACTGTCAAGACCTTCAGCTTTATTGTGATGTATGTGCAGTAACGTTATAAGAAAAAAAAGGTAAAATCAAAGGTAACCTCTGTTAAGTAAAATGCAGTCATTAGAAGCTGAAACCACTACAGTTTAAATTTTGATAAAACAGCAGCATATTGTTTATTTTAGATTAGCATACTTTCCTATCTTGCTATGCTTTCTTACAAATGAAATTTTTGAAGTGTAATAAAAATGTACTTTAGCTCACCATGTCATTACTATCATCTTCCAGGCATGTTATCATAATCTCCTGTGTAAAAATTTTTTGGTTTTGCTACTGTTGAACCTTGAGACAGTTGAAGTTGTCTAAATGCTTATCAACTTTTGAAAAGTCCATATATTCAGCTTTTGTTCAAGTCAATTTTTTAAAGTTCATTAAAATGCTCTACTGGTGAGGAAAGCTGAATGTAAGTTGCCACAATTGAAACTATAATTTTCAGGTATTTGAGTTGAATATATCTTTGAAACTTCAGACACGAAAGCCAAATAGTTTTCTACTTATCATTTCACTTGAACAGCACCCTCCAATCAAAAACTAACTAAATAACAGGCTCTCCACAGCATCCAACAAGGGGGACGGCTTCCAGGGTTAGTGTAATGTGAATTGTAGACAGTTTCTTATCTTTTTAGTAGAATATAGCCACTAGCTATCACTAGAAACCAATCAAATCAAATAAAACAACCAAAAAAACCCCAGAACAACAAAACCAACAAACAAGTGGTTTCTGAATTCTTTCATTACCCAGCAATTTTTTTATATAGCCATGGTTTTGTGCTTCTTAAAGCTTGTTCATTTCCTAAACCCTGTAGTCCTGTGTAGTGATATGCTCATTTTAGAGTGGAGTTCTAGATGATTTGTTACTTTTTCATAGATATTTTTAAATTTTTCTTAGTTTTATAGGGATGAAGTATTTTGCATGCGTTGACAGGCAGTTTCTGTCTTGTTGGTGCAGCAGAGGAGGACTGTTTTACCGAGCCCTGACTTACACAAGGATTTCCTTACGGGGTTTTAAAGTTCTTACTCTCACCACTCTGACAATCTGTATCTCAAACTGGATTTGGGGCTAGGCAGCATCTTTGCTTTATAGTTGACCGGTTCTCTATTTACTTCATAGTTGCACTTTCTTCAGTTAGACTTTGGTTTATTCTCATACTTTGTTCTGCACTGTGTATGCTTGTATATACTTTCTCTCTCTGAAATCTGTTCCTGAGTGCAATCTTGTTTTGTACCAAAGCAGGAGATGAAAGCTTTGTGGTCTAACAATGAATAGAGGTAATAAATATTGCAAAATTCTCTCTTGTGTACTCATATAATAGCTACATTATGGATGCACGTTGGTTCTTGATATTGTTACTGGAATAGTTTTTTAAACTGAAATATAAGCCCTTCTTACCGTGAAAAGAAACTGTTATATGACTAACATGTTGTAGTAGAACAAAAAAGCAACTTTTGTTTTACTTTCAGGCTCCAGCTGAATGTCTCATTTGCCAGTGTTTAGAATGTATTATTGTGGAGGAGAATAAGAGTGTTAGTGTTTGCTTTCTCCCAGATTTTCAATATAAAGTCTAGTGATAAAAAACTTAAAAATATATAATTGCTAGTATTTCGAACTCAATACAGTAAACCACCATGTGGTGTAATAGTAAAGGGAAAATTGCTATGAATATAGCTTTAAAAACATATATTTGCAATACTATTATAAATCTAGTTCTGCACTGTGAAGTGTCTTAATTAGGATGCCTTTTTATATAGGGTGGTAAAATAAAACTGCCTTTTAAATAAATGATTGTCAAGTCATAGGCTTTTTTTTCTAAGGTGGATTGCAAATGAACACGCTGGTTATGCATCTTGGATTCTGGAAGAATAGGTTAGCTGTTTTGTTGCTTTTCATGTAAATTTTTGCTTTCAAAACACAGCAGGTGTTTGAAGACTCCCTTCTACTGTACAAGTTTCTGCTTTTAACTAAAGATAACTAAATTGTCTAATTTAGTTTTAGTTATTTGTACAATAAAGATGATTTAATTTTGTAACGAAACTTAATTGTCGGAGACGATTTCGTTTAAAAGGTTTACTGTACTGGCTTTCCAAAAGCATATGAAATTGTACACCTATGTGTGTGTTTATATATATAAAAGTAGGAGTTTCTTTGCAAGATTTTGAATATTTTTACACTTGCATCTTTGGAATTTTCATTGGCTACTCACAAAGTGAAACATTTTCTATTCAATTGCATTTTGGTTTTGGAGAAATTAAGTGCTACAAATAACTCCACAATAGTTTTTCTCCCTTTTTTCTATTCACATGTGTAAGAGCTGTGAGACTAAATAATTTGAAATGTATGTGAACCTTGTCTTCTATCAATTGTTCTCTTACATTTCAGTTTTATTAATTGAGAAACAGGAAATAGTGCACAAATGTTCTTCTTTATTACTGAAGTACAAACTGAACATAGGAAGAAAATGAGCATGATTAAAAAAATGTTTCAAATACATTTGTTTCTTGTACTTCTTGAACTGTACTTACTTTTTAAAAAATTAGGTGAATGCACTTGAACTGCATGACTGTGAATATTTGCATTTTATTATTTACTAAATTTCAGTTAATCTCACTCTCAGGAAGAATGCTTTGGATGCGAAATCATTAATGCAATGCAGGTGTTAAGGAATTCAAATAAAATATGAGTTGATGAATACCAGCATACAGACTGTCAGTTGTGTTTTGATAGGTTACTTAACCTGGGATTGTGATTTTGAGAATGCTCATTTAGCACAGTTCTAACAAAACAGCAGTTACACACAGCATCGTGCTACTTTGAGTTCTTGATTTGATTCTTCCTTCTGTTCTTCATGTCCAGTGTATGTTCTTATGGAATGAACAATGTATATTCTCATCTCCTGTCTGATGTTAATTTTTCTAGGTGAACCAAAGTCTTAGTGTGAATTTTAGAATGAAACAAAACAACCTACATTATGTTTAAATCCTCAGTGCAGATATTGACCCTTCCTAGAAACAGAACTTTGTGTGCACTTGTGAAAGTGGCCTAAAATTTAGGATGGATTACTGTTGGTTTTTTTGTTCAAAATCTTTTTATTAACATTTTAAAACCCCTTGCTCCCCATTGCACTGAAATACCATATGCTGGAGTACAAGTAATTGTAAAGTCTTTCATAAAATGAACATTTTAGTAGTGAAATAATAAAAAGAACTATAGACTGCATATCTCTTCTACTCTTCAGATTTTTCTCTCAATTTTAGATAAATATTACCAAAGAGGTGAGCAGTCATCTATTTCAAAGTATCTGATGCCAGTTAAAAAAATAAAGATACATTCACTTCTGCAAAACCACACTTAGTATATCAAAATTAAATAAAATCACCTCTTTTAAATATTTTTAGATTTGATGAGTGCCGTGATATATTATGAAGTATTATTTCATACTGTGAAAGTACATGATAAAGTACACTGCATAATCAAAAAAGCACATTCACTCTTTTGTATAACAGTGGGAAATATGAAAAAATATACCAAAATTATCAGATAATATAATCATTCTGATTTTATTTATGTCTTTTTTCTATGTATTCTTTATAAGATAAATAGATTACTTTTAATTTTTTAATGAGTAAAATTCGTTCTAATAAAAATAAAACCATCAATCTCTTGTAAAATGATGGTGTGGATATATAGCCTTACAACATGTAGAAGGAAATTCTTTTTATGGCTATGTGTAGAAGACAGAAATTTCAGGGAAAAAGTTGAAAATTACTTTATTATTGCCATAGAATATATAAATATATTATTTTTATGGCATTCTAGCTTGTTCATTGGAGCAACAGATGTAATTTGTCTACAGAGATTTTTCCCATTGTCTGTTAGATCACATTAATTGTATTTGGAATAAATAAATGAGTACCCAAATGTTTTAATTCCTCTTTGCCAAGTGGAGTGGCTGTAGTACAGGGGTGCTTATATGTTAAAATGCATATTTTGCATGCACTGAAAGATTTGCATTCCTTGGTACTTTCATCTTAAATTAATATCCACTTTAATGTTGAAGAAAATATGTGAGAAAAATGGTGCAACCCCAGACACTTACTGTTACCTTTCGTGATTCTCTTGTCGTTAAATTTCTCCAAACTTTTGTATTAAATTGGATCTGAAACCAGTTTAAATATTTTTATATTTTCTTAAAAGTATTTGTATTGTTTCTATAATGAATAACTGTTTCTGACATAGTACCTCAATTCCGTGCATTTAGTAGAATACTTGACACTGGATAGTGTGCCATAGACATCCATCTTCATCAACTTCATCTGCATTATAAATATTAGGAATATATTCTAAATTTTCTAGGGAAGAAGTCTAGATATGAGCATTTCTGGATTAATCCAGAATACTATATATTTTCAATGTGTTTACAGAAGATCTAAGGTAAAGGGTGAGGAAATTTATGGAACTTGTAATCCTAGCAATATTATTTTTTCTTACCGAATGTAGAGAAGGCACTGGTAGTAATACTGAGCTGTTACTATATACCTTTAATGCATATATTATATATCTGCTCATACCTAACCTAAATTATTACGTATGTGTCATCATACCTAAAATGAAAGTGTGCAAGTTACTTTCTACTTTTGAGAAGGCCTTTGTCTTTCTTGTCAATATTTTCTTGTCCAAAATCTGCTGCTGGAAGAAATTTCCAGCCCTAGAATTTGACCCATTCCATTAAATACAGCAATCTATATGTTTTCATTTTACCTACATGCTTTGCTAAAAAATAAATACAGTCACATAATTTTATCTGTTTTCTTGATATACAAATTATGATTTTTCTGAATATTTTCCTTGTCTCATGACTAGCTCAGTTTGTATTGCTTTTAATTTTTTTTTTACTGTTTTACTTAATGATTGGACAGTTTCCATCTCTTGCAAAGTTTTGAAATTTGAGGAAGCATCTAATGAAGTTACTGATTGCATATTTGAAAAGAAGATTTACAGAACCAAAATATACGCACACGTGTGTAAAAATATTTGTGATTCACTTTTGAAAAAGATTATTTTCTGCTTTTTAATTCTCAGATTTTCATGAAGACTATTTGGATTTGTTTAGACTCTAAAATACAATCTATGCTTTCATTCATAAGTCTACTTGGAACGTAACTAGTACGGAGAAGAAAATTCCTGTTGTAACATTCCATAGCTCTTAAATTTTTCACCTTAAAGATTTGATTGTTCATGTAGTAATCAATAAGTATACAGTGCTTTTCTTCATTAACCAAAAAACTTAACGTTGAAACAATAAAATTTCTATATTTTGCTTTTCTGCAAAATTGTATTAAAATTACTTTGAACAACCACTTTATTTTTTTGTGCCTATACATTACAAAAATAAACTAAAATCAGAAGCCCTTCAACCAAATCGAAGGTTCCAAAGCATGTATTTAAAGCTCTATGAGCTTTACAGTTGAAATATTCTTCAGGATATGTTTAGTGTTTAATTGATAAGAAACAAGATCGCAGGTACAAATCTAAAAGTTGTTCTAATTTCTATTTCCCAGTTTTGTCAAGGATATATTGTAGGACTTCTGCTATTAAAGGATCATCTTCCATTGTGGAATACAATTTTACCTTGAAGTCCTCCCATGGCAGCTCTGTTTTAATTTCTCTTCATTTACTTTGATAGAAATCTCCTACATCACTTTATTTTAGTGGATGAACAATTACTAAGATGAAAAAATCAAATGCCTTTGGCAGCATTTATCTAAATCAAAAATGCATTGGACATTTAAAAAGTGTCCATTTATCTCTAGCAAGAATATTAAAGACAAAGGTGGCATTTTTTCTAACAACTGAACACAACATTAGAATTTTTCTGGTATTCACTAGTTTTCAAAAGGAGCTGCAAAGCATATTAGCCCATACATTCCTAAAAACCTTAGCTCTTTTAGAAATGAGGGAACTAGTTCAAATCAGGTATGCTTGTTAAAGAAAAGCCAGCATATGAGGTCTTATAGTCATTACATAGGGAGAAAGAGCAGATACTTCAGTTTCAGAAATCTGCAGAGCAGTGACATGGCATTCCATTCAATTTTTTACCAGATATCACAGACTGGAAATGTGAGCTTTGGCTGATACTGCTGGGAAGGAGAGTGCGTCAGGCAGCTGTAATTCCCATCCTGTAAAGGTACTGATACTTAAAGTCTCTGTAGTCCAAATTGGTACACAAAAATACTAAAGTGTTGAATTTGGACCTTAGATATATTTTTCAAATTTCTGCCAACTATTCTTAGGTGTTCATTTGCAATTTTTTGCTCTTTAGGTAAGAGTAAGGAGAATCTACTCCTTACTTTGGAGTTGTTTGCAGGTTACTTCCTGAAACACTGTCTATGGAATGCAGTTCTAGTGTTTTCGTAGTGTTTGACTAGAAAAATAGGTTTCTGAATGACATCCAATTGTTTTAAACTAGGCCAAGATTTTATTACATGTACTTGTAAGTTTGGTTGCTCTAAAATCAAGTTTTGGGGCATTTTGACTCTCATTGAATCTTAAAAAAAAAAAAGTGGTTTTAGTGTGATTCTTACAAGTGTGGTGTTTCTGAAAGGTATTTCAGTGCAGGGTGAGCTGCAGACAGTTGTTCCAGTGCATTCATTGACTGTATCTTACCAGCACCAGGTTTGTCTGCAGTACAAAAACTAAGTTCATTTGTGGAATAAGATTTTTTTTTTGGTGGTATGTCCTTAAGGAATCATAAAGCCTAGAGAGTAACTGACATTAACGTGACTCCATGTACTGTAAAACCCATTCCGTTTTATATATTTTCAGGGAGTATGGAGTGGCACAGGAAGGAAATGCCATATCGCTGGAAAGTTGCTCTAATTCAGCACAGGATTCTTGTGAGAAATTACTTCTAATATTACATCATCCTATTCTGTTTTTCACAGTTTACAGTCTAATTTCCTCATTTTTTTATGCCACTTTTGTTCATATCAGTAACCACATTAAAATACATTTAGCAGATTAAATAGGCTTTCATGAGTGTTAGTGCACATCTGATAGTGTGATAGTTATAGTACTCTATATTTTGCCATATTGCATTATATGAAGGCTTATGGATTTGTTAATAAAATTATTTTTCCTTTTTAATAAGGCCTGCTATTTTTTAAGGCTACATTTCCCTGGCTAACATGAGATTCAACAAACAAAAATAAGTCTCAGCTGCTTCTACTCTAATGAATATTTCTGACAATAGTATAAGCAGCACTTAAGAAGGGGGAAAAATCAGTGCCCTTGCAAAAAAAAAAGCCAAATAAACCAAACCCAAGCCAAAGAAACAAATGAAAAAAAAAACCAGGAACAAGAAAAGGAAAGAAAAAAGGGCATTGGATATTTACTTCAGTTATATAACAAGATTTTAAAATTTTGATTTTCTTTTGCTTGAGCTTGCTACATTTCTCTAATTTATGATTGCTTTTCAAGCACTGTAGATCTAAGGAAGGAACTTTCCTTTTTTCTTACTCTATAATGTCAAAGAGCCCAAAAGATTTTTTTTTTCTTTTTTTTTTTTTTTTTTAATAGGTATTGACTTAAGGTCAGGAGTGTCACTAAGAAAATTCATATTTTCAGGTATAATAGCAATCTCATTCTGTAAAACTACCTAAAGTGTGAAAAATTATTAAGATTAGATTTTCATCATATGTTTAGAAAAAGATATATGTAACAAAAAGATTATCTTTTATTTAGGGAACTGTTTTATACTCCTGGTTTTGGGTTTTTTTTTAGGTAGTTAGCATTTGTAGATGATTCATTGATTAGGAGGAGCATGAAGAACTGTGCCCAGCTTTATCAACTTCTTTTGAACTCTCTGCCAAATCAAAAATGCAATGTCAGATGGAAGATGTCAGTGCTATTTTTTTCTCCTATCTGTAATCCCCAGAAACAGATTATTTTGTGTTTGGCAAGCATAAGCCTGTATTTTTTCTGCATTTTTAATGCATTTTGTGCAAAGCAATCCCATATACCCAGTTGGGTATATGGTATATACCAATATTGAGTTAGTTGTGTACTCCTTTTCTTTGAAACTCATTCATTCCAGCTTTTGTTCTATTAGTTAGTGATTTCCTCTTGTTAAAATTGTATGACTCTACTATTTTGCTCCCTTTATCTGTTCTTCCTGAACTACATATGTACGCAACTTTTTCACACTCATTTCAGTTACTGAGTACAGCTCTGTAGTCATGATCAACTACAAGAAACTGTCGTCCATTTGTGACTTTGTCTTCATATATCTCATTATTTGGTAGGTTGCCTGCCATCATCTCACTTTAATCTGTGTGCCAGAGATTTGCTTCCTAATATTCTTTATTGGTATACGTGATCTTACACACAGATTTGGTCAGGAGTGTATTTTTTGTTTCTCGCAATGATGCACATATCTAGTGTTCCTGTCTGTGATTCCTAGAACATCTTGTCTTGACTGTGGTTATCCTATAGATACTCTACTTAGAATTTGAAAAAGTAATTTGAAAACTGATCCCAGTTCTCTTCACAGACCCTTCCTTCTTACTCATTTTTGGTTACTGTGGACAACATATCCTTTCTTTTCAAGACTATAATTTGTTTGTCAAATTGCATAGCC
Source organism: Aphelocoma coerulescens (assembly GCF_041296385.1). Classification (NCBI taxonomy): domain Eukaryota; kingdom Metazoa; phylum Chordata; class Aves; order Passeriformes; family Corvidae; genus Aphelocoma; species Aphelocoma coerulescens. The sequence continues at coordinate 38,677,381 of NC_091019.1, read as the reverse complement.
AATCTATGACATTTCAGATTGCATGCATCTAAACTTTGCTCTTTGTTTATAAAAATCTTCAAATGCTTGTTCTTCTTTACAGGTTACCAAAATCTTATCTAGGTCCTTAATTTTCATTTCTTCAAAAAGCCACTTTCAAAGTCATTTGTCTAAAAGCTTTCTCCGATCACATCACTTGAATTTAATTGCTTTCTAATTCTATATCTTGTCAAATGCAAAATGTTGTCCCTGCTCATCAGTTTTCTATACTTGAATTCCTTTTCCTAAAAGGAATTTTACCATGTTGAACTCACACCCTTTGTTAATGACTATAATTTCCCTGAATTGTGTGATCCCTTGCATGAAGAAAGCTCTTCTAAAAAACAATTGAATTTTTGCATTCCTTTCCAGTCCTGTTCATAGAATCTGTCTTGATTGTCAAGTTATAAATGCCAAAGATTATAGCTGGACATATGCTGTACCTTATGGATTATGAGTTAATACCTTTTTCCTTTTCCTGATTTTTATGGAGTAATCTACCAAAACACAAGAACAAAAGGAGATTGAAATATCTGAATAGTTTCTGTCATTATGTATATGTGTTCACTTTTGCTTTAAACACTGATACTTTTCTCTTACTGCTTTAAACACTTTGTTCCATCTCTTTTTCTTCTAGAGTATAGGTCAACATGTTTCCATTAGTATCTGCTGCCATGATGTTCAGTTGTGAGGAAAGTAAGAGGGAAGAGGAAAGAATCTTGATATGAATATCAGCAGCTATTGTAAAATCAACATTAAGCTAGAATAAACTTCTTAAATTCACCAGTAAAACTGAAGGATGATTTTATTGATTCAAAAAATACTTTTTTTTTGCCGTTTGCAGAATTTTTTCCCGTTACTCTAATTGTGTAGAAGGTTTAATAAGAAGCATTACTTGATGTATGTACATTAAATATTGTTATATTGTGCTTGTATAATAGAATGTTTAAGTGCACAGAAAGCACATGATGTATTATATTACTTTTCTAAGGTGCTGCTGATGACGTACAAGAAGTATGTTACTCTTCTGAAAGCTATGCTCTGTGGACTTTGAATTTCATGCATTAATAACTGCCATGTAATTGAATTATGAAAATACCTGTACAGCACGTAACATCAGATACTTTATCTTCTCTATAATAGGTGAAAATTCTTACAGTCAGATGTTTTGGTTTTAGTTTTTTTAGTGTTTTAGCCATAATAATGGAGGTATTTTCTACCTTTGTAAGTAAAATATTTCGGGCTTAGTGCAGAAACACATCTATATCTGAATATCAGGTATGTACATATAGTTTCTGTTTTGTATTTTCATACATTACAGTTTAGTTTGCAAGGTCATGATATATAGAATAAATTTCTAGAAACATAGAAACTGAGTTTTCATATTGCTGAAGTGTTTCAATATATAGTAACCTCTTTTTCCTTCTGCTGTGTGGCTTATAATAGTTATTTTATGCTGATTTAATGTCTTCCTTGAGAATACTTTCAAGGACATCTTTGATTAGATTGATCAGACTTAATGAATATGTATATGTATTGGACTAAATTGTAGCTTGCATTTAAAAATAAACTGTCCTATATGTATCACATTATAGTCAATTGCAATGAAACACTAGGGCCATCTATTCTAAATGTGAGATCAAGTAACTTCTGCTTAAGTCTATTTAAGAATTATGTAAAAATAAACCCTATAATTCAGAACTTTAATCATTCTGAAATTTAAAATTAGCCTCTGTTTTACTTACAGAGAGATACTTTTTTAAATTGCCTTTTTTTTCTTTCACTACTGGTTGAAAGCTCTGTATGGTGAAAAGTTTAACCTATAGAAGAAGGAGGCCTGGATATTAGGGGACAGGTGTTTTTAATATGAGTTAAATAAAATGTGTCTGTTCCATGATTGTTACTAGTTGATACCAGTTACTGCTTTTCTTGAACTTAGAGGAAGGTACACATGGAAATGTCTTAGTAGAAACATTCTGATTTTAGAATACTGCTTTTACATAGTAGCTTAGTAGCTTAGTAACTTTTCTAACAGTCTATCTGGTGTGATGCAGTGTAGGATGTTAATCATATGTGTTTAACTGACAATCATTGTAGTTTAACTGAAAGAGCTCTTCTTCCTTTCTAATGCCTTTGTTCATCCCACTTCATAATATTTGAAGTACTACAGGAGCACTATGCTGACAGGTGGCATTGTGAAATTACTTCATCAGGTTTCAATAGAGGCTCTGTTTTTTGAAGTTGGCTTTCTACCTGTCATTCCTGAAAACCAAGTATGACTTTAAAGACTCAATCATTCAAAAAAAAAAAAAAAATTCCTTGCCAAATTTAGGCTCATACCCAAATTATGGATTAATTAAAAAGGGTACTTATTTTTAATTGCTCTGAACAATATTTCTTTAATAAGGCTTTTAATAAGGCTTAATTTTTTCAAATTTATTGAGCAAGTCTCTTCAGGATGACCAGGTTAAGATAGTTTCTCAGCTTGCTGTTACTTCAGGACCGACAGAAATAAGAAACAGCAAAAATTCTACTTTTTAAATCACTTGCTAAAGACTCAGAGCATAGAAATCATACTTGCTTTGTGGATGTTAAGATTTTACTCCACTGGGAAGTCTCACTGTGACTATAGTTCAAGCAGACATTAAAACTTAAAATGGAAAATGAAGATGTCAATTGATCAAGAACAATTCCATAGTTGTGAAATGCTGTAATATATAAAAATTATAAAAATTTTGTATTGATAAATCCTCCTAGTAGTTTATTATTATTTCATTAAATAAAATATAATTTAATTACTTCTAATTAAAGTATTTTAAGTGATTGCCATTTTTGAAGTTAGCTTCATTTCTATTTCCGATCACTACAAAATTGGTAATATAAACAGATTAGAATGTTTCACCCTAATATTAGTGAAATGAGATTTTTACAGTAACCATTTCTGAAATAACAGAATAGTTAATAATTTTTTTTAATTTACTTAATCATCCCATCTAGTGCTGCATAACAAAATATTAAAACAATTATGTAGAATTATATTGTATTTATTCTATAAAAATACATACAAATGCTTGTTTTGTAGGACTTTTAACAGAAGTGAAGATGTTTGGATTCTGGAGTTTATTTATTGTAGCTAAATTAATCAATGCATCTGCATTAGGACCATAAAGAATGAACCAGTATGACCCAAAGAAACATAGGGGGGTGTGTGTGAGAAGGCAAAAATTAGTCTGTAGATAAGAATGTTAACTACAGGAAAATGCTTTTGAAGTAGTTGGCAACATAAGGTTTATTGTTTTCAGCAAATAATTTAAATCTGAAATAAACTCCCTGATGACAAATGTAAACAATTTCTGATATAAACCAGACTAATGTTTTTATCATTATATAACACTGGATGGGTTATATAATATATGTATTTTTTAAAGATGACAAAATCTGATGACAAAGGTTTCATAAACTATTAGATATAAAAAATATAGAATCTACTAACTTTTTATGAAGTATCATATATTAGTTCAAAGATTTGTTTTAACTAGGAATTCCACTAGGAATGGGTATTTCCATGCAAAGTTTTATAAAACTTTGTCAGTTTTAAAATGGAAATGTTGTTTTTGAGTGTTCTTTAATTGATTTTAATTTTTTTTTTCTTTCTTTTTGGGTGCTTTGGTAAATTAGTAACTGTAAATAGAATAGAATATTTTAAATGTTATAAACAATGCATTTGCACAACTTAATTTTGTGCAGACTTTTTTTTATTATGACATTCAGATTTTCATTCAAAGGCGGTGTACTTGATATAAATATTATTGAAAAACTAATTTTAAGTATGTATAAATGAATGTCATTTATGGATTTCATATGATCATATATTTAACTCTTTTTGAGACAATTGCTTTTACATTCATTTGTTTAACTTTGTAGTCATTAAGCTGGATATTTAATACATTTAAAAACCTTTTTACACATTTGCTTTCAGTTAACTTCAAGCAGTTACAGCATATTATATTTTGTGTAGTCATATTTGTGCAAGTGTAGTTATGTTTGCCTGTCTGCTAACATATAATCGACATTTTAAAATTTTCATTGTTGCACTGATAATTTTATCCTTTTTTGTTTTCTTGTTATATTAAACTGCTTTACATTTTACAGTACACTCACATAGGTAGAACTTCCTTCAAATTCAGAGTAGCTTAAAAAATTCTTGCTAGCCAAATGAAAAGAAAGAATCTCTCTGACCTGTGTAAGTGAAATAGCACTCAGGTTCTCTGCATTCATACTTTACATTCTCTGTGAGCTGTTACAGAGATGTATTTTGATTCCTCAATTCTATCTTCTTGTGTAATGACTTAGAAGACATAATGTCTGTCCTGATCAATTTTGCAATGACCTTGCTCTGATTAATGAAATCTGATGTTCGGAATAATTATGCCTTAAATTACACTTCATGTGTTGAGTTATGTTTTTAACACAAAGTCTGACAATGTGTAAAATACAAATTGTATTTCAATAATGGCTTACTTGAGCTAGATAATGATTGCAGCTTTCCTAAGGAAGAAACCTCAGTATTTGGGAAGGACCATACCATGTGTTGAACTTGAAAGTCTGTATTGCATATGTGGCAGTAAAGGTGAACACATAAACAGATTGTGTTCTGCTGAAATCTCTGATTAAAGTCCTTAGTATTAATATGTGTTTTTGAAGATTTTCATCTTCAGAAATATACCCATTACAAGTCCATTTGTGATAAAGTGCAATGTATGCAAAGGTGACAGAAAACTCTACTACTTAGTAATGAGCACTTGCAAAAGAACCACCATTGCCTTTAATGTATTTTTCAACCTTTCTCCATGAAACTTCATGTCCTTGTATTAAAGAGAGGATGAATCAGTCCATTTCCTCTGCCTTCATGATTTTGCAGATATTTGACATTTAGCACAATTAATTTCCAGATTTTGAAGAGTGTGAGTGTAAGGTTGTCTTCTGAGCCTTTTCCAGTTGTAATGCTTCATTTGGAGGCAAAGGGAGGGACCGCAGTTGAATACAGTTGCAACATACAAACACATATTCATGTCATCATATGTCATCTCACACCCTTTTCTGGTTTATACTCCTTTCTAAAAATTCCTAACATTTGATTTTCTCTTTGGCTGTTAACATGAGTCGACTTTTTTTTATATCATAGTCGAAAATTTCGCACTTGAATGGGTGAAATAATGGACAGTTCTGAGTCCATTATTTTTCTGTGTGAAATTAGAATTGTTTTGTCTCCTTTGTACCTCACATTTGTGTACATGGGATGACATTTGCTATTCTTTTACACAGTCACTTTGTCCTGCAGTGGTTCTTCACTGTGACACATATCTTTATTGCCTAACAACCATGACAGAATCTTCAGCACTGATGTCTGCTCCCATTTTCCAGATTTTTGACTACGTATGCCTTTAACACTATATGTGATCTCTCCCCATTGTGAGAATGCATAGTTTAGCTTTTCCCTCTTTATTAATTAATTCTTCCATGTAAGGTCATTTCTTCTTATTCTGTAACAGTTCTGTTTCCAAATAGGCTTTTGTAAGGACATTTTTGAAAACTGTTTAGAAAGGAGACAGTAATTACCACTACATCACTGAATCTTTTAATTTTAGAAAATAATTTAGAACATGTATGTCCAGAACTGTATGATATATTCTTCATATATCTACATTGTGGAGCAGCTTTGTCTTCTAATCTGTGACCAGTGTGTTACTACTATGTACTATAAAAGTCTGTAGTCAGAAATGGTTCATGTTTTAGTGTATCTTACAAATCTAACAAAATTCCCTCAAAGTTTTTACACAGTAATCTTGCAGCCTTCCCTAGAATAATTTTAATAAGTATTGTATTCCTTCTTATGATCTCATCTTTCCTGGTAATTATTCTACAAAAGCTACCTGACACAATCTAGAAAATACAGTTCTGTAGTATATCAAAGTAAACATCCATTTTAAAAGTTTAATTTTTTAATCTAAATTCTGAAGGAAAGTACAGAAATGCTTCTATATAATATCATAAAGTCTGTAAAATTAAAGATTTCTTCTGTGCATGAGGGTAAATATATTTTTATATTACCTAGTATGGCTAATATAATAACCTTTTAAAATACCATTTTTAAATCCAGCAAGACAATTATGATTATTTTACAGTTTGCATATAAGTTTTACTGATTTTTTTTGTCCTCTTTTTTTTTAAACCATATGATTTCTTTACTAGTACTAATTCTAATGATAATTCTAATGCTAATTAGAAAACTTGTTTGGCTCATAGTCCTACTGTTTTTTATACCTTTTTATTAGGTTATTCTAGCTGTAGCTTGTTGAAACTTGTCTCTGGACTCTTCTAAGTATTAAGGTTTTTTTAATTTTTGTAGTATTGTATATAAATGATGAATTTGCCAAAATAAAGCTTTGGACAATAGCATACAGTTTAGAATATTCTACTTTTTCTAATACCTGCCATGCCAATGTTTCTTTATACTGTATTTCCACATTAAGAAAATACTTCATTGGCACTGACAACCAGGTTTGTTATCAGAAAAGTTAAAATTTATTTATAATCTGTTGCCTTACAAGTAACTTAGATTCAGTGCTTCACCTTGCTCTTGTCTACACTATTTTATCTTTGTCTAATTAAATGCCTTTGTATTGATATATGTGTCCTTCTTCACAGCAGTAATCTAAAAACCAGGAGATGTCAAAACATTAAAAATTATTCCTGGATGACTTTCAACATTATATTTGCACAGCTAAAAAAAGGAAGATTGATAGCCTGAGTTCCTAGTAATAATCAGTTTCACTTTCACAAATCACATTTGTATAGATGCTGAGAAAAATCTTTGCCCTGTAGATGAGGGAGAGGTTGTATCAGAATATGGCAAGAAAGACTGCTGCAGTACGTTGAATTTCCTTTAGAAAACGTGGGCATGATGGCACAACAAAAACTAAATCCATGCAAGGACAAAATTAAATAAAATAAGAAACCCAATTTATAGAGTAATTCCATTTGGGAGGGGTATCAGAAGATCTCTAGTCCAAATTCTTTCTTCGGGCAGGGTCAGCTTGGCAGGCAGACAAGATTGCTGATGGCTTTATCTTACTGTGCAGCTTCTCTGCAACACATTCCAGTGCAACAGAGTCCTCCTGAGGAAAAGGTTTTTCCTTAAGTCTAATTAGAACCTCTTGCTTCAATGATGTCCTCCCACCATACGTCACTGGAAAGAGCATAAATTAATCTTCTTTATGACTTTATAGGTATTAAGGACCTGCTTTGGGGTCCTTCTGAAGCTACCTGTTCTCCAGTCATGATGAAGGAGGCCAAGTTGCCTCAACTTCCCCTTGTAAGAGCAAGTATTCCATAACCTTAACTGTCTTGGTGACACCCCAATGAACTTGCTTTAGTTTATCAACATCTTTGTTGTACTAGAGGGTCCAAACCTGGACTCAGTACTCTAAAAGCAGTCTAACAGTTGCCAAATAAGGGAGAAAATTGTCTTGATTACTCTGCTCTAGACATTTCCGTTTGCCAATATAGTTCAAATGAAGCATAAAGAGAATTGATTAAGCCAAAAATAGGGAATATTGAAATACTTTTTTAATTCATAAATGTAAATTCTGGTGTTTCTAATACTTTAAAAATTACAGAATCAGATGTCTACCCAAGGTTCATGTCTATGAAGGTAGGGGCATCAAATTGTTGGAAGGAAAATTCTAAACGGAAAACAAAAGAGAATACATGGAAATTCAAAATCTTGTCAGTTTTAATAAAACCTGTATACCCTGTCCAGTCAGGGACAATAATGTAGACAAATGCTTGACTGTGTGCCTTGAATTTTTTGCTCTGTTATATCCTGTCAGTTCAAATGAGTTCTTAGCTATTTGCAAAGTTAATACTTGTTTATTGCTGTATTAGGCTGTGCTGGTGAATTAGGATGAACCTGCTGTCCTGGATGTAAAAAGTCAGTGAACTCTGAGCTATATTCATAATGGTTGTGGTTGTACATTCTTTTTTTTAATCTTTTTTTTTTTTCAGTGTGTATGCATTGAAGAAATAGACCTAAAAATGCACTTACTTTAATGCTAGCATTACTACTTCATCTCAAAGTATCTGCTATTACTTATATTTCTAGTCCTTCATCTGAGTGTCAGTTTGTAAGTTTGTTAGTATTTTGTTCTTCCTGTGTGTGTGTAATTCTCCGTGGTATCTGTGTGCAAAAACCTTTAATTCTTTTACTTTCTCTTATCTACAAATATTTGATTTTTGAGTATTGTTACTGTTCTATAGAAGAAGCTGACCATCCCTATTCATGCTTTTAAAGCACATAGCATGGTGGTTTCTCTTCTAAACCAAGGTTCTTGTTCTGAAAATGAGTAGTAATTAATCAGAATTCATGACTTGAAGTGATGTAACAAGAGGTGTTACTATAGTGCTAGGGGCAGCATGTTAATGTATTAGAGGAAACCCTGAGCATTTTTTATAGAGATACCCTAGTAGTCATAGTTGTATGAATCAGGAAAATTATAATTGCTTTCTGGGAGGGGATGAGGTATCTACAGTTTTCCTTTAGGAAGAAATTTTAGTCTGGATTTCCATTATTTTGATGCTTAACAGAAATATATGATTTTTACTGTAATTTTTAATTTTGTGCTGCTCCAGAATTTTCTTAAAAAATTTATTGCATTCTCTAGAATCATTTTCAGATAGAGCAGATGACCACTATTTTTTCATGTCAACAAAAAGTGCCTATTTCATTTCTTATATCCAAAGGGTGTGTTCGGCCTTTAGACATTAATAGAAACAAATACAACAGGGAAAAGAAATACTGCAATCCTAAGAAAGGAAAGAGAGGTAATAAATGGGGACATAATTGCGATAGTTTAAAAGCTGTTTTGGAAGGAAAGGAAAGCTTTTCTGTGCCTTCAAATTCATTATTAAATAGGATTATTTTAATTTTTTCATAGCATGGCTTTCAGAAGTCTTAATTTTCACACCAGATGGCATTCCAAAAGTGGGAAAGGAAACCTATGATCCTAAGAACTAAGATGCAACGGTAATGGGGGGGAGGGAAGGATTCCATTATGGAGATCTTGGGGATAATTTATTTCAGAATTGAATGCCTATTTAAAGACTTAAAGAAAACAAAAATACTTAACGTATTGGGGATTCTGAAATATATGGAATTGCCATTTTTCTTTTGGAATAACAGTAGTGATCCCTAGTGAAAGTTCCCAAGAAAAGAGTTTAAATAGTCAAGACCACTGAACTATAAGCTGATGCTGTATGCATCTTTTCATAAAGGCACAGCCTGAATATGTAAACCTCCAAAGACGAGGATGAGAACAAAGATGACACCAAGAATCTCAACATCATAATGAACTGCCGAGACAATCCCTTTTCCAGTTATAAAAAAGAAAACGGTGGGAGGGGGTGGATGGGAAGAAAAATTTGTGTCTTTGGCCATGTCTGCAAATTTGAGCATGCCCAAGTATGTCCTTGGGCACTGAACTGTGTGGCTCTGCTACTGGAACTTGTAGTCTTTCCTGTGACAGAGCATTCTGTTCCATCGTCAGCTACCCCTGAACAATTTATGGCATGGCTCAGCTGTCAGGACATTACAGGACTTTATCCAGTAGCCAAATTGAAAAATCCTCTCCTTCTTGGCTGGGGTCCCCAGCACAAGAAGGACATAAATTTGTTGAAGAAAGTACAGAGAAGGGCAACAAAGATGTTCTGAAGGCTGGAGTACTTCTCCTATGAGGAAAGGCTGAGGGAGTTGGGGTTGTTCAGCTCAGGAGTGACCCTGTTGTGTCCTTTCAGTACCTAAACAGGGCTACCTGAAAGCTGCAGAGGGACTTTTTACAAGAGCATATAGTGACAGGACAGTGGGAAAGTTTTCAAACTAAGGGAGAACATGTTTAGATTCAATACTAAAAAGAAATTGTTTACTGTGGAGGTGGTGGGGCACTGGCACAGGTTGCCCAGAGGGATGATGGGTGCTCCATTCATGGAAGTGTTCAAGGCCAGCTTGGATAGGGGTTGGAAGGTGTCCTTGCCCATGACAGGGGGTTTGGAAATCTTTAAATTTCTTTCCAACACAACCTTTTCTTGTCATTCTTTGTCACCTTCGTTTTTTAACTGAGAACTACTAACTAACTGAGAATGTTGGTCCTTGCCATTTGATGTTGATAACCAAGAATTGTCATAGTTGAGGCTATGAACTTCATATTTACAGATTTTGTCTAATATAGATTATTATTATTAATCTCTGTTTATCAGTTCTGAAGAGGGAATAGTTCAGGTGTATATATGTAGCTGAATATGTCCTTATTCTGTTATCAGACTTATGGGTGGTACAAATGCTAGAAAAAAATTTCTCTCCTTAACTTCTGTAGCTATTTCCATGACTAATAGAAAATTTTTGGGCATCTTTTTTTTTTGGAAGGAACATGTCAGACTTTATGCTGAACAAGTCCATGATAGGTTTGGGAACTCTATTTTTCCAGATCTCATGAACATTCCTATTTTGGTTCGGTTATTACTGTCGTTAGCAGCCTTGAAAGTTGCTGTAGATGATGTGGTACACTGAGCTTCCAAGAGGGTGGTAGTTAGTCTGAAAGTTGGTAGTTAGTATGAACATTCTTTCTGATCTGATGTCCATATATGTTCTGCCTGTTCGTGTTAGTGTAATCGAAGTAATAATGTTTATCAGAGCCCGCCACAAATGGAAGGAAAATGCTTGTAAATTGAAGTTACACATCATGATTTTTTTTTTTTTTTTTTTTTTTTTACAGTGAAAATATTCTAGGTTTGTTTATTGCCTTGTGGTTATTTTGGTCAAAACAACTTTTCCATAGCCAATCTGATCTGGTTTTTGTACCATCCATGTGTCTTTGGAGTGTTTCTTTTCCTGATTCGTACCTTTGGACTATCAGGAGCAGAGCCAATTTACTAGAGCTCCTTTGACCATTTGCTTCTTAGAATTCTGTTGTCATATTTTCAGATGTCCTTGCCATGTTAATTTGCATACTTAAAGTATAATTTTTGTTTATTTGGGTTTTTTTTCCACATGAAAATCCTATTGTTATTTTTTATTAAAATTGTCCCTATAGATGTTAAGCTCTCACCTGGAATCCAGAGGGTCTTAAATAATAATTTATCTTGCTCACTGCTACATAGGATCCTTTTCAAGGTTTATACCTTGAGTAACATTTTTAATTTTCAAAGGATTTTGGAAACTTGCTAAAGCACTTTTGAGAAAAATAAAAATTTTATTTAGTTAGAATAACTTCTGCAATTTATGCCTCTTAGAAATGTCCATTCAAGGAAGCTGTATCTATTTTCGTGTACACTTAGACTTGAGAACTGATAGCACTACATTTTCTGTTGCTATTGCTGTTTCTCTAAAGACAAAAAGAATGAGACCCACTGCTTTCAGATTTTCCAGTGCTCTTTTGTTGAAAATGATCTGGAACAAGTCCTTTGTCAGAACAAATATGGGTATGCTGGCATAAGGTGTGTCTTCTGTATTCCTAACATCTTAAAAACCAGCTGAAATGATGCAGAATGTCTTTGGTATGCTTGTCCTTTAAGAGGAACCTCAAATCACTCCCTACACTACTTGTGACAGCTTCTGAATTTTCCAGTACATGTCATACTGTGATGGTAACTGTAATCTCAATACTAAATTTCAGACCACATCTGGAGGGATATAACAATATTGGTAACATTAAGCTTATTCCTCACAGTAAGGTCTATGTGCTTTGCTTCCTTTTTTCCCAACAACTTCGCAAGTCATTCATCAGATTCTGAAGAACCATTAGAGCATGTAATCTTCTAAACACAAGCCCTCCAATACTAAAAATAATATAGATTTAATTTAAAGCTATACTATTTATATATCACTATTAACAGGAGCTTCTTTGGGACATTCAGTAATTTCTGTCTAGGTAAATTGGATTTTCCATTTAAAAAAAGGCAGGTTCATTTTGGTGACATTATGACTTCTAAAGTGTAAATCACTAGCATGTGGTCAGGGCAAAAGAGATTCATCAAGACTGAAAAAGAAAGCTGTCACATTATTCTTCAGTTCTATTAAATGATACTCTGTTCAAAATTGAAATGATTTCTCATTCATACCTAACCCTTGCTTTGTTTTGAATACTATGATTCTCCAAATATGAACCTTTCATAATGTCCTGTAAAATACATGTGTGTCTTGGCTGGTGTTATATAGTCTCATTTTCTTTTCCTCTGTAGAAGTTCCTCTGATATTTTTTAAATATTCCCTTTTACCTGTTTTTGAGCAGTAGAGTGTGGAAAATTGTTTGGGAGTTTTAGAACCTTTCCTAAATTAATCTTTATACTCAGGATCACACTATCTTAGTCTAGTCTAAACCTGTAATAGGTGAACAGGAAGGGCACATACCACCCCATGAGTCTGTGTGCTGTGGCAGATGCATTTCATAAGTTAAAGCATTATTATTCTAAGAAAACATTCTCTTCCATAAATGCTCTCTCCTGGCAGTCTTCACTTTTTAGTGTGGAAAGTGGTATAGCTTGCTGCCATTTCTAGTGTGTTGTGTAATAAGAACACTGAATGAGAAATTAGATGAAAGGTAATTAAATTATATCATCTGTTTTCTCCTGAAACCTAACCGTTGATCTGGATTTCTTTTAATCTTCATTGTGTTCTGAATACACAGTTATGTTCTTGAGTCCAGCTGAGAAATGGCTGGGTAACATATTGTACTGTTTTTATTCCTGTTCAAGGCAGTGAAATATGTTTAAGTTAGTGGACCAGTTTCTGACAGATTTCCGGGTAGACTTTTAGACTGCTTTACTGATCCATATTTATATGTGTAACATCATCCTGAAAGAAATGCAGGGGAAACTCAAGCTCTAGGCTATTCTTTTGCCCAATTTTCTCTTGCCTCATTTTTTTTTTGCCTAAATTTCTATGTTTTTATATATTTGCTTGTTAATATTTTGCATGTGTGGTTTATTTAAATATATTAATATTTTGTCAGAAAAACATAGTTTCTCTTTCTACTTCAGTTCTGCAAGGATGTGAGCAGCTAAAATACAGTAGTGCCTAGATCTGAACAAGTATCTCAGCTACTTTGTAGTAGCTTGTGACCAGCATGTCTGTTTCATAACTGTTACTCCAGGAACTCTCATGGTTAAAGGCTCCAAGTGTCGTTGTCTACCTGTTTATCCTAATTTCTGCATGTTTCCTCCTGTCCAGTTGGTTACGTAGATCTTATATTGAGCTACTCAGATTCCATGTAATCCCATTCTTTCTGAAGAAAAGTCAGGCCTGTGATTTTGTTTACCAGCTCCTGAGAAGAAAAGGCATACAAGCACAGGATATTTGCTTTGTAGATCCAGTTTTCATTCTCATCATTAGTGACAGTTATGCATATGTGTTTCTGAACTTTACAAACATTTTTTCCTATTATTTGTTCCTTATTCTTTGTCTATGTAGTATGTTTAGGAATACTTGGGTTCTACAATAGGACTCTTCACCATCCTACAACTGTGTTTATAGAAAATGATGATAACCAATTTGTACACAAGCTGAACATTAAGTAATTCCTTATGCTTCTGTGTTCACATTCTCCTTTTTGATAATTTATGTTCAGTGTCCTATTGCAAAATAATGTTGCGAATGAAAGTTGTCATTATTGAGAAGTCATAAATGAGTTAATGTAATTATTTGCCACTCTGAGATGCTGCCTTCACTAATTTTCTGGACTCATTTTCTCTGTTTGTTTATATTTAAGATACTAATGCACTGAGCTGCCCAAGTATCTCTTAGTTATGATTTCCTATGGTTAGTTGTATGGAAGGAAATCTAGGAAAATATCAAGAAAACTGTCCCTCCGAGATTAATTTTTGGTATATATTTTTATGACCAAGGCTCTATCTCTATGCAAAGTCCTGGAAAAACAACAGCTCTAAGGCTTTCATTTGTCAGCAACTAGTAAAAGAAAATCCCAGTGGGTGGTAGGGCTGTGTTTATGGTATGCTACTGTTGTAATTTAAAGAAATTTTAGTTTGAGATGTCATCTTGAAATTAAGCATAGAACTTTAATTGTAGTGAGGACTGAAGACTTATGCAGGATTTTTGACTTGAAAAACATGTGCTGCTCATGTATGGTTGTTTTTCTTCTTTGCCTTAGGAATGACAACATTCTTCTGTGGTTTGTAGTAAAATGTTTGTGAGTGAGAAACTATTGTTTCCAATAGATGATGATGTGTTCCTATAAACAAAATTCAGTGCGAAAGCCAAACAAATTGTGTAGTGGAAACCACTAAAATTGACTTTAGGGACACTAGTCAGTCATAATATTAAAAGTTTGTTTATATTGCTTGTGATTGCAGTATTGATTTGATTTTAAAAGGCTATATTGTCAGTATTGTTGGAGATAACCACTAAAGGTTAATTGCATATTTCATTCTGCTTTCTTAACACTGTGTTTCCTACTTTGTAGCAGAGCAGTGTTGAGAGAGTTTAAACTCTGCTACTCAGCATGGAGTAATCTTAACACACTCACCCGTCTGCTTTTGAGCCTTCTGGCTGCAGACTGCAGTCATTATTTGGGAGCACAATTTCATCAAAGAGAATACTTAAAAGGGGAATTTTCTCTAAAGTATCTGTATTTTTGATAATGATTTCCTTTTAGATACCACAGTTGGCATTATATTTTTAGAAATATAAAATTTATGAAAAAAAAATACCTTAAGACTGTAAAAACCCCAGAGAAATGTTTTTCGTAGATTTTTTTTCTCCAAGTTTGTTTGTTTCACTTTTTCTGCTTGTTATTAAAACAGAATCATCTGGGTTTTGATTATGAAATTAAATGTATTTTTTCTACATTGAAAATAGGCTGCAAGTTATTTTGAAAGACAAAGTAACATGGACTCGTGTTTTCCATTGTAACTACCGTCTGTGAGAGGATTTATTTTTCTACATCTTTGATTATATTCTTAAAAACAATTGTTGGAAATTCTGTGTGTCTACAACTTCTAGAAAAACTTCAACTAGAATATATTGTTTTAATTTTTAAAAACAAAATCTGGAGTGGCTTTTATATATATTCATTTAATATAATGTTTCATATCTTATGGAACAATATAAATGCTTTTATATCTATGTTTGTAGCCTTCTTGATAGATCAAAGCACTTGGCATAGGCCAAAACCTGTTAAACTTTTTCTGTTTATGGTATAAATTAAAACTCTCTGGAGTGCGGTTTGGCCTAAGCCTGATTTATTGCTTTGCTTGGCACTGCATCAGGCTGGTTGTGGTTTTCCATTCCTGTTTCCAGTACAGTCTTCATGTGTTTTGATTTCAAATCCTTGTGTAGAAGCTTTATGTGGATAGCAATAACTTTCTTTGGTAAGTCTTTATTATAACATAGAGATCCTAGGCTTTTGTGGTTTTTTTATTGTTTTTGTTCATATTAAACTGAGAGATATCTGTGCATGCAAAATGATGTATTTGTGTATTATAATTTCAAGTTTAACTTTACATTCTCTAGTAAGTTTTTATTTAGTGAAGACATTTTCCAGATCAGATCAATACAGAAAGAATCTTCAATTAGAACCATGGTCAGAATTTCCTGTGGACAGACCATCTTTATTGATGTCAAAATGTAGGATGATAGAAAGAGTGCACTAGATTTTGTCTCTTTTATATAAATTTCAACCATGGCTATTAATGAATGTTTCATTTATGGTCAGCTTTAAAATGTGTAATCTTTAGCTGATTTCATTTTTTTTCACCTGATCTTATTGATACCATATTTAAATAGTGATTGTGAATGATATTTCCTCCTACCAAAACTGGTAGATCTTGGCAGACCTATTTATTTACTTTGACAAAAGAAAAAAAAAACTACTATAATTTTATACACCTATATGTGTGTGAGGGTTCTCTAGTAAGTGAGGGCTTCTCTAGTAAGTTTGATCAGTCTGTGATGTTTTTCCAATGTTATACTTGGTTTGGGTTTTTTGGTACTAACAGACAGTTTTATTGAAACTCTTAGACAAGGTGTTTACCATGTGTATATAAGATTAAACAAAAAATGAGAAAAGTGTACAGTTATCTCTAAGGGGGAATGTTGTCCTGGTATATGAGCTTGTATTAATTTCAGTAATCCTGACTCACCCATCGATTTGGTTATAAAAGAAGCTGCAAGGGTTACATGGGTTGCTTCACATTGGGAATACATAATATAAAGGTATCACAAAAATGCTTTCAACACAAGTACACACAAAAAAAATTGTACTGCACTAAATTAAGAAGCATTTAATTTAAACTGAATCTCTTAGGACAGGGGTTGTGGGGTTTATATCTGGTCTTGTTATTAAATGTAGCGATTAACAGTCTGTAGTTAGACATACTGTTTAATGCAGAGTCCACTGAACTCATTAGAAGAGTTCTGTTTTGGATTATGCCTTTAGCAGTGCTTATCCATTCAAACATCCCTTACAATTTAATCTAAGTGGGGAAATGCTGATGTTTGGGGATTTGTTGACACAAATCAATAAAAAGAGTCTCTGAAGCAAGAGTACTGTTCCTTGACCTGTTTTATGAAAATATCTTATACTGCTTGTTCATGTTGTTCTAGTCCTAGAGCAGGATATCCCAAAGACAGTTGTGATAAAATCAGCCACACTGAATTCTCAATTTTAACTGTAAGCAAAATACAGATTGATTGTGGTGTAGGTGGGAAAAGGAGACACAAAGATATGAGAAGTTTATTTTAGACAGCTGTTTATACATCAGTTAGCTATGACAGGTGTCATAAAACAACACATCAGATAGTAAAAGTTATAGTAACACAGATATTTAATGCAAGTTGTTAATTTTGTGTCTTTTAACTGTAAGTTCTTTAAAAACACAAAAGAACAAAAATTGGAATCAATATACAGGTGTTCATGGGATAAGCAAATTAGTGAGTTTTCATGAATGGGAGCAAAAGGTCAGGATGGTAATGCAAAAAAAGTTACATGGTGAAAATATTTCATTTGGTCCAGTAAAAAAGAGGAAGGAAACTACCACAGAAAAATTAAACTTGAGAAGGTTAGGAAAGGACTAAGAATAAGAAATTGAAGAAGTGGAGGCAGCATATAAATGGATGTAGAAATGACAAAGAGAATAAAAGCTAAACAAAATGAAACAGCTGATTCAGAAATACAGCAAAGGAATGCAGACATTGAAAATTACTTTGATTGAATGCATTAAGAAGAAAACATTGCAAGTTTGAAATGTTATACAGAAATACTGAAATGTAAATGCCTTCTGGATATGTGAGTTAAAGATTTGTTCACAGTATCCATTTGCCCAGAAAAATAGAAAGGAAAAAACAAAAATAATGTAGTTATAGTAGTATTTTATTTTAATAATATATCAGTGTACAGTTAATCAATTAATAACAAATTCATTTTATAAGTGACAGGTGCATTTCATGTTATGGAAAAATAATTCCAGCAAGCTGAAAGTCACATTACAGGGACTTTCTTACCTGACTTTTTGGAAAACATAAATGATTTTCATCAAAATGAACTTCTGCCTTTTTATTCCCCCCTGATTTTGGTGGTTTTTTTCCCCCTCCCCCCATATGATAATGTATTTAAATGGCAATTGCAATTAACAGTAAGTTTAGTTCCTGTACATGCCTTTTTTTTATGTATTCACCTTTATTTAACCAAGTAGCTCATTCTGAAATTAATAAGGTCTGACTTTGTTTGTAAAATAGGCAGCACTGAAATGGGTGGTCTGCTGTAGCTGATCCTGCTTGAGCAGGAGCTTGGATCAGGTGATCTCCAGAGGCCCCTTGTAACTTTCTGTGATTCTCTGAAATACATACATGATGTGAGAAACAAAATGCTATAAATAGAAACAGATGTAGGATGAACATCTCTTTCCAGCATAGTGTTTAGCAGTTACACAGTAATTACAAATCCTGTAGTCCTGTGTATTTTGAATTTGTTTTGGTATTTTTTCCACCTTGGAGAAGTAGCTTTCACACTGAGGGGTTTGGGGGCTTTTTTGAGGGGGATTTGTGCTTCTTTTGGGGGGGTGGGGGGGTTCAAACTGAGTCAAATCAAGTTTAGTGGGAGGATTCATTTGCATAATGTGTAACACGTACTCATGTAAGTAAATATTTGAAAGACTGACAACATTAATTAGTTACTGTTAGCCTTGCCAGTATTTTTTCTTCACTACTGAGAAGCAGTGGTATTTTTTTCTAGTTTTTATCACAGTTTTGTGCTTCTTGTTTCCATGGTAACTTTTCTTGCACTGTACTTCAAAGGAACCAGAGGGATTCTGTGAAGGTTTTTTTTATTATTTATTTAACTGCATGAAAACCTAACTGAATATACTATTCTGTAAAAATCCTCAAATATCTCAAGTGTAAGTGCAAATGTAGCTTTTAACTATTAAGGCATTATAATTTTATCTTCATACTTTTTTAGCAATCATCCAGTTTTTTTTCTTTCTCTCATATTCAACATATTTTTAAAAAATTGTCTTTATCTACTTATTCTGCAATATTCCTAAATTGCATTCTATGGTATCAGAGTAACTTAAAGCTGCTGAGGACAATCTGCAAGTGCTTGCAGTCATCTCTAATAATCTGATTTCCCTACAAATCAGGCTAAGTGCAATATTGAGCATGCACAGTAAGTTAGAATTTATTACTTTTTTCTGCAATTCTAAAAGGCTAATATTCCACCTACTGTTAAGAATCAGACTAAAGCATACTCTACTAAAATTACATATTCCTAGTGCATCACTGGAATGTGCTGCAAACCAGAAAGTTTTTCTTCTGGGCTATTGCAAGAGCTTTCTTGAACAGATACATTTTATCTTTTCAAGCAAGATTTTTAATGATGCAGTATGGATGAGATTCACTCCACTCCGAGAATAAATAAGGTAGCAAATAGTCATTATATCTTTCTTCTCTTTCAGGTAGGTGAGACATTGAGTGAGTTCAAGTGGGGCTGGTTAGAATAGTAATTAACACTTCATCCTTCTGTAGAGAGAAACATAAAGAACGCGTAAATTAAGGAACTGAAACGGAGGGTTTTGTCCCTAGAGGCTTAATGGTGTGGTTTCATGGTCCTCTGATGTTAATTTAAATGTCACTGCCAAAAAGGTAGTCTTGCCTGAAGCCATGTATTTCAGTCCTTTCTTTGCATCGGCAGTAGCATCTGTCCAGCTTTGCAGCAGGTCTCATCAGCTCACTCATCCATTTGAAAATGATTTTTTTAAAGGGCGTTAGGAGGATTAGTTTGCAAGCTGATCACTGAGCTTATTTAATTCATTTTGCAGGCAAAGGAGTACTTGTGCTGGTGTAAAAGATGTAGCCAAAACACCTGTTATGGGCAGAAAAAGGAGGCGTGTTTCCCACTTAGATGTGGGGGTTACTGACCCACTCTGTCCCTAGCTGTCCCTCTCTGTTTCCTGGGAAATACTTTATTCTCAGAACGATTTAATGCCATATAGTTTTTTTATGTGTTGTTCCAACTCCACCCCTCACCCCATCTCCAACTGCACCCCCACATGCAATGTAAGACACACTTCAGCCTTCTAGTCTTAATTTTTTTTTCTTTTAGAACAGAAAATAATAAATGTGAATACTTAATCATTTAAATAGAGGCAGTATACACCTGAAGGTAGAAATACGTTAGGAAAAAAAAGCAGAAAATAAACCTACCTCCTTATTCATTGTAGGCTATAGGGTGGATTTTTTTTTCTGCTTGTATTTCTTTCCACTCCAATCATTTCAAAAGCAGACCATCCTGGAACTGAAAAGAAACAGTTGCCCTCTTCCATCAGAAGTTTCTTCTGAAACAGAGTATAGCAGACCAGCAAAATTCTTTCCTGTTCCCATAACTGTTCCAGGAAAATGTAATATGCCAAACATGCATTAAACTGAAAATTTCTGCCATGTGTCATTGGGGAGGAATTGCACTAACACACCCAACAGAAGATGCAGAAGCAGTATCCATTGGAGGATATTTTTTAATTCAGGTGGGCAGCATGAAAGTTCAAATATTTTAAAATTTTTCAGATGCAGCAGAATGATTAAGCCCAAAAGGTGCAAAACTTGCAGTTGGAAGCCTGAATTTACATGGTTTGCAGCTGTGCATAGATATTGCAGTGCCCTGTATTCTGTTAGAAGATAAAAGAGTGGGGCTAAAATTAGGAAAATAATGCATTTGTTAATGGAAGTCATAGTTAAAATGTAGTGCATGATATTTCAGAGATTCTGAAAAGTCCAGCTTCTTAGTAACTTGGATTGACTTTTCTGGTTTTGAGTTTTGCTGTTTAATTAGTGCAACAAGCATTTGCTATTGCAGCCAATGATTAAAATAACGTGCTTCATGAGCATATAAAAGCTGCTTTAAGAAATTTTAGCTTGTATTTTCATTGCACAAAACTAAAGTTGTATTAAAATAATTTTTCTGCAACAGCTAATTATTAAAGGAAAATGATTATAGCTTATATAGTAAATCCATAGAAGTGAGAGTTAATCGCAGTATTAATGTTTTGGGGGATTTTTTTATTGTTTTGGTTTTCCTCTTGCTTTATAGTTACCTAGGATTCATTCCAGTAGGAGTTGATTGTATATAGTCAGGAAAACACACAATTATCCTGTTTACCAGTATGTAACAAACTCTATGGTAACATCTGCTTCTAAAGTTTATTTCTGATCATCCTGACTTTAACTGCTTGCCTTGGCACAGGAAAGGGGGAAATCTAGGCAGGAAACTAGAACAAAGAACCTTGCAGTGACCAAAAATAAAATTCCATCCAAATACATGTTGGAGGAGGGAGTAGTTTGCTACGTGGGATTTTTTTCTGCAGTTATTGGTGTTTTGGATTAACTAGTCTGTGTGACTTTAAGTTAGATTGCCTAGGCTTTTTGTGTTGAGAATTTTTTCATCTGTCATTTTGTATCCTTGCCATTTGGATTAGATATCTCTTTCTTTTAAAATAAACATGTGTATGTTACCATACCATTTAAAAAAAAATCGAAATGGAAGATATGACAGAAGTTGAATCTGTTTAGACCTGCTGCATGATCACTGTGGAGATGCTGGTAGGGCACTTGCAGGCTGTGGGAATCCTGTTGAGGAGCAGCAGAATTGCTGTGCAGGTGGAGGGAAAAGATTAGTGCTTTGTGTGCACAAACAGGAAACAGGGTTTCAAAAGCAGGAAACAAGTCCTGAGCTGTGATAAACATAATTGCTGCTTCTCCCAGAACTGCTGAGCTTCCACTTGTGCTCGTTACCATTAGGATGATGTTGCATGTCTGTGGGCTGTGTGCTGAAAGAAAATGTGACAGGACAGCTGTGTACATGAAGGTGGTTGCACAGTTTCTTGACACATGGAAGGCTAGACAGTTTTTGAAATATTGCATTAGTATTTTTGTAATACAAAACAAAATAATGGAAGTATCTTGAAAGTACTGAGTATGTAGGGACTTCTTGCTGTTGTTACATTGGGAGGTGGATTGGAATAAGTCCTATACCACTCTTTTATTAAAAAAATCATCCCATCATAGTTCTATGATAGGTACCATGTGTCTTTTTATTTGGAAAAATATTATGTTGTGCTTTTGAATAAAAAATGTTTCTATATTGAAATATTTTTGTATTTATTCAGTATCAAAATCTAGCAATAATAAATGTTCAGTTGTGTTCAACAGCATGACATAATTGCCATAATCCATTACTCTGTTTCTTTATGGACCTCAGTGTAAGACAAATTTAATGCTGGGAATGAGAAGAGGCATTCGCCAATACTGAGGATATAGCTGTGAGGAAAAGCCAGGGCTTTCTGGGGGAAGGTCATTTCCTTTTCCTGTATAATCAACAGAAATGTTAGAAGAGCATTCAAAAGCAGGCTTTTAGAAACTGAGTTTTGAACTGAGCTTCTCACTGCTTATTAAAACCTACACATTATTTTTTTAGGTTTTAACATACTGGTTGCATATTTTGCTTTATGTTGCCAAGAAAGATATTGAAATATTTGCATATGCAGAGATGGTTACATATTTGTGGTGTTTTGATTTTAGATGCAGTTTTATAATTATCATCATGTAAGTCAGTCCTCAATTAGTAGACACCTGATAAATTTGAAGAAATGAACAAAATGTTCATTAGTTGAAGACATTTGCCACATTTGGTGAAGTTGCATAGAAAAGTATAAATAGCAGTAAAATCTAAATGTTGGAATCTAAAATGACAGATTAGGCATTCATTGGCTTTATAGTTTTGGGGAATTTAGCCTTAAATTTGTCAAGAAAATTCAACCCCCATGAAATTCTAAAATTATATCTATTATTTGAAAAATACTGATTTTCTCAAAGTAGAATCTTTAAATGCTCTAAATTGATAAATGAATCCCTAAATTGAGTTTTAATCTGTGAAGATAGAGGAGTAGTTTGAGAATTGTTAGGCCTCTTAAATCATTAGCAGTGACATTGTCAGATCTTGAGTGCTTTAGAACTCAAGCCTGCTCTTCAGTACACGTGGATTTGGTTAGGATAGGAGCAACTTGGTATGCAGTTCTTGCTCCTAAACAAGAGGGTGTATTTTATGCAATTTCAAGGGATTGTGCGTTGTATGATAATGGTAAGCATTCAGTTTTACTTTCCTGGTAGCTACTAATGACTACAATTTCAGAAGACTGTAAGGAGGATTCCTTTTTTTAATGATGGGTTGGAGAAATAACTTGTAGTAAGACTGCTAAGCACTGCCTAATTAAGTGTGCTGCTTTTAGTTGCTCATAGTTTTTCTGACTGACCATAAGCAAATTTTTGAAACACCTGCCACCTGTGTCTAGACAGGAAGTTATATGAGGGGCTGAGGTCACTTGTCTTGTTCAGCTTGGAGTACATGAGATTGAGGGGAGACCTCATAGCTGTCTACAGCTTCCTCACCAGGGGAAGAGGAGGGGCAGGCACTGATCTCTGTGGTGACCAGTGACAGGACCTGAGGGAACGGCCTGAATTTGTGTCAGGGGAGGTTTAGGTTGGATATTAGGGAAAAAAGGTTCTTACCCCAGAGGGTGGTTGGGCACTGGAACAGGCTCCCCAGGGCAGTGGTCACAGCACCAGCCTGACAGAGTTCAAGAAGTCCTTGGACAATGCTTTCAGGTAGATGGTGTGATTCTTTGAGTGGGCCTGTGCTGGGTCAGGAGTTGAACTTTGATGATCCTTGTGGTTTCTTCTAACTCAGGATAATCTATGATTCTTTATTTGGACTTACTTTATCAGCACTGATTGGAAAACTGGAGAAGTCTAATAAACACTATACAACTTTTCTTCTGAGTGTATAACGTGAATAAGCCTAACTGAATTGTAGGCACCTGCATTTCCTCTTTAAGAATGACTGTTGATATTGATTAAAAACATTCTTGCAACATGGTATGTTTACTTAACACCGGTAATGAGCCTGCCTGAGCTGATACATTAATGCAAGTACATTGCTACTTGTACTCAAGTTACATCTAAGGGACCTAATCCACGTCCATGCCAATGTGCAACATTCCAATGTAGTGACTGTATACTGGGTAAAAAATTCCTGTGGGTGTGTCACTGAACTTCTGTAGTTAAATGATCCTCCCAAATTACGTAATGTCCAAACATCAAGACTGTGTGCAGAAGATTTTCACTGTGCAGCTTCAGTGGTGAATAATGTGATTTTCTTCATGCTTTTAACTCTTACATTTATGTAGTTAAATATTTGCTTTGGATACTTGGCAGTCTCAGTGATGTTTAGCTTTTCATTCAAACCATCAAGCTATATGTTTCTTATTTTATCTTAATAATATTCACCTTCAGAAATATATGTCTCGATTATACCCAAAGACTGTATAATTTACCCCTTAATTAGACCCTTAGAATGATTTTTCCTTTCCCTGTACACAGAGGATATAGTGCATCTTTTGAAAACTTTCTTTACTTTGTTACAGCCATTTTATGGAGAGGGCAAAAACCCCTCATATAGCTGTTGAATAAGAGATATTTCCATTTCAATTATGTTTTTAGGAGCAGGAGCTTTCAATTTGGCAGATATGTGCATGTAGAAAATGTATTTTTGTTTTCCTTGTTAAAATTTGTCTATTATAAATTTTATAAAAAGCTAAGTTAACATGTGGTTATTAGATACATATTACTTTGGCTACAATGTTAATGCATCTTTCTGTGGTCACACAGAATCACAGAAGAGTTAAGGTTGGAAAGGACATCTAGATTTTTTTTTTTTGTCTCTAAGGCTGCCACTCAAAAAGGTTTCAGCTACAATGGCATCATGCTGAATTTCGAATATAGCCCCTCATGAAAACTGTGAAGCCTCTATGAGCTGCCAGTTTCCCGTGTTCTGTCACCTTTACACTGTAAAAGTTTTTTGCTTACGTTTAAACAGAATTTCCTGTTTCAATTTGTGTCCATTGCCTCTCGTCCTTTCATTGCATACAACTCAAAGAGTCTGGGTTCATCTTCTGTATTTGCTTCCACCAGGTATTTACACACATTGTTCTTCCTAATGCACCTCAGGATGCCGTGGGGCTTTTTTGCTGTGAAGGTATATTGCTAGCTCAAGGGCAGTTTTGTGTTGACCAGACCTGTGGGGTCTGTTCTACAAAGCTGCTTTCCAGCTTGTTGGTTCCTAGCCTGTACCAAGGCATAGGGTTATTTTTAACCTACGTGCTAGTTGCAAAAATTAAACAAAAGTTGGGAAATCTACCTAGACTTTTAAGGCAGGTGAGCGAGTAATATGTTGCATAAAGGTGCATATGTAGCTGATTAGATGAAGTTTCTTTCAATCTACATTTGAATATGCGTGACTGATGAGCAAAATTGCTAATATTTGAAAACTAATTGGTTGGGATTTTTTTTTTCTTTGAGGCTCCTTCTGCATTACTAAAATGACTTCTCAAAAAAATTTAATTTCATTATGCCAGTGCTCACTTTGCAGCATAGCATCATGCTAGTATGATCCTTCACTATATTGAAAAATGGTTGATGAACTGGAGCAAGTGAAATGGAACAAGCAAAGTACTGTTCTGATGAGGCAACTTGATTTTGGTCTTTTACAACTGACTTTGCGTTTGCTGGTTGGAGCTGTCAGAGAAATAATTCACCTGACATGGCTTTGTCACATGCTCAGCATCAAGCAAGGAAAAGCAGCTTTTATACCTTGATATGTTTTCAGATTTGTTCAGCTGTGATGCCTTTCATAATGTCTTGGAGAATTTGACTCTTTTTTTTTTTTTTTTTTTTTTTTTTTTTTTTTTTTTTTTTTTTTTTTTTTTTCCCTCCAGACGACTACTTTGAGGAACTTAAAAGTTACTAAAAGCTATTTGGACTGGAAAGGACATTTTCAGTGCAGCCCAATTAAATGATCTCTATTTAATATTAAACCTCAGTGCAGCTTTAGACTGAATTACAACTTTCAGTTTTTGGATTCAAAGACTAAATCTCAGCTTTAAAATAAGGGGTGTGGTTTTTAGGTGCTTTTTATCTTAAGCATTGATTTAATGTTTTAGAAACTTACATTGATACTATGGACTCTACCTGAGAAAAGTTTCAGAAGTTAAAGTTTTCCTATATAATATCCCCATATTTTTCACTTTATTCATCACCACTGGAATTAGAACATCTTCCATGCATTATTCTTTATCACAGTGACAGAATGCAAATGATTTATTTAGATAATAGTGTTTCTGTTCTTATTCTCTGCCCCAAATAATACCAAGTGCATTCAATTTAGTACAACTGGATTCCTCTCACAAAGCATTTATGTGGACCATGTGCTTGTGCAACTATAGCCAAATGATATCAGCTTCATGGTTTTGAGCATGTTTTTCTTACCTTTTTAGTGGGACATCTCTTTTGACCAAGGAGGAGAAGGCTATTGGCCATGCTGCTAAACAGAGCCTGCTTTTGACCTCTCCTAAAAAAACTGGGAATAATTGCACTCTAATATTAAAGCTAGTGCAGAAAAGTCCTTTACCAGAACACTAGAATTTGAATAGATATTAAATCAGAACAGCAATTAATAATTAATCCTCTGTTGATGTGGAAAAGCTGTAGTTTATATAGAAAGTAAATAAATTTCAACATATGTGAATTAGATATTATTGGCAAAAATTCAGCATGTTTAAGTTCAATATGTATTTTTAGAATGCTGGTATGAGTCACTCTACAGTGTAGTCTGATGTTGAAGCTTAAAGGTCAGAAACAATTCACAAGCCCAGTGCTTAAAACGAAGTCTTTTTAATCCACAATTATCACGAATATGCCCTGTTTTGAAAAACAGCCTAAAGGTTGTCTTCTCAGTTCCACTGAGACATCCGAAAATAGTATCTATTCAAATAGAACCATTTCTGCTAAAAACTAAACAAACAATAACAAACCCCACATCTCTAAGAGAGCAGTTTATCTCCTGGAAGAAAAAAAGAAATCACTGTTCCTTTAAAAAGAAATTAATACCTTGGTCCATTCAAGGAAAGTAGGGCATGTATAAAATCTGTGTTCATTCTGAATCACTTGGGCATATTGCACTAATCAGATTGCATTTCTTTAATTTACTGATATGATTTAAAACTAACTACCTGATTGTTTGAATGCCACTAAATTGAGAACTATAGAATCATACTTCTGTGAAAATGCAGCTATTTTTAGGTGGTTTTAGCGTTTGTGCTTTTATTTTGTGGCAGAGCTTCTCAGACAGATTTCTGTGAGATCAAAAATAACCATTACCATAAATCAGGAAAAATATGTGGCCATTAAATATAGGTCTTTATCTATTATGTTAAAACTAAATACAGTTGTAGAAAGTTGGAGGTTAAGGTTTGGTTTTTGGGGTTTTTTTGTTAATGGATGAATGGCTGTATGAGTCACATATTGTTTATATGCTATAGATAATGTAGAAATGAACAAAAGGCAGCTCAACAGGAAACATATGCTATAGTAGTTAGTTCACACCTGCTAACTGATTTGAATAGGCTTGGAGATAATATCAGCTAGGGAATGAGTTCATTGTTTAGATCATTGAAACTCTTTTCTACAAAATCTGACCCTTTACAGTCCTTTGTCAGGGCATACTTAAATTCAATGTGCTTTGAAAAATGACTTGCTCATGGGCACACTTCTGCTTGGGTGTACAAGTGTAAGCAGAATCTACATTCACTGGTCCTGAAGTTCATTTCACAGGAACACTTTTGTGGTTCAAAGATTTAAAGACATTCCTCACCCTCCTGAAATTTCAGATTCATATATATTTCTTAGTGTTAGCTGAATAAATTAAGATACTTGGGTTGATGCTTTCCAAAGCTGAAGTAAGAATAAAATACAGTGGAGAGCTACTTTAACAAAGGTGGGTAGTGAAATACACAGCAATAAACTTTTAAAAGAAAAAAATTCTTGAATGGAACCTTGGAGTACAGCATCCATAACTTAGCTTTTACCCCTGCTTGCAGACACAGCTTTTGCACACAGTTTTTACACTGTAAGTTCTCAAACAAGTTTCATCTCATTCTGAGTGTTTCAAAATTTAACATTAGCTCAAGTTTAATTTGGGTCTTAAATTTTCTTCCAGAAAGCTCCAGAGCCTTTGTTTTCATATCCATATGTGTAAAAATCAAAGAATGCTTGTATTTTGTTGGTGAGATGATGTATGTTTAAGTGTGTAGAGAGGGATCTGGTTAACCTACCTTGTCTAGGCAAACAAAAAAAAAAATGATATTAAAATTGATTGGAATTCATGTATTCCTTACATAGGGTTTGTTTATGCTTACCTTTTAAATGTTGGACAACAATCACCTCTGGAAAGAGGGCATCAGATTTGGTAGACCTGTAATTTTAACTGCTATGGTAATTCTTATATTTCTAGTGTTTACTCTGATTATATATGTATTTATAATGTTTCTTTCATATGAATGCTCTAACAGACACATGGCCCATGGTTATAAATCACACCTCTAAGGTCTTGCTGCCTGCAACCCTGGCAATGGACTTTTCTGTCCTCAAGAAAGGACATATGATCGCAGATCAACTCCTGAACTACCACAGGTTTCAGCCCTGCATATTAGAGTAAAGCATTTCCAATTTTGGCTTATCCTGACATATCAGGCTGAAAACTGAAGGTTCAGGAGTTCATTTCTAATCTGATCAGATGCCACTGTTTCAGGGGCAGCAGCATCTGTCAGAAGGGGGTTGTGTGCAACTGGGGTAATAACTGATTTAGCTGTTTGTCTTGTTTTAGTCTCCTTATATGTGTCTGCCAGGACCTTCAATGTCTGCACCTGCATGCCGAATTAGTGGATTTTTGCATTTTATTATTAATAAACTCATCAATGCTCTATTTTTTTGCACTAATCTCCAAAAAGTAAAGCTCTCCTCAATGTCTGTTTTCATTCGCTGCACTACTTCAAGTAGTAAATAGAGATTATCACATCCATAGTGTAACAATCCACTACTAGCAGTCTGTGCCAAGAGCTGAGATATTGTTTATATATAATCAGGACAAAACCAAAAAATACTGTTTTATGATAGTATAAGATCTGGTTTTATTCTATTTTTAAATATAGTAATTTCTAATTTTAAATGTTCATTTTCTATCAAAATAATCCAGTGAAGTCTTCATTCAAAAAAAAGTTTGTAATCTTAATTGCTCTAGTAAAGTGCTTTTGGTGTTTTAATCTAGAAATGCTGGTATTTTTTAGGAGACAGTAGCATATAGAGGCTAAAATAGATAGAAGTTTATGAATTGGTGTGGCAAATAAGCTAAAAAACTAGCAATGTGTAATTTAATATTGACAGGTACTGTATATCATGGCTGAGAACAATAAACAGAATATAAATAAAATTAATAGTATTGAATCCAAATAAGAGAGCTGTGAAGAGTAATAGTCTGTATATTTCTGGCAAGTACACTTACAAAAAGACAGTTGCCAAAAGCGAATGATTTTAAAACTAACTGTAACATAACAAACCTGCTTTAAAATGCATTTTGGTAAGAATTATACTCAAATACATGCAGTATTTCCTAGCATAAATGATACTGCTTTTCAAAGACAAAAAGAAAAATATATAAGAAACATTGCTGCTGGTTTTAATACTTTCTCTGGCTCTGATTATAATGTGAGTACCAAACTATGTGATTGTGTATCTTTGAAAATTAATGTTATTGTAGAAACAGCTTTAAAAATAGTTTTGTAAAAAACTGTGGTTGATTAAAAAAAAACCAAACCAAAACAAAAGTGACTTTGAAAACAAACAAAAAACCTCAAACAAAACCCCCCCAAAAAGCTAAACAAAGAAAAGCTTTGTTTAATGAGGTGTAAAAATATTAGTGGCATCATGTACAGAGGGTATAAATTTACAGTAAGACTTGGTAAGTGGATTTTGTTCCCAGTCTATTAAATTATACATCTTGGGCTTCATGTAGATGCCTACATCTCATGGCAAAGTCAGTCAAATTTGAGGGCTGCCAATAACTGGTGCAATCAGATTTTGTAGAGTTTTAATTTTTTAAAGTAATTTCATATGATAGGAGAAGCCATAATTTTGTAAGCCAGCTTGCCTAATCCTCGATGATTAACTGCATTCAGCACGACAACTCTCTCTGAGCCATTTTAATCACTGTTGTGAGGAAAACTGAATGCATCAGTTACTGTACAAATGTAACTGCTCTTAAAATCCTGTCCCTGGAGTAGTCTGAGGCACTTGGAGGACCAGAATAGTCCTGCTGCATAAATTGATAATAGTTGTTTAGTTGTTGCTTTGTTGTAATACTTTTCTTCCTCCCCCCGGTAATTATTTTAAAGATACTTTTTGAGCTTGCTGTTTTTATATAAATGTACAAACACTCTTCCCACACTGGCAAGGAATTTTAATAGCTAGCTTGATTTCAGTGCATTTGTTCTTGCAAAAAACTTCAATATATTATTGTGGTTGTCTTTATAATAATAATAAATATTATGCTTGTGTTTTCCTAATCTTTAGTGATTTTTTGTAAGCAGTGATAACTCATGGTGATTAAAAAAAAGAAGTTGCCAAGAAGAGTTCTTAGTTGCCATCAACTACTGCCTAAATTTTCTAAATAGATATCTCAAAGGATAAGTGACCTGGAACATTTTTGATATTCATTGTGAAATATTTTGTCTGAAATCATAAATCCATATAGATAATTTCCCTTGAAGTACTCTTTATATTTGTCTTTGTTAAATGTGTTTAGATTATTTGATGTGCATGTAATCTTAAAGAATTTAACACCATGTAAATGTGGACTTTATTATAAAAGGTTAGTATAAAAGGTTGAAGGTAATTAATTAATTTCCCAAGATATTGTAGGAAATTTCTGCCTTCTGAAGAGATATATTCTCAAAGGAAAAATTCCTGGCTTTGTAGTGATTTTAATAAACTGAATCCAACGAGTCTAAATCAAGAGCAGGTTTTTGAAACCTGTGTTTGTGCGTTCAGCCAGGCTGCACGACACCTATGGTGAATCTCACCTGCTGCCATCGCCTGTTCCCTCTCACCTGCTGCTATCGCCTGCTGTTACTTACTTGACTTTCAAAGGAAGCTAAGGTTGGTGGAACACAATTAAGAGAAGCAAGTTTGATTGATAGATATTTAGTTAAATTCTTTTATTAAAACCTTACTTTATTTTGTAAGGTTTGATCTTTATTTTCGAAGAAGTAGCTGGAATTTTCAGCTTCTAGGTTTTGGTTATGCTTACATTTCTGTTAGCATAAGCGATGGATCAATAAAATAAGATACTTTATTATAAAAAAATTTCCTTTCTTTTTCTTCCTTCCCTCCCTTCCTGTGTTTTTAATTTTTTTTTTTTTTCTCCTGATTACAGGCCATAGTTGCAGAGCAGTGGGTGGCAGTCACAACTTCATAGATTTCTGTAGCCTGGCCACCTGCCGATACAATTATCAACTTGAAAATTAGCTGTGGAATTTGACAATTTGGAACAAGTTTTTACAAATTCAAGATTTTATGGATTTTGTTTTAGCTTTTGTAGCTCAGCTCTTTCAAAGTCAAGGGCCTATGGTCTTTGAAAGCCTCTGGCAATCTTTTCGTTTCAGGCAACATTTCAATGACGCTTTAGGGATTGTTTGGATAAGGTAACAAAGCAATTGTGTTGATACACTAGGTACTGTAATTGTGCAGTTGAAATCAAGAGGATTGCAACTGTAAATTACTTTCTTGTCATTATGTTAATTGCAGATGCTAAAAAAGTGTGTGAGATAATACTGATAACATACGTACTTAAGAATTCAGGAAGCGGCTTTTTATGGCTTTATCATAATGGAGTGAAAAGACGTTTATGGAAGGACTAAGGTGGGATGGAATTTTTCACAATTGTTACTTGCCACACCCATAACTTGCCTTCTTTTGATTCTTAGAGTCTATTTACTTCAATGTTTTCTGTGTTTTTCTTAACTGAGACTGCCTTTAACTTGAATCTTGTGGTCAGGAT
This sequence comes from Aphelocoma coerulescens, assembly GCF_041296385.1. Lineage (NCBI taxonomy): Eukaryota > Metazoa > Chordata > Aves > Passeriformes > Corvidae > Aphelocoma > Aphelocoma coerulescens. The sequence continues at coordinate 38,645,807 of NC_091019.1, read as the reverse complement.
TCAATTATCTTCATCTTTTCAACTACTTTCTTATTTATGTTCCTTTTCTTCACAGGAACATAAAACATTACTGAGTCAAGTACCTCATTGTTGCCATTAACTATGAACTCTGTTTTTCATCTATCTTCATTTCAGTTTGAACTGCAAAATATGAGTTATATTTTAACATTTCTCTCCATTTAACATTTTTCTCCAGGTCTTGATTTTACCTGTGTCAAAAGTTCTTAAAATACCTAGTTTAGGATTGTTTGATATGTATGTATACTTGAAGTACATGAGACACAAATAGGTATTCTGACAAATACCGGGAGGAAAATAAAGTCCTAAAGGACTGCCATGGGAAGTGAATAGACTGAGTCAGAAAGTAAAATTCTTGTGTATCCTTTCTATGGATTCTTTATAGACAAAAAAAAGAAAAGAAATTTTAGTCCTAGTTATGATGTCACTCATTTAGTTGTAAGACTCAGAATATTATCTTGAAGTAGCTGGCAGATAACTAAATCTGAATTTTATTTTAATATGATTTTAATAATTAATGTAGCAATCAATAGAGTATACTTTCAGAGAGATGATTGATTGAAGTATCCTTTAATTGCAGTCTTTAATTAGAATTGATGGCTCACCACCCTAGTTCTTGTCTATTATATTAATAATTACAAAATTGATTTCCTTCCATTTTAATTTTGATCCACTGAGGAGCTATGTGGCTCAAATTCACATCCTTGCAAATGAAGGTGACTTCCTCACAGGGATGATAGGGCATTGCCTCTTTATATGCATGAAAATATGTGCATGTAAACTATACTCGTTAACGTAATTCTGTTTAATCATGTCCTATCCAATTATTTATTTTAGGCAGAGTGAAGGAGCAGTGGCAGCTACTGGGCTGTTTTGCTTCTATATTTGCCCTTTAGTTGTTACATTAAATACTTCCTAGTCAGAGACAATGACAGTGGAGCTTTATAGTGGTACTTGCAAGAATGCCTCATGGTTGATATGAAAAGACTTGAGACGTTAACATTATCAAATATGTGGGGGTTTTTTTGCATTTTTTTGCTTCTATCTCTCTGCATCTGTTTCTCTTATTAGGCCATCCATGTTAAAGATTTAAAGAAATGTAGACAGCAGCCCTTTTTTTACTTACAAAATATTTCTAGAAAGGTATGTATGTATCTATATGTATGTAAATTATATAAAAATAAAATAAAAAACAATATAAAATGATATAAAAATAACTGTTTCCCTATGGACAAAGCAATGCCTTACATTCATCCTTTTTATTTTTGATTGGCCTACTTTCTTTTTGACATCCATTTGCTTTAATAAACCTCCAAGATCTAAAGAATATATTGTTCTTTTTGTGATACTGAAAAAAAAACCAACCCAAAAAATTGTCTGAATCCTTTATGGTGGATTTTCAGTGAACTGTAATTCATTCTACTTTTCCATATCCTCCAGGTGACCTGTTAGATGAGATACTGCAGTGTTGGTTAGAAAAGTTACTGTTATCTTGCATACTGTAAGAAATACTGTAAGCACAAAAGTTTGTTATGAATCCTTGCTGTCTTAGGCCAGTGATGTCTGTGGGTATTCTAGTTTATGATTAGAATACAGTTGAATTTTTTCGTTAAATATCTCTGTCTTGTGTGTGAACACGATACAGAACTTTTCCCAAAAGGCAAGCCAGCCTCATTGGTGATCTTTTTTAAATTCTGGAGGTTTGTCCTTCTGGATTTCCTGCAGGCTGCTTTTTTTTTTATTAGGGCTGTTCAGTCACACCACAACTTAGAACTTATTCCTTAAGCTTTTGGATAGCAACTGTCTTAGAAAATATTATTGAGTAATGGATGGAAAACCCTTGACTACTTCAAGCTAGATTTGCCTGTTCATGTAAAGACCCAGAGGGCAGAGGAAGACCTTTTTTGGTTCCTTTCTGGTAGGTTATCACTTTGGAGATCTGAGATGCACATTTCCTGGGAGCTTTTCATGACTTGCATTGTGGGTAGATCTATATTAGATAGTTGAACAGGGTTCAAATTCCTAGTTGGGAACAGTGACCTCTAATCACCACTAGCACATAAAATTTCTGCGTGTTACAATTTCTTGCCAAGTCCTTCACTCTGACAGAAGTCAGGTGATGTTTCACAGTTTCTGGAATGAGCATCAGCATTGTAGTCATTTACATGCTACCACTATAACCACTTTGTAGTGACTGCATCAGGGAATTATCTTGAGGGGGTTTCCTTTAAGATATTCGATTTAGAGTCAACTTGGAAAGAAGCACACTTCTAACAGGACAAAGTAATAAAATTGATTAGGGAAAATAAAATTTACATCAATGAGCCAGAACTTTGAAGCAGTCTGACTTGCATAAATCAGTCGGCAGGATTTGTGGCATTTAAAGTTTTTGATGTTAACATTAATAAAACTAAAATAAATTTCTTTCAGAGTGTATATCTACATAGTTCTATATACACATCAGTAACAGACAAAGTTGAAGCATGAATTTTAAGCTTAGATTTCTTTTGAATACATAACATACAAAACAGTCTTTAATAATGTGAGCAATACCTACCTCCAGTTAATACAACAAAATAGTGTGTCTTGCTAAAATTTTCAGAGGTACAGGATCTTTAATTACCTGTATTCTGACTTGTATGTGCCAGGGGTTGGGATATAACAAATAAGGAAATACAGCTCTTAGGCGTTCAGCTCCTAATGCTGTCTTCATACTTGTGAATCTTTTATGCTGCCTAAATATTACTTAGCTGATAGTGAGAAAGCAGTTCTCCTGGTGATTGCTCATCAGTGTAAATAAATGTACAAAAAAAATAGCTGTCTTTTCAGTTGTATTTCTCTCTGATTTTGGCCACCACTGTGGAGAGCTTCTTCAGGATAGAAAAGGGAAAGCTCTGAGAAACATACAAAAGAGTAAAAAATCCTAGCCTACCCTGCTTCAGAAATTTTCACCTACTTGAGTTTGTGGCATCTGCAGAAGCCCAGATCGTATGGTTTTAGATGTTGCTCACATATGGTACCATTTTTCTTAACCAACAGCTTATACCACACTCCTTTCTAGTCTTTGCACATTTATTTGCGTTTTATTTCTGTCTGGTGTTACTGAAGGAAGTCCCCAGTGTGTCTGCAAGGAAAAGGTGAAACTGCATTTGAAAGGAGCCTGTCTGCTTTGGAAACTTTGTAATTTTTACTTTCATTTCCTTGAGGATTTTTGCTGCAGAGTTTCATGTCAGTGGCTAGATCTGTAGGGAAAGGAAACTAGCGCTACTTTTTGTAGGAAAATCACAAAACCTGGGTGATTGTCTTTCGGGAGGCCTACCTTGCTTTAGGAAACACTGCCTTCCGATATTAATTCTTTTTTAGTGAAGAGAAAAATTTCATGGGATAAAGGAGGAGGAATGAAAGAAGAAAATAAGTTTCGTGTCTTACAGTTTTTGGGCATTTGTAAGGACTAATATCTTGTTGAACCTTCTAGTATCCATTGGAGACAAAACTTTGCCTTCACGGGCTGTACTCAGGACACAATATTAAGGAGGGATTAAGCACCACTGCTTCTACACACCTAGGGAGACTTCCTGTTACTATCAAGAAAGAGAGCCATGGTAATATGATACTATTTCTATCAGCCATCTGAAAATGCTACTTTCATTAGTATCTACTGATCATCTTGACAGTGCCGTGAGAGCTTGCTTGCAAAGCTTTCCAGGGTGTTGCCACCTAACACAGCAGAACTTTGGACTTTAGCCACTGGAATTTAGCTTTGGCACTAATTCAGAGTTTCTAGACTCCGTCATGATCAGCCCTTTGCACCCTGGATTACTGTCCTATAAAACAGAGTATCCTATTTGAAAAAGTAACTTGTAGCAAAGGTACGCAGCTATCCTATCATGTCAGTTAAAAAATCACATTCACACAATCACAGAATAAGTCAGGTTGGAAGAGACCGCAGTGGGTCATCCTAGGGCACATGGCACAGGATTGCATCCAGATGGTTCTTGAATGTCTCCAGTGAGGGAGCCTTCACAACCTCTCAGGGCAATCTGTTCCAGTACACAGACACCCTTGCAGTAAAGAGTTCTTCCTCACATTCAGGTGAAATTTCTGTGCTTCTTTCTTCCTATTGCCTCTGGTCCAATTACTTGGCACCACCGAGAAGAGGCTGGATCCATCCGCTTGACGCCCTTCCTTTAGACACTTAGACACACTGATGAGGTCCCCTCACACTCATTTCTTTTTGAGGCTGAACAGGCCTAGCTCCCTCAGCCTTTCCCTGTAAAAGAGATTCTCCAGACCTTTGATCAATGTTGACCCTTTAATATGTTGTCTGTAGATGTCAACAGATATGTACGTTTCATATGTTGATAAAGTCATCTGCTTGGTTTATAACTTTATTTATTTAGGGCATTTCTATAAGACCAATAAATAACACTACTTTATAATTATTTGATTCAATGATAGGAGAAGTTTCATTTAAATAAATTGTGCTAGCAGTGTTGAATTGCACCTGGGTGAATGTAGAATAAAATTTATAATGCCAACTTCAAAAGACTCTTGAGTGGGTCATGGTTGATGATATATTATAATTATGTATGTGAGAAGTAAACATTACAATAATAATCAAATACTGATACTTAATCTGCAATTCTAACGTGGTACAAGCTCAGGTGGAATGCTATCTAAAATTGCTTTGGTTTGATTTTAAACTTGGAAAAAACTTAACGAGTAAAAATAATTCTCAATAAAAATAGCACTGATTCTGCTATAATTTAATAATTTTAAAAGTTTGGGAAAGTGGCTTTTCAAATTTAATCTTAAAACTTCTGTATCTGTGATGATTGCTTATAAATGAACAGCTGCATCTTCGTTGCCACAGGCTTAAATTAAGGTCCCAAAGTGCCATAGGTTTTGAATTCCATAGCACGTTAACAAGAAACATACAAATATAGAAAGGCGCCTGTTCTAAAACTGAGCGCAATGCATGTAATATTCATGATTACTAAGGCAAACAAAATGCAGCATTACACCAAATGCTGCAGTGAAAAACAGTATAGAAATTAAAAAGGACCAAATAACTAGGTGTATCATAATCAACAGTCATGTGGTATATTTTTTGCTTATCTTGTATTTGAAAACTTACATTTAACCTCATTTGCATATCTCATCATTTAGTTATTCAATCCATTGTTTAAGGTGTTTATTTCTTCATCTTATTTGTTCAATTTGGTATTGACCTATTAAATAATTTTTTCTTTCCTTTGTACTTGCTAAGTACCTCAGTTATTACTTGCTACCTTTTTTCCTATTGTTTCCATCATTTGACCATATATAGAACCCTACAGTCTGCAGTATGTTTTCTTAGGAGTGGTATGAAAAGCTGGGAATAATGCTGGGATTGAGAGCTATGATTATGATCTCATAATTTTTCCTATTTGAATATAGCGGTCATGAATACAATTCAGAGGGATCTTGATATCAGAATGTAAGTATCATGGCACACAAAATATTCCACCACATGTTCTGAGCAGGAAATGCAAATTCAGTAGAAGTACATATCCATTTTCTACATTTGACAGAGTATAGTTGCTTAGTACTCAGGAGGAATAAGAATTGCAAGAGTTCCTTTAAAGACCTGTGTTCTGTTTTGTAAACACATTTCTAAGGGCACTATTTGTAAGGAAGGTTTACACACTTTATCGAAAGGCATGTTCAAAATGTACCATTCCTAGTTTATCAAAAACATACAAAAGGGCTAAATACACAAATGCATAATAGTTGAATCTTGATTTTTTTTTTAATTAATATATGCATATAATATTGCTTCTGAATGATAATCAGGACAATTTTAAACAAGACACTTGACTTGTTTGATTAGTCTCAATGTTACCTTGCCTGATGTTATGAAATCTTCTCCTAAAGGAACACATTCCTTTATGCCTGTATTTGCAGTCCCTAGACAACTTTGGGAAAAGCTTCTGTCAGAGACTGCATCTTCCTACCTTAAAAAGATGGAAATCTGTAGTGAAATAGGCTTTATTAATTCCAGCATCATGAAATTATTTGGATTTTTTAATGTTATTTTTGTCATGATTCTGATCTTGCTTTTTCCTAATAGAAAAAAAAAATTTTTAAAACTGCCTTTTGTATCATCCAGGAGTAAACAATCCATGGATTAAATGGTTTGAGAGAAGATTAAAAAATCTAATTAGGCTGGTAAATTCTTTTTCAAATGGGCAAAAATAATTTCCTTGAATTAAAACAAAATCTCATGAATGACCAAAGAATAAGGATTCTACTGCATTTGGGTTTTTTTCCATTTTAGGATGTATTAGTCTATTATTAAGCTACTATACATATTTTACAATTCTCCATGTTTCTTTAGTGCTAAAAAAGATTTCAGAATGAATAGGAATTTCATTTTTATTTTGGGCTGGTTTATTAGTTTCGAGGAGAGAAACCTAAAATTAGATTTGGAGAAAAACAGTCAGATTTTAAAATCTGCCATAAGTCTGATACACTTGGTCAATAACCGCATTAGGAACATTCTCTATGCTGTTAAAACAGAGGATATGTTGTTATTAATGAAGCTTTTTTCAGTCTGTGCCTTGTTCGGGATAGGCACTAATTAAAGTTTCACAAAAGAATATTGCTGTCTATAGCTGTGAAATATCGTCTCAAAAATTACAAGATATCAGTGGATGGTTTTCACTTCATTTATTCTTGTTTCTGTTTGTGATTAGAAACTACTTACTGCAACTTTTTAATTTCTAGACTAGAATAAATGCTTCATGCTAGGCTTTTGCCTTAAAGTAGTACACACTTCTTCATTTGTATTTGTTCATAGTTGAACCTGTTTCACTTGAGAGAACAATTTTTAATGTCCTTTGTATTTATTTGCACCTAGAAACATTTGCTAGGCATATTTCAAGTATCTGCATCAAAAAGGCATAAAACATAGATATGCTTATATGCATTCTTCTGATTAAAATTTTTTTAATTGAAAAAGTTGAGCTGTATTTATTTTGGGTTATATTTATTTTTTGTATATTTGAATCAGAATATATTACTGACTGGTAGGCATTCTGCCTTTGTAAATTATTTGATTGATGCCAGTTCTTCTCCTGCCTTTTCCTCAAGTTTTGCTGTTTCCCATCAATTCTCCTGTTAGATAATTTTGACAACTCCTTTGGTGTTAAATAGTGTTAGTTAAGAGTTACTAAAAGTCTTCAACTGCCAGTGCTTTGAATGTACAAATTTTAAAATTAACCTTCCCATTAAATTTATTTTCATAGGACACTTTTCATATTGTGAAAATTTAACTACTTTTCTCTGTTTACTGACACTTAAAATGTACTCTTGAAAATGCACATTGTTAACATTTAAATTACATTCCAAATCTTAGAAAGCCATCAATACTGCACCTTTTCCACAGATTAACATTTTCTAGGTCTTCTCTCCACAATCCAAAGACACCTTTTCTTTTTTTTTTTTTTCCCCAAAAGGGATGTGTGAGCATGGCTAGTGAATAATGAAGATCTGAAAGACTCCACAAGTAATTAAGTTTTCAGGGCAAGAAAAAGTCATTATAGGTGGCAAGTAATTTTGGGGTTAAAAAAAAGAATAGGCAAAGGGTTGGTAGGCCCCTCAGGCATATAAATGCTTTAGAGCATTTGCACACCCATGTTGTGCTTAGCGTACATTACTGCCATTCATTGGCTTGCTAATGAATGTGAAAAATTATACTTTATTTGGATAAATGATGCCATCTGAGCCTGTCACAATAATATTAAAAAAGCATATCAGAGCACTACCACCCACTCTGATGCTGTTATTTCTAGGGATAAGAGATCATAAGTTTTTGTAAGCATAAATGCTCTTTAATAATCCAGCTCTTGCTGGCCAATGTGATCCTGCTGCAGGAGTGCCTATTCCTAAGGCTCTAAATCCTGTAGTACCAAGTGGTATAGGAGCTTTGGAATGGTGTCAGTATTTGTCTCTTCCCTCATCAGAATTACTGAGCTTCAACTTCTTTCCTGAAACAAGGAAGAAGTTCTGCAGTTGGAGGAAAAGGGAAGAGCAGAGGGGTAGCAACTGCACCTTCCTTCCTTCCCATCCCCAACATGTGTACCTGCTCCTCTGCTGCTGAAGTAGAGAAGCTTTATGAGCATCCCTGCCTTAGTGTTAGGGAAGGGAACAGACTTAAAAGATTGTCAAGATCAGGGCCATTCCTTGTACAGAATTCATACAGGTAGTTAGCACAGATAAAGTACCATTCTTGAAGTTCACATTCTTCATTTATAAATTTGCTCCTGTCCTATAAAATGAGCTCTCAGGCAAATAGAGAGACAACATCACATGTATTTGTAGAGAGTCTGATTTTTAGAGGTGAACTTGACTTCTGTGTCTACTGAGGAGAAGAACCAGTGAGGTTCTTAATTCTGTAATGTTTTTCTTGTGTTACTGCACAGCACATCCATGGAGGAGTATCTGAGCATCAGTAACTTACTCAGATTAATTAGAAATTCCAGCCCATGAGGTGACTCTTGAAAAACAGCAGTGGAAAAACTCTTTTGCCTTGGAGTCCTTTGAGATGCAGATTTCTTCCTTCAAATCCAATAATAAAAATAATAAACACATTGAAATATTGTACCAATTGTGTAAACATTAAATTATTGCATTATTCTTTTGGATAGTTGAAAATAGTCACAAAATGACTGGCATTTTAAAAAGGCTCCTGTCTGGCTCAGTCAGTACTGGCAGGAGATCTTTTGTTCATCTGATTCTCATTGGTACCAAACTTCCCAGGGCTGTTATATCTACCTTGGCCATTTAAAAAAGTAATTTTGTACAAGAATGAAAATAGTTGAGCAAATAGCTGTGAAGCCGGAATTTTTGAGTGCTTAGGAAAAAAGAATGTGTAACTATAAAAACATAGAAAGAGCAACTGTCATCCAGTGCAAGAAATTGTGAAAAAGCTCTATTTAGAAACAGTTATTTAGAAACAGTTCTGCCTACATAACATTTTCTACTCCTTTTTATTGTAGACATATTACATGACAAAATATTTATGAATTTATATAAATCTTCCGGTGGGCAGAAATGAGTGTAACATTTGTTTTTGAGGAAAATATCTCTTTAAACTTCTGCTTACCTCTTACTGCATCAAAATCATTTTATGTAATGCTTTATTCCTATAGCCAAGAAATGTTTTAAATGTTGCTATAGTAGTTATTATAGCTTTAGTAATAAGAGTAATTCACTATTTATGTTGTAGCTGTCTCTGGAAAACAGTATTGTGTTATGCGTGTATGTAGTGAGCCTTTGAGGAGCCCTCCATCTAATCTAAACTAATACTTACTGTTCCTTGCATAATTAAGGGTGAGAACTTCTTATCTTTTTGGGATGATTCCATCTAAAGGCAGATGGGGTGCACTGTTCATGGACGTCCCTGTCTTTCCTAGTTGGGTAGATTGGACCCAGTGCATAAATTCTAGAAACTAAATATAGCGGGAGATAAACGTCATTCATAGATAATCAATAGGACATGCTATAAAAGGGTTACAATCTGGCAATCAGGAAGGAGCTAGGAAGAAAAAGAAGTGTGACAGACTGAATGTTTGAGCAGTAGTTAGAAACTCTTCCTACCTTCTTGCCATATAAACCCTGAACTAGAGTCCGCTGCTGGGGAGCTATGGATTTAATTAAAAATACAGCATATAAAATCTACCATGAGCAGAACATGGAATTAGACTAGCACTTAGAGATGAAAAAAGAAGGAGCTAGATACGAAAAGAATGTGGTTTGTCTGGGCCCATTCCGGATGTGTGCTATAAGGGTTCCCATTGTGATGCAGTCCTTATGGCACACATCCGGAATAGGCCCATACAAACAGACTGCATCGCAATGGGAGCCCTGATCACTGTCAGTGTTTATCTGCAATATATGGAAGAAAGTATACATGCAGTCACAAATATTTTCGTAGAATTTCTAATCTAAACTTTGACTATAGCTCATTTATCTGAAGTTTGGTATTTGCTTCCTCTAAACAAATAAATGGCAATGATTGTATGATGTGATTTGATTTCTTAAGCAGCTCGGCTTATCCAGGAGGGTTTCCTGAATCTTTTCACAGGCTTTTAAACTATGAAACTTGAGTAATATTTTTAAGGAGAAAAGCTCCCTTGGTGGTTTCAGCCATTACCACTCTAAATTATAAGATGTATCAGTTCCTACAATTTCTCAGAGTATGTATTTTACTGTTTAAATGGGTGGTTTTTTTCCTTTTGGTTTGGTAATTGTACGTGTAGGAGGCATTATGAACAAAGGTTCATATTACTGTAGCGTAGTATAAAAGCAGTAATTGTCAACTGAACATTACTTTGGAGGAAAAAATAGTCTCACATTCTTTTGTTAATAAAAAAAAATTCATTCCAGATATGTTGAAAAACACATGCTATTTCTTTTCTTTCTGTTCTGTGGTCATCTTCTAAAAATAAGGTCGGTTACTTTCTTTTCTCCAGCAAATACGGCCTTCTGGTAGTACTGTGTGTGCTTTTTTTTAAATGATTTTGAAAGCTTTACTTATCATAGGCTTTCGCATTTTTGCCAAATTTCACTACTGGATTTTTATTAAATGTTTACCTATTTAGATGCTTACTGATACTAATTTCCAGGCACTGGTAATCTAAAAAATACTTGAATAATCAAATTGTTATATTACATTATTAAAAAGTATCGTAATGGTGACCCCATTTCCTTTTGAAATCAGAAGAGAATTGAAGTCCATCAACCATATTACCAATGTTAAGAAGATAAAATGAAGCAGATTTTTTTTGTTAACAGAGAATACCATGCAGTTAGGGGACCCAAACTCATGTGATTTTTTTTTTAATTGGTGGAATATGTAAATAAAAATGATTAAATTTAACAATTTTGTATTTAGTTTAAATTCTATGTTTTATATTCCCCTTTTTTTTCTCATTGTAAATATTATGATGGAATCAATCAGGTGGATTTAGTTTGAGTAAACAGTAGTTCATTTGTTATAGATAATTTTATAAATAATATATTAAGACAAACTTTTCCCAAAACAAAATTAATAAAAATATAGTGCTTCTACCCATGGTTTGAGGGCTTTCTTATTTCCAGAGCTTTTATTTTCCAGAAACATGCTTTCCTAAAGCATAATTAGAGTATGTTCACTTTCCTTGCAGCCATTTGGGCATTAATTTGCACACATACTTTCTGTCTGAGTATTTCTCATCTAAGTAACCCTCCTATATAAAACCATAGAAAGAAAAAAAATCTCTGGCCTTTTAGTTTGGTTTTGGAGACATTTACCACCATTTGCAGGGGAACCTTTATTTTTTAAATTAATAACTCTTAAACAAAGAGAAGTAGTTGTAATCCTGTCTCTTACACATGACAGAATAGTAACAATTTGTAATTCTTCATCTCTCTTTATGTAACTAAATTTCTGGGAAATCATCATCAAAGCCTTAGTTGATACATAACAGAACAATTTATATTCAAGGGGTTGTTTTCTTTGTAAGATGAATCATCATCTCTTCTAAACCTTTAATAGTTATGAGGTTTGAATTTTTTTAATCTCCATGCTTTCTCACTCACATGGGAATAATCTGTTTCTTTAGTCATAACTATGGTAAACCTGGATTAATGTAATTCAGTCTTGTGATCAAATCACAATAGATTGTAAACTTGTTTTCATAAAACTCTGAGGATTCATACATAAGTTTTGCAGAATTTTTAAACTTGATTCATTTCAGTATTGTTACTTATTCATTACAGTAGAACAAATTGGTATATATATAGGTATGAATATGTATGTGCACATGTGTGTGCATGGCTGTCCATATGTCACACATAAAAGATGTGTTATCAACAGGGGTTCAGCAGTCGGGTTCTTCTGCTAAGGGTACTAGGGCTTCCTGTGAACACACCCTTGTGTGACTGCTCTGTGCAAGTAGTTCCAAAATTATTTTGTCTGGATGGAAGCAAGAGCAGAACATCAAAGCCCTAGAATTTCTACCAGCCCTTGTTTCTCCTTTCAGTTTGGGAAGTCTATGAGATCATCAGGCTTTGCTTTGAGAGATGCCTTTCTGTCAGTGAGGAATATGGGTACAGACTCTGTGTTAAGACCAAATTCTCTGGTGAGAAGGTAAGAATAGGAGAGAGATAAGAACTGAAGGAGAAAACTGTCTTGTTGAGATTTCTATAACACTTCACACATCTCCGGGATGTTCTTATGTGTTGCATTTAAGACTGTACATTTAATCATTTATATGGCAAAGGTTTTTCATATCTATTTAAGGTGTTGTGAGATACTTCTAATGCATTTGAATAAAGACATTTTTATTTTCTGGCCTTCATTTTCTGAGGCTTTATGCAAATGTAGAGTGAAAATGTTACATCCAAGAAAGAGTTTATCAGAATTTCATGTTAAGCAAGTTACTGACAATTTTTAGTTTGCTTGGGAATGGCGTCAAACCACAGTCCTATTTTATCAAGGGATTTGCAAGATCAGTTTTTGGCTGATTTAGTCTGTGTGGTGTTACATAGAATCCCACTCTACCAGCCAGTTGGTCATGGGTCACAAAACTACATGTATGGGACGTTGGGTTTAGTGGAGTGCTGTACTGGGAGTTGTCAAACAAGAAGCTTAGTGTAAATCAGCTGATGAGAGACTGTAGTGCAGCTTTCACTTAGTTAAGGTTTTAACTTTGGCTCCTCTCACAAGTTCTCCCCTTTCGTATCAAAAAACTGGCATGGTACACTGGAAAAATACAAGGAGATTTAATTAGTGTATGTATTGGGATTACCCTGGGCTGCTATTGCATTGTGCTTTTTAGGTTTTCAAATTCTCCTTAAGATTGACGTAAAAGCCCAGTGTAAAGTTTATAGACCCATATAAACGCAGAGATTTCTGAAAGGTACCGTGCATTCCCCAAAGCATTTCAGCTGAGAAATGCTTTTTATTTTCCTAAAATACAGAAGCACATTTAACATTTAGTGAGTATTTCTGTGAGTACAGAAAAACTCCTACACATTGAATCAGAGTCTTTAAGCAAGCATTTTAAATTTTAGTGGCAACTATGTATAGATATGTGCCAGTTAAGTATAGAAATACAAACATCAAAAGCATCATGATTGTTTATCCTGTTGCATCTCCTGACATTTATTCTAATGGTTGCTTTAAAAGCTGTATCAGTTGTCCAATAAGTAAATAGCATTCTCAGAGAAAAATAATTGTTTTGAAGTTCCTGAAAAAGTTAGTGTGATGTCCAAGGATATTTGCCAGAAGTAAAATTTTAGATAGTTACATGAGGTAGAAGGAAAAATGATTTATTAAAATAAAGTTATTGCAAGCCTGTTTATGTTTTAGTCTTAATTTATTAGATATCAAAATAAGGTTTTGCTTACTTTCCTCTAAATTGTGTGATGCCTGTAAAATGGTTTATCTTTTTCCTCTCCCATGGAACTGTAGAAAAGATAAAGATTTCCTTTTTTCTCTGATGGTTTTACAAATAAATTTTTGGTGAGTGTACAGACAGGAGTTTTTTGTGCAATTAGATTCTGCCTCTTATTTAATAAGGAAATGTTAAAACCCACACATTCAAATTGAATTTGGATTCTAATATAAGGGGAAAGAAATTACATTTCACTTATTGAAAAGTAATTTACTTGAGTTCCTTTGAAAAAAATAAACGTTTAATGATGGTAGCAACATCAGCAGCATGTTTTCAGATAGTTTTTTTCCCATTTATAGCCCCATGCAAATTTCTGGCATGGACTATGTTGTTATTGAACATACATAAAAAACATTGTTTCAGGGTTTATTTAATGTACAGGGATGATGATCACCTGTTCTACATTTAACCATTATCTGTGTCAAAATTTTTCTTCTTTTGTCGATGTTTTATGTCTTCATATGTAAAAGGCGGTATGCAATACATGACCCTAGCACCTAATTGAATTGAGAATAGTTTTTAAAAAGAGAATAATTTTATATTGGTTATGCTTACACAACCTAAATAAGAACAGTGATTTTTGGTAATTTGATTTTTTTGAGTCAGCTATTTCAAAAATTAGATCTGTTTTTTTAAATACAGATTTTGAAAATCTTGTGACAAAAAGTATTTCTATAGATGGCTGAGCTTTCGTTCACAGAAACATGAAAAAGGGATTAGATAAAACTGTTAACTTAAAATTATAAGCAATCTGACACTTTAATTCATACTCTACTGGAGTGTAAAAGCTCTTAAAATGACAGAAATTTCACCAGCATTAGTGATTTGTAGGTTTATTTTTGCTATACAGGTTGGTCATGTAGCTGGCAGTTTTTCCTTTGCATAGTTCTTGTAAATTATTGTAATCTAGTATCTGAGCGAAAAGCTATTACAGTTGTGAAGGAATATGACAACATTGCTTCAAAAGATTGAGACAATTCCAAACTGTATAGGTGTACAATTTCTCCACACTTTATTAATTTTTAATTTTTTTTTGTGTGTACATAGCTATCAAAGCAAATGTGCAATTTAAAACTTTAACTCTGTGTGAAATGTGGTTTTGCACAATTTGATTTTTTCATGGAACAGTAATTTCTGCTACTACATCCTAGTTTATACATACTAAAATGTAGCATGTTTGGTCTGGGGTATGACATATGTCATATTTTTATTATGCTGCACCTTCTATAGGCACACAGATTGCAAAATACCCTTTAGTCACTTAGTGTCAGGTCTAACTAAATTCCTATTTAGCATTGACTGTTTTCCATTCAAGTATTTTGACAGAAGCCATCCCTGTTAAGTGCTTTCTGAATGAGGCTCCGGTAGCTCACCCGTAACCTGATCTGTGTTTTGTTTCAGTGTGTTGTCTGCTGACCTAGAGAACACTTGCATTAGCTGCATTGATCAGTCCACCTCACTTCTCATCATTTAGGAGACAATTAATACTACCTTGTAAAGACTCCCCAGAGCATTTTCTTTGAGCTGGATTGCTTTACGCAGAAACCACAGGCAATGTTTGCAAGAGGGGGAGGGCGCCAAGTAGGAAAAAGAAAAAGGGCATTAAGAAAGCTTTGTCTAGGAACCAAGTCTCATTTGCTGTGGTGACTTTCACTCATGGCATTCAAACTCCCTTTTCTGATAGAGCACTTGGAAAAGAAAATTAGCTGTGTTTTGAAGTTGATTTGTTGAAAAGATGCTGTAAGAGGTCACAAAAATATTTTAAAAAGCTTCCTCTTGAGAAATATGCATTTGATTGGGAGATTTTTATAACTTGTTATTAAGACTGTAAGCATTCTAAGTTTATATTTTGTGTCAAGGATTAATAATCTGACATATTTTGAAATATTGATTGATGTATTTTAATCCTAATTTTCATTATTTTTAAATAACATATTTTGATAGAGAAAAATTGAGTTTCTTATTCCATGTTTTTTGCTATAGCACTTCTACCACAGTGTTGAATTTCAGTATTGCATGATACTTAAGATAAAAATCAGATTTTAAGTATATGTGAATATGTTAATTTAAAAGCAGTCAAGGTTCTTAGTGTGCCTCTTTCATCATTAGGTAATAAAATATTTAATGCTAGAGATCATCCACAGAAGCAGGTGAGAAGCATTTACTAATAAAACCCGATTTTTTTTTTTGGCAATTCCCAAGGTTACTGTACTATTCTCTGTTAAAGCCTGTGTTACACTCTTGTAAGGAGCATATCTTAAGATGACCTGGTAACAATTGATTATATAGACATAAAATTGATAGGAAGGGAATTTTAGGGAGGAGGTTGCTTACCACTCTGGTACATTTCTCTAATCTATGTGATTTCATGCAGACTGTACAATGGAAATTGTACAGGCCAACTGACATGTTGTCAACTTCAGAAATTGTTGCAAACTTGTGAGTATTTGCCACATCATTACATTGTCATTTTCATTTTCATAGGTAGAGTGAATGAATTTTATGTGAGAAAAGATTAACTTGTGATCTTATCAATACTATTTACTAGGAATATATCAAGAGAAAAAGTTATTATATTTATTTTTCTGCTGATTCTGTGGCTCAAATTTGTTATTTTGCTCCCCCTCCCCATGGTCTTGAAGCAAAATATGCACTGACATTGAATGGACATATGCAACACAATCAGTATTATGGTATTGTTACATTTTTAGGAATACACTAATATCTTGGTAGTTCATGTTATAATTGTCCTATGTTAGTAGAACTATTCTACTGGTATTTGAAGGCAGCAGTGAGGTGATGAAAATCATTAAATTGTGTATGTTGGAAGTGTAAAGAATGTGTTTTTGAAAGTATGTATTATGTAAAATTTTAAAGCAGGTTGTCTTGTGTTGGTATTTCTGCAGAATGAAATTGGAAACTACAATATTCCTTTTAAAGTTGCTTTTGAGTTTTGGGGGGTTTGGTTTGTTTGTTTGGGTTTTTTTTCCAAGTCCTGCTAGATCCTGTTTTTCAAGTCAAAATTGATTTTCTGCAACCTATTTAAGTGGTTTGATATGTGGAATACAGAACATGGATTGTTTCAGTGAAGTGTCATACTTTTATCCTTAGGATCAATACTGGGGGGTTTTATATTATTTCATTAGTGAGGATGTATCAAGCTGTAACCCAATATGTAAAATATTTCCCAATACATAAAATAGTCCTTTTTTGCTATATAGTAAAACCATGTAAAATCATCTAAAACCAGCCTCAGCACCAAAAAAAAAAATCAAGGAAGTATTTTTCCACAGTTCTGGATCCATCTTTAGCCATCCTGTAGATATTTTTCATTAAGAAATCAATAAATAAAAAGTGGTGTGGATTTTTTGTAGCACAAACAGAACAATTTCATTTTGGAAGAAGCTTATGAGTATTCTAACTGATGTTATCCAGGCTGACTTGGGAAGTTAGTGATCATGGGATCTACACAAATAGGAGTTGTTTGAAATATCTTCACATCATCAGTATGTTATCTTTAGGAAATCTCTAAGTTTTACTTTTAGGAAGGTATTGCTCTTTGGTTTTGCAGCACTGCTTTTGAGTGCCATCTTTGTGCCCTAATGGAAGCAGTTTGTGGGATCTTGAAGAATCCATGTCATTCAGATCAACTTTTGGTATTTGCAGGTACTACAGAGCGGGTGTGTCTGATCCAGGGAACAGTTGAAGCACTAAATGCAGTTCATGGCTTCATTGCAGAGAAGATTCGAGAAATGCCTCAGAATGTGGCCAAGACAGAGCCTGTCAGCATTCTACAGCCTCAGACCACTGTTAATCCAGACCGCATCAAACAAGTGAGTTTTTGGTTGGGAATAGAGAGTCACAGCAGCTCCTTAGAAGTCTTAAAACTTTAGTGCTGGAAGGGGTAAACATAACATGTTCTTTAAGAAAATGTTATTTTACAGTTTATTAACTTGCTGGTACTCTTTTTCCTTGTACTTATATGTTCCATGTTTCTCAGCAGTTCTTTTAGACAGTGTTTTATAAATTCCAATGCCATGCTCTAATGTGTTTCTTCCATGAACTTTTCTTTACTGTATAAGGTGATAATAGACTTTTAGGTCTTAGATCACGATTGCTGAATTTTAATCTTAAATGGTGAACCCTATGTAAATCTTAAGTGTTACTAAAAATCACAGATTAACTGAATGTTCTCTACGTTTATGTATATAAATAAAAAAAAAAGGTAACTTTTTTTTTGACCCTAAATTAGATAATTTAAAGTCCTACCTGTAAGAACTTGAAAACATAAGGATAATTACTTGGGATGTTTTTTACAATTTCATTTTATGTTATTTTTGGCATCTTTTTGCCTATTTTTTACTGTCTTCATTCAAAATCTTTGGGTACTGAAAAAGTTTTTCCAAGCTATTATTGCCCTACTTCTTTATTCTTTGATTTTCCATAAAAGTTTTAACTTTAACCAATTTGCTCTGTAAGGAGAATGGGAAATATACTTTATACAGGACCTAAAGTTATTTTTCATTGTATTGAATAAGAAAAGAATGAAGAAAGGAATGAGTGATCATTAGTAAAATTTTGTCTTGTCTCTCTATCCTGTAGAGGATAGATTTTAGTTTCTCACCTATCCTATGTGGGAAAATATTGTTTTGTCCTTCTACACTAACAAGATTCAGTTTCCTATAATTTGGTAACTCTGTGCAATTATTTTACTTTTTATACAGTGACATACACAGAAGGCTTATATGAAGATGTGTTTGAACAGGATGAGTTAGCAACAGACTGCTTTAGATGGATGAAATTGTGCATAAACCATTTATTTGATTTCTAATATTTACTACTATTTATTTTTTCTGTATGCAATAATTTTACATAAAAATTACTCTAGATAATTCATAAGAAAATACTAAAAAAGAAAAGCCCCAAGTTTTTAGAATTAGTTTCTCAATTATTAGACATGAAAATGATTATGCCTGAAAGAGAGAGAAAAAGCTGAAATTGATCTGTATTTTGACTGGCTTTTCTGCTGATAGCATACTGGATTTTATGCCAGTATTTCTTAATCCAGTGGGAAATGAGTGTTCTCTATTACAATAAAAAGGGGTTTTCCCCTTTTGAAATGAAATTAAGCTAGTTTTTAGGTATGTAGTAGGATCCTGAGAAACTAGATTACAGAGCTGTTTAGTGAAATGCCTAAATAATTCCTCTCTTGTGTCTGAAGATTATATATCTTGTTATCCACACTATTTCTTCAGAAAATGTATTTGCAAAGTTGTTGAGGTTGTTTTTATTTTGTTTTGGGGGCTTGTTTTTTTGATTGGTTGATTGATTTGGTTTGGTTGTTTTTTTAGTTGTTGCTGTTTGGGGTTTTTTATTTTTTAATTTTTTTCCTCTTTTTTGGAAGTTTGTTTGGTATGGGGTTTGTTGGTTTGGAATGTTAAGTTCAATTAAATTCTGGAGGGATTAGTGAGTGCAGCCACTGCTAACAAAGTTCAGACACAGTCTAAAGTACAATGTATACTAGCTCTACATCTTAAAATAAAAATATATTACTTGTATACATACAGGTGCATAATAATATAACTTCAAATATTTGGAGATATGCATGTGCATATGTTAAACAGTTTTAACCACAATGAATTGTTGAAATTCTCTTTTAATGAGGAAACCTCTATTATGATAAATGAATACACTATAAATATTGACCCAATCTAAAATCCATTATTTTTACCTAGAAATGAAACTGTTAGCTTAGTTCTTAGGTAGAATTTGAGGTGAATTAATCTGTCCTCCAGTGTCAGAGTATACTGTACCTTAGTGAAAGATATAATACCTTGATTTAAGAATGTAAGAGAATAATATTTCATAACAGGTTGCCATGACTTAGAACTCCAGTGTTATTTTCTTAAGATCACACATATCACAATTTTATTAAAATGATCATTAAAATTTTTAATACTAGTAATTTTGATTTTTTTTTTAAATAAGCCTTATCATTTGTAATTTCTTCTTTTAAGCAAAATTTTACATAGTTCTTCCTGTCTTAGAATGTTGCCCAAGAACATTGGCACATTGCAGATTGAAGAAAATTTAAAGTTGATTTGAAATAATGAATTTTACTTTCATTTAGGAAGTCTGAAAATGTCTCAGTCAAAAAGATGATGTAGTTTTCTCCCCATGAATAAAGACAGCAGCAGTTGAAGTCTTGCAATGCCACTCATGTGAGCATGAGTAATATAGCATGCATGAATAAATGAGCATGCAGCTCTCATTTCTCTATTGAAATTTCTCTGTCTTGGGCTGCTTTATCAACACTCACTCTAGGGAAGAGAGCTAAGAAAGAAAATTTCTGGTTATAGATTCAATGAAGAAAGTCAGTAGGTAAAGCCTTTGCTGACTGCTTGAATTTCAGCACTTTGTCTTCAGGAAAGGCATGGGATGCAGAGGCTGACTCTGGCCTGGCATTTCTCCTTACTAGTGGAAATCTCTATCTGAACATTCTGTCTCTTTAACTCCAGCTTTTTCAGCTGCAGATTTGAAAGCAAATCTATGTGCTTCCTTCTGAGCCTTCTCCAGTATGTTTTTTTGTCTCTCCTAATCCTTTGTACTTATCAGCACATAGCAGGTAGTTCTCTGCTCCAAGTAGGTCTGATAGATGTTTAACTGACAAATGTTTGTATCTTTTATCTCTACAATCTCCATAGATATCAGCCATCTGATATTTCTAAGTATCATTGAACAATAACCAGCTGATTCCTGTGCCCTTTTTCTTTCCAGAAACTACTATGAGCATTTAGCCTCCCTTTTCTCTCTTTATTAATTACAGTGTCATACAAACTCTTTCAAACCATATTGTAACTCCGGGAAACAGAAAATGTTTTCATAAGAGTTCATGAGCCTGAGTTGTTTTGTCTTTGTAATTAGCATCCAAAGCTTTAAATTTCACCTCTAAATTAATAGCAACTCTTATGAACAATGGAAAAGGCTGCTTAAATTGGTCTTATCAACTACTTCAGAAATTATTACAACTTTTCTGTAGGCTAGTTGAAATTTCCTTCCAGCTTTCATTTGTAGCAAGTAGCAGATGTCGTAGCAGCCTGTCCAGGAAGCACTGGCCTGTCCAAGCCATTGCTGAACTGTGCATTTTGTGAAGGAAAGAGGACCTATCTTAAAGATGACTCTGCTCCAAGCAGGAGTTTGCCCTGTTTGGCCTTCTGAGATCCCTTCAACTTGAATCATTCTTTGATTCTATGAAATGCTTAGGTCTTCTAAAACATAGAAAAGAATTTAGAATTTCTTCCTTGTAAATCTAGAGTAAGACTTTCATATATAGAACTTCCAATTATAGTTTTCATTGGAACCAGTTTCACTTCAGTTTTTCAGTAGATAGTTAATGTCTCATGAGTTAAACTTCTGTTTAATAATCATGGTCCCAGTTATTTTATTCAAAGTGTGCAAAAGTTAATGTCTGAACTCAGATATGTAATTTCATATTCCTCTACTGAAAACAACTGCTTTTACTCCAGAAATGTTGATCAACAACAAAAAAGAAATCTTCATAATTGTTAAATAAAAACTTTTGCTTTCAAATGCCTAAATACAACCTGAGTTTAAGAATACACAACTGAAAATATTGGCTTAAATGGAGGAGGGTTGGTTTGGGTTATGAGGTCTTCAGACTATAAAGACTCAGTAGACTTCATAGAATCGTGGAATGGTTTTAGTTGGAAGGCAAATTAAAGATCATTTAGGTCCACCCCCCGTGCCAGTAACAACTTCCACTAGACCAGGTTGCCTCATGCAATCTGGCCTTGAACAGTTCCAAGTATGGATCATCCACAGCTTCTCTGGTCAGCCTCTTCTAGTGCCTCACCACCATCACGGTATATTTTCTCCCCAAGGTTTAATCTAAATCTACCTGTTTCGATTTAAAAACCTTATCCCTTGTTCAGTCACTACTCTGCCTGATAAAAAGTCTGTCCCAGTCTTTCCTATATGCCCCCTTTAAGTGCTGAAAGGCTGCTTTAAGGTCTTCAAGAAGTTTTGCTGTCTCTAGGATAAATAATGCCAATTCTCTCAGCTCCAGTCTGATCATCTTTGTGGTCCTATTCTGGATCTTCTCAAGCAGGTCCATGTCTCTCTTATCCTGAGAGCCCCAGAGGTGGGTGCAGCACTCCAGGTGGAGTCTCACTAGAGCAGAGTAGAAGGACAGAAACACTTCTCATCCTCCTAGATACACTTCTTCTGGCACAGCCTAGGATGCAGTTTGCTCTCTGGCCTGCATGCTCACATTGCTGGATTATATTCAGTTTTTAATCCACAAATACTTGCGGATTCTTCCTTCCTTAAGAAACTTTGATTGATTTCTTAAAATGTCTATCCCTTCTGAGAAGTCTTTCTTTTCTTTATCATCCATTGAAGACAAGTCTGTCACCTAGATGAATCTCACTAAACTGTAGAATATGAGAAAATTACTCTACGATTTTCATTTAAACAAAAAATAAGTAGCTTTGTAGATCACAGTGTCTTTTCTTCTAGTTAAAAACTTCTCATAAAATTTCTTGTCTTGTGAACATAGGTGAAAAATCACAACAGTTATTCTACCATGTATACTAAGATATGCAGAGGTCTTTGCAAGTTGCGAGAACAAAAAATAAAAGCTATTTTGTTCTGTACATTGAATCCATTGGCAAAAGTTTAGTATTCCATAAAAACATGTATACTTTATCCTGTCCCTCATATGCTTAATTCTGTTGGCAGATCACTAGTTTTATTTTCTGTTTCATTTCAGCAGTGTTGAATAGAATCTCAATATGTATGCAAAATTTTTTTTATGAATGCAGTTAACTTTGTAGCTGCTTATTAACTCTTCTGTGCTTCAAAAGTGAAATGAGAATGGAATATTTTGTTGGGGGATGAACAGCAGCATTCAACTTTGCATAAATTTTCAGTAGAGTTTCAGTTCTCAAGAAAATTCTAAAGTTACCTTGTACCTTCTGATGGCTTTGTAGTTTTGGTGTATCTTTCTGAATCCCAAAACATCCCAGAATGAAAAGGTGACCTTCTCTTCTAGAATGAATATTAAACTCATATCTTATAGGATTTTTAAGGGCTGTGCCTAGCTACATACTTCAGTTTACTGTTATTTCTAGGTAACAGCACCAGATATTGTTGTAGTTCTGTGTTAATGACAAGTTTTGAAGAAAGAGAAGGTCCTGATTCTTTTTTGTCCCTTTCACTGTAATATAAATTCTAAATAGTTCCTTTCATCCAGAGTTTCTCTGATGATCCAAATACTCCTGGTGGTTTGCTTTAAGTTTCTTATCCCTTCTTGTCTTTGACAGAACATGAGATAATCTTTCTTCAAGATCATACTTAACCATGTTTTTTTCCTTTCCTAAAGTCAGGCTCCCAAGAGTTCATAAATAGGGATGAGTTACATCTTAGTCTATCTGTATTTCTCTATGCCCTATCTCTTCTTCCACAAAAAAGTGAAACCAAATGCGAAGAGATTGAAATATAATAAAAATTTATTTTTTTCATTCTTTACAGAAATGAAAAGGTAGGGAAAAAATAGATCACTGAAGTCATCAAAATAGCCTTTTTAGAGTCTGGATTGTAAGCAAATTACTAACCCTTGATTATTTCTTTATCCAAGTTCTATTTTCTGAAATGTGTACATATTTATAGTCATCTCCAAGACAAGAATCTTTTGCCAAAGTTACAGATTAAAGCAGATCACAGCAGATGTGAAGAAGACACTCTGTTGAGCAAAGCAAGCAGTCAGTTAAGAAAGGCTTATCTCTAATAGTGTTGAAAGTCTAGTAAGTCTTTTAGGTTGTTCAGAAGAGTGGGGCCTTGCAGCGCTCTCTGTTTTTCGTTGTAGCTGCAGAAGGTATTAAACTGTTTTAATACAATTTTTTCAAAGATAACACCTTTTCTTAAAGTGCATTAAAATATTAATACTTAAGCAAATAAGTTTTATCACACTGATTTCAGTGATTAAAAGCACCAATATTCATATATGCAGGACTGATACTTGGAATTAGGTTAGTCTTAATAGTTATTTATTGCAGGTAATGTTATTACCAGGATTTCCTTTGTTTGGCAAGCTCTGTAGTGAGAAACTAGAAATTGGTAAGCTGTAAATACAGTCTCACCTTCACATTTAAATGATGTTTTTTTCTATGCTTTCACATCTGTAACCCTGTTTCAAATAGTATTTCATTTTCTGCCTTTTCTTTCTACCCCTAAATATATAACTATCCTAGTTAGTACTGAGAATTAATTGTCTCAGTACAGTTTTATTATTTGTTACCCATGGTGTAAGTATTGAAATTTCTTTAGTGTATATATATATATATATATTATATATATAAGGGTGTCATTGTAATCAAAAGAGGACTCAGAGACCTTTTGAAACACCATGCAGATGGACTGTATGTAATCTATACTGCCATGATACAGCTCTATCTTCACTGTGTTAATCAAAAAATATGAAGAATAGAATATATTGACCATATTTCTGCACACCCTTTAGTGTCTTGTGCTCCTTGAGGGCAGTCTCTCACAGTACAGTCAATATTGGTGAGCACAGAAAAGTAGTAGTATTTTCTTGGACTTTCAGAAAATACTGCAAGTCAAATACGACTCAAACAGAATTTTATTTCTAAAATTAGCCTTGTCAGAGGCTCCCTTTTAAATACTTAAAATCTGCTTTCTCAAATATGTGTTCTAGAAGTGTAAATTTAGAACAAACAACACACTCTAATCTGTAACTCATTAATTGTCTCATAAGTAGCAGGAAAGGTAATAATATTTAAGAAAACAGAGAAGTTTAATTTCATCATGGCTTAGACTATGCTATTCAAGAAACGCTTTAAAAAATTCTCTGCAAGTCTTAGAAGTGGTGTATGGTAGAAATTCTGACTTCTTTTTTCTATAACCTTGCCAGTAGTCAACCTGCAATTTCAGGAAATCTTCAGTTACACTATGGAAGTAGCAGACTCAAAAATTGAAACTTATAAATTCATCTTATTACTTCTAACCTCTTTATACATCTCATTCTCAGAAACCTAATAGCTACTAAATTTGAGTGTTCACCTAACGCAAAAGACTTGCCAATTTAAAAACAAAAACATTCTGTGCTGCATAATAAGTCAGAATATTGAGTTCTATTCAACTTTCTTTAAGAAGCAATTTTGCTGAAAATTTTTGCAAAGCAATTGAGACAGTATCAACAAATTACTTTTCAGCCAGTGAAAATTCACTACAAACTCCAAATGCCTGTTTCTGGTTTTATGTTTGAGAAATAATTTTGTGTTATTTTGATATGAAAGAAATAAATAGGTGTATCTCCAAATTACATAGAAGCATGAGAGGGAGAAATTTTTACAAAACACAGTCAATTTTTTTACATATATATATATCTGTTTGTATATATATACATATATATATATGAAAAAATAAAGGTAGTTATGTGAGTAAACAATGTGAGAGAGATTAAGCTTCAAATACAAACAACCTGATATACAAAGAAAAAAACGCACCGAAACCACAAGACAAAAACCTGTTATTTTCAGTATTTTGCCATTTATTTTGGAATAAAAGGTGTTTTTCTATAGTTGATTTTGTTCATTAATACACTCTTTGTTTTTAAATTTATTAATCTCTTTTTTTCCATTGTATTTTAAACAGGCTTTTGCTAAAATAAATAAAGAAATGCTTCCACTTAATAGATGTTATAGTTCAACAGTCACCTGAAATGATTATCATCACTCCCTTCTTCATCATGGCCACATATTTCTGTGCTTTAGAAAGACTGATACGAATTGAAATCTGAGATGTTTCCAGTTTCTTAAACCATTTGTGATATCAGTGATTGTCATTATTCAATGTTGAAGTGTTCTACATATTTCCCTATAAATCCACTAATTAGGTTTGGTAACAACTGTGAAGAGCAAACTATTTTTCCTTTTAATAAGTAACCTAGCATATCAAAACAATCTACAGTACCATATGCCCTAGTTGTCAGTGGTGTTGATAACACAAACTATCAGTTTTGTCAAATATTTTAGTCATTAGCAATTTTTTTTTTTTTTGGGAGAGTTCAGGATGGGAGTTTAATACTTAGGTATGATAAAGAAAACCTACTGGGACAATAAACAATTCTCTATTCTTTTTGGTTGGGATTTTTTTGGTTTTGTTTTGGGTTGGTTTTTTTTTGTATTTTCTTCCTGTTTAGCCTTAAATGATAAAAATCACTTTTTGCAATTTCAGACTGTGGTAAGAGAAATAACTGCATCATCTCACTAAAATCAGAAGTAAATTCTATAGCTGAACAGGCTTAGCTATGTACTATTGTGGAATCAGACACATCTTTTGCTAAATAATTCTAGCACCTCACGAATGAACCCCTCGTGATTGTCCCATGTTTGGTACAGAATGACATGGGAAAATCCTTTATAAATGCCTTGATTTTTACAATGTGTAGTGCCTGCTGACCAATAGCAGTTTGCCAAGCTACATATTTTTGATAAGGACCTATACATGACAGTATTTTCTACATAACCAATTTGAAAGAGTCCCAGTTGATGCTTAAGCTGTGTATGTTTTCTTTTGTTTTTGTTGGTTTACAACAGAAGTTACAAGTTGGAAGCACAAAATAGGGATCTGTTTCTTAATATTTTATTTTTCCTGTTTTGATTGCTTGTTTATGTACAAACTATGAAAAATGGATCTTCATACTGTTTAACATACATCTAAAATATTTGTGTGTGCATATGTACAAGCCCATATTTTGCTAATACACAACTTTATGCATTCACAGTGTCCCAGCTTTCTCATATGCATTAAGAGTTTTAGTGCAAAAGTATGTATACCTATTTTATGAGGGACTGTCAATGATTGTAAGTAACAGAACTGCTGAAAGTGTGACATTTTGCTTTATTTATTTCTAAATAGTTTTGGTTAGTAACTATATGAGCGTATGATAAATTCCATTGTATAGCACTTTAACACTTATTTCTTGACATAAAAATAGTGTAATTTTTGATATTTTATAATATTTATATATTGCAAAGATGTCAAAAAACATGCTTTGAATAAGTATTGTATGTTATGTTTTGAAAATTGGAATTTTACTTTTTTACTACATTTATAAAAAGAAAAGAAGAGTTTTTCTGTCAGGATCTAATACTTTTAAAGGAGAAATGTGTATATAAAATTTTTAAACAGAGCAGTGCTTTTTTAATATGTTCAAGAATTAATGTTAAGCATATGTATATTATTTAGAAAAGATGATCAATAAATATGACTCTTAATTCTTTTTTGTGTTTATTTTGAACACAGACCTATAATAAGCTATTGACCTTTGCTCAACTAAATGAACATTAACACTAATCATAAATATTTTGTAGTTATTTCTTATGAAGATATTAGTTGCATGTTCATCCATCATGAGATTGATGCTTACATTTTTTCACCTGCTTCTAGATTAAAAAAGATCAATGAGTATTTTAGCAGTTAGAATATTGCCAAAAACGCGGTAGCTTCAGCGTAACTGTTGTAAGGTATGGATCACAGTTTGCTGGCTATAAGTCCTGGCTGTAGAATGGTGCTTTATAAAGTGCCAGAGTAAATGTCTCTTAACTTCTTTCAGACATTGGCCCTGTTTGTTCGTAGACTGATAACTGTTCCTAGTGTGCTCATTGAACTTGCTGGAATTTTTGTTTACTTATAGTTTTTATTTTCCCCAAGAGGAGGAGAGAGGAAAGAATATATTCCTCATGTAGTCAACATATTTTTGAGTATTTATGTGAGTTCACCATCTTGATTTCAAGTCATGAATTTGTTTTTACATGCATAAGCATGCATATTTACATGCATTATTTATCCAATTGACTTTAAATTCCATTAAGTTCCAATGAGTAGGAGAAAGATTTTTGTCTTAGGCATTTTTTATTTCTTTTAATTTTCTAATTATGTTATTTTGTTGGTTTATTTATTTTTTTAACTGTTAAGTCTAAGGCTTGTAAAGGTTGATTTGCTCCTGAACTGCTTTGTTCCCAGACATTGCCATCTTCCCCAACTACCACCAAGTCCTCTCCATCTGATCCCATGACCACCTCCAGAGCCAATCAGGTACAGTATCATCCTACCATCTACACCATACTTTTCACGGGTGACAGCTTGCAAACTGGAGAAAAAGATATGGTGGGTTAAGGATTTATTCGTTCATTCACATATATACACCCATAACCATAGATATCTAACTCTTGTTAGAAATTGGTAAAGTAAATGGAAAATATTTTGCTTCTTTTAATTTATTTTGGTGGGCTTCGTTAAAACCTCTGATGAAAGCAAAGTATCTTTTTAAATAGTTGGGGTTTTTTTTCCATTTGATAAATTGCAAGGATACAAAACTGGTGTGTTTGTATACAGAGTAACTCTTGGTTTATATATGTTTATGTATATATGCACACACGTATTTACTTCCTGGATCAGTTTTAAATTATAATAGAATTACCCCTAAACCCACGCTTAAATAGCTGGAATTCAACCCAGGAATGGCAAACAGACTTCTTTATTGGAGAATTTTGAAAGGTGTTTGTGGACAGTAACATAGGGGCATTATTTAAATATAAAAGTATTTTAAATGAAAATTTACTGATGAAGAATGAAGTAAAATTAAATCTCTCTAAAAACATGCTAAACACATCTAAGTAAGTTTAATTCATATCATATTTTTAAATGCATAAATTGTCCTTTAGCAGCATGTTAATTATTCTCTTTTATTTTTATTTTAACTGGAAAAGTTAATGTCCAGTTGATTGTGTCCACAAATTATCATATTTTGTCTTCCCTATTAAAATTGTTACATACCATGCTTTTTAGAACTTATTCATGCTTAATAAATACCTATTTATTTTTAATGTACTGTTAATGTACTTTGTGTTCAAATAATGTAAGTATTTAGTATATGCTAAGAGTTCACACAGTCTCTTTCAGTTAGCTGAATGTTGCTATCAGATCTTGCACAAATAACATCAAATACCAGAAAAGTTTCCTTTGCAAGCTAATTTCCCCTGGAAGTTAACATTGTTATTAATTACTGATTCGCTGACATTTTGTGAACTGCTTAGAACTTGCTGGTGTATGAAGAAACAATTTAACATGAACGGAAGCGTATTAAAGCATTATACCTTTGATCAACACATGACATCTATTGAAAGGGATGTCAAATACAGAAAGTAATGGAATTGAGAAAGAAATTGTACAGATAGAGGGACTAATAAGAAAAATATAGATTGTGATATCCTTCACTTCAATTTGAAAGCCTTCTTCATCAGCCTGCTTCCATTCCAGCAACAGTTACTTGGCTTCATCATCATTAAATGACAAAGATAAAATCTTTGCCGACAGCTAGGGATATTTTATGAGCTCTGTTCAGCTTTTATTCTCTCTCTCTTAATTTTAGTATTTTGTTTATTTTAATTAGAAGGTTTTGAAAATAAGAGGAAAGATTGTTTTTTAAAGGGTTCTTACTATTTTACTTTTCTTTCACACTTTCTTTTTTTTTTGATTATAAGTATACCCTGATGATCATTATTTAGAGAAAAAGGAAGAAGTGCTTTTATTTACAGGAAATATGATTTGAGCATGTTGTTAATTAGCATAAGAGAAGCACCTACTTTGCATCTGTTCTATGAATTTTATATTATCAGAATTATAGTGTAGTGTATAAACTTTAAATGACTTTTCAATAGCTAAAATTACTTATGCTTATAGAAAGTTGTTCTATGAGAATATTGTCAAGTAATATAGCTAAATATACAGGCTAAGTGAAATGTATGCTTTGTGTCCTGTCTATATCCCGTATTACATATTTTAATGCATTTTATTCATACCCTGTGTTCAATTCAATTTTCATACAAGTAATCAAGACCTTTTTTGAACAGCATCAGAATTGTATATATGAAGAAGATTAATGAGTTCCTTAAGTGACTTTTGGAACCGCTTTTATTATTAACTATTGAAATTCATACAGGTTTATGACTATCTTATCCCTTCTAGTATTTTCTAGTGATTTCTAGCCATTCCAGCAGGAAGCACAAAGCACATGATAAGGCAATTAAGGCCTTTCTGTTCATTCTAGTGATAAGTGATGTCGCTGGCAATTGTTCCCAGACTGTAGTGGTGATTAGCATTCAACACCAGTGTATCGACAAGTATCTGCACTGCGGCTGTAACATGGAAATAAGTTCCAGCACAATAATCTCAAACCTGTCGGTCGTCATGTAAACACCCAATAGGAGAGTATTAGAGAACAGCAATAAATGTTTGTTTTGATATATGGCTGCGTAAGATGACTCTCAATAGAAAATAGCCATTCAGGTATGGGTTTTCTCACAAGATGTTATATTATGATAACATGACAGAGCTTAGTTAACTGGATGGATGTCAGAAAACTCAGTGTTAAGGTGGAAGATAAATTCACAGCACACTCTGTTGTGTGGATAAAGTAACATATGAGGCTTAAGATCATTCGGTTTTCTGTAATATTTTAATCATGAGAAGATGATATTTTATATTAAAGATTAGAAAGGTGATTAAGCAAGCTTTAAGCTTAAATGCTGGGTTGCTGTTGGAGTGAGATTTTTAAGATGGGTTTGAGGACTACCCCATAAGTCATTGGAAGTAGGGAATTGTTGAGTCTGTGCTTTGATGAGTACAGCTGATGAGAGCCTTGTGCTGTACAAGCATGTCAGCTGTGTTCCTCTGACAGAGCTTGAACAATTTCTAGACATACTTTTTACTACAAGAAGAACATAGCTCTGCCAACAGAGGTCAGAGGAAGCTAGGCAGGAAATCTGGCTTGTATTAGATCTTCCTTTTAATGACTCACTTTGCCTCCATTCAAATGAGGTCATAACTCCTTTGTATGGCAGTTTCAGCTTTTGATGAATTGTTTTTGGAAAAATCTGGTGTTCATGAACTACTTGTTTTATGATTCTCAAGAAGAGGATAGTCTCTAAAAATGCCTTATCTAGTGGAAGAGAAGTTTATTTAGAACTGTCATGTGTTGCATTATACTGAGTTGCCTGGGGCGCAACAGAAACCTCTTCACTGTAAGTGTTTTTCTCTTTAGTTCTTTGTTCCAGGAAGTTATACATCTGTCAATATTGTTCTTGTAAATGTCTTGTTTATTTTTTTAGTGGAACTTCCTTGGACGTTTATTCACATTAAAAATCCGTACACTGCAAACTTCCCAAGGAAGAAAGAACCAAAGAGGCAATAGAATTAGAGACAATAGAATTTCCAATATTTTTTTCCCCTCCTGTCTGCCTATTGCTGAAACAAACTCAATCTTTCTATACTTTTAAACTGAGCTTCTGTGTTACACCCTCACAAACTTTGTCAGCTTTGTTTATAGACAAGCACTGACAGACCTATAGCTACAGTGTTCTGCTGTTCTGCGGATGCCTCTGGAGCTGGCAGAATAGAGCTTTACTTTTATTTAGCAGGAGGAGGAAATCAATTTGACTTCTCCAAAGTACTCTTCAAGAGGTAATTTCATCTCTAAAGTGATAAATAACGCACTAAACATCATATAAAGCATGCTTGCTTTTCCTCTGTAGTACCTTGTAAAGGTACAAGTTTTAATACTTACTTTAGTAAGTGACTTCAGATAGACTAGTGTTTCTATAATTAAACTGTTTACATGCTTTTATTAATTCACAAGATTGTTTTTTTCTTTTTATCTGCCTGCTTTCCTGATGTTACTCTAATTTTAGAGGGACAAAAATATAAAGCTAAATTTTTATTTCTCCTTTGTCTATTTGATGTGTACCTGTAAAGGACACTTGTAGGTCTCCTTCTCCAGTCCTCCCTTTTTCCATGGAATTGATACCACTGCTGACCTTTGCTACTGGCTTAAGAGAATAAAATGCCAAAACACACATTCACACTTATTAGTGAGTCAGGAGAGTGAGGGGTAGGAGTCCTTTTCCCTTGCCTTACAATTTAGATAGGCTTAAGCTTAGCAATAAAATAGGATTTATCATAGCAAACTTTGAGTCAATAACTTACTATATAAACCTTTTATTTTTACTTTTTTAAAAGCACTATTTTTTTCCTCATGGCATTTTATTTTTTATAATTATACCTTCTATTTTTTTGTTTCGTTATTGCACCTGAAAGTCTTATTTTATTATTTAGTACAATACAATATAAATTTTGTGGAGTGCAGATAGGTGTAGATTTTGTTCATTCAGTCCTCAAGTTTGCTTTTTTTGGAGCGTATCTGTCTCATCTGGTTGCTGCAATATCTGTAATAAATAATACTTTTCAACCTTTTCACATGATGGGACTGAGCCAGTGTTCTTGGTACTTCCTGTACTCAGCAGGTACAGCACAAGCATATGGCTATTAAAATCTTGGTATTTGGAATTTGTACTTTTGGCTTCTATGATCTCTTTATTTTATTCAAAATCTATAGCTTGCAATGTGATGTAATAGTACACCTATAGCTAGAGATTGGGAGATTAATTGATTACAATTTAATCTAAATTGTAATGATCAATGCATTCAATCTCCCTCTCTGACTTTAAAGAACTGCCCTATTCCTGTTTGTAAAATTGCTTGCAGAAGTGTCATCTTCTCATTCATCACAGAAAGGTAGAATCTGAAAATAGAGGCTTTCTGTAAACATACTAACATCTCCTAAAGGGTTGATGAACTCATATTTGATATGTTATTTGTTGTGGGAGGTGGAGGAAGAAATGGGAAAGAAAGCTTTGTTTTAGTCTTATCGCTAAGAAATGGATTTTTAAAGTATGTATAATATCCAGCATCAAATGATAATTTTTTTTATCAGTACTTTAATCTTAATGCACAAATACTGAGTTTTAATGATGAACCCAGGATAGTCAATAGCCAGCGTGGGTCAGTGAGATATTATCTCAATTTGCCTTTGAAATTTGATGTGAGGCTTATTTAAGATACTGTACTGTGTTCTGGATATTTTAACTTTACTATTCATCTATTTTTGTTTCCCTGATTTTAATGTCAGTTGTTACAGTACTGTTGAGAAAATCTATTTTCTTTTAAGGTCTTTCACATATTGACTAATGCTGGATGGATCACTTGATCTTTCCAAATCTTAGTACTGTGTATTAAAAATAAAAGACAATATAAAACTATTTAGCAGTCTTTTAAAAGGTGCTATAGAATTAAAAATGTAGTATAACTTTAATTTGATTACTAAGAATATTTGCTATGGTAGTTCTCTGAGATAGCAATTTTGTCAACCTCTGATTCATCAGTGATAAATACAACCATTTTATTTACATCCACATGATGCTGTCAGAAGTCTACATACAAACCTAATATTTTGTTTGAAAGAGACTTTATCTAATAGACAGTGTTTGTATGGACCATCACTAAAGTATTTAGTACACCAGATTGTTTTAGTTTAATAAGACAGAGTTCCTTTTTTGATTACAAGTTGCCTGTCGCACACTGTGGATAGCACATAATAAATAATGTTTGGGACAGTATATCTGGAAAGGACTAGGAAGAATTATTCTCCTCTTCACATGAGAGGATTCCAGTAGAGGTTCCAGTGTTTTAGATGTAACCATTCCTACTTCTTTTCAGCTGAAATCCTTCATTTCATTTCTGAATTCTAAGCAGAATTAACCTATACTCCATGGACTAACTGTAGACTTTTTCTTCTGGTTCTCATGTTAATACATTACTTGTCATATATTTCTCTTGTTCTTTAACCACTTTTTTCCAGTATTTTGCAGTATCTGAGCTCAGTGCTTGTTTGCATTGTTTCCTTAAAAAATATATATTTTTAGATTCTATAGAGATGTTTAAATAACAATTTAAAAAATATATGCAGAACAGTTTGAAGATTTTATTGAGTGTTTCAATTTTTCCCCTTGGAAGTTTGTAGGTAATAATTTGGGTTCATATTCCTTACTTGTTTCCTTTCTTCTCTCCCACTCCACAAATGTTTTAGGGGCCACTGTTTACTGTTCCTGTCTTAAATGTAGGAGAAATGTCAGGAACATTCATGAGAAATGGGGAAAGATGTAGATTCTCACTTCTAAGTCTCTGAATACTACTGGCATGTCATTCATAGGATGTCATAAATGATCTGCCAGTTATAGTCCTGTAAGTAAAAATGTGATTCCATGTTCATGGATCTTGTTTGGATTTTATGCTTGATAATAGTTAGAATCACTTTGTTTCCTATTTCATCCCCCCTTCAAAAAGACACATGTTCTCAGTATAATGGACAGAATTACTATTCCCTTCTATTAAAATGGATAAATGTCTTAAATCAGTATCTCTTCATGTTTTGAACTCCACCTGGTTGTTACATTTTTTGTTGTTTTTCCCCCATAGACAAAAATCAGGAGGTAAAAAAAAAAACCAAACAAACAACAAAACCCCCACATATAAAGTAAAACTTAAAAAAAAAAGGGAGGGAGAAAAAGTATGTGTTTTTGAAGATTTAGATGATTTAGAAAGCATAAAAATCTTACTGTCGTGTGACTTTATGAAGCCTGCTTTTGGTTCAATTAATTTATTTTTAAATCATTGTTACTTTGGTTAAGATGCTGAGATCATTACAGTTTAAAGTACACTTACGACTTTTGTGGAATTTATTCACTTTAAAATATTTTGTAGTGAATGTAAAAAGATAATGCTTTTTTGGATTGATTGCATTTTGTTTAGACTTGTAGGGTTATCATCATCTCATTGTATTTGAGTTAGGAGTTAAAAAAGTCCCTCACTGTAATTTAAGATGTTGTTCTTTCATTTAAGGACATTCGTAGATATGATATATAGGTTTTAGCATTTTTCCATGTCCCTATACTAAGAAAAGGTCCTATCTGCTTAGGAAAAAGGATCATTAAACATATAAAAGTTGGAGAATACACATTTTTCTCTTAGCCAAAATATATGATGAAGGTTTTCAAATGTCCTTTGCAAAAGGGTATTTAATTACTTCTTGTTCTTTGTTCCATTTAAAGTATAATTCCTTTATCAATGAAAATTAAAATAAATAGTACTTTATAAAATTCCTGATATATCTGTGTTCAAGTTCCATCCCAAATAAGCTTGAATGAAAGTTGGTAACGTGTTAATCTGTGATCTAACCAAGGTTAGCTGTGACTTTGAGTTCTTAATACTCAGATTGGGTGACATACAGTTTCACTCAAAACTTGTATTGGGTGAAAAATCCAACCAACCATGTTCTCAGTTATACAGGCAAAGAGACACTTAGTGCCCTCTTCGCTGTTTGAACAACCCAGAGAAAACAGAAGATCAGAGCAATTTCCAGAATGCAGCTCTGGACAATTTTATTGTTTCTCTGCTGCGTAATGAATCAGTCACATGAAGGTTTGACTCCAAGTTTTCAATTATTTGGAATTTAATTTAGTGGCTTTTAGGGAGTTCAGAATTTATGTAATCAAGGGTAGTATGAGAATGTGGAAGGAAAGATTGAGCTTGTAGAGCTTACTGTCACACCAGGACAGATCCTGTACAGCAGACTGTAATGTAGAAAAGGCAATACCATGTTTTCCTGTCAGATGTAAGTTGAGTCAGACATGATTAGGACTGACCCTAGAAGATCCTACCTGGGGCCTGCGTTAGTTAATGGGGGGTTTTGTGCTACCTGAAATATCTTCACTTTCACAAGCTGTTAGGTAGGTATGGTGCAGCACTGCACTTTGCTGCAGGTGGAATGCTAGATGCATTGTCTGCCTTCTGCATGCTTTGAGAATTCATCAGATGTTGAGAAGTCATAGATGGATGTGAGACAAACCCACCATTAAAGTAGGTGTCCTCCTGATTTGAGTGAAAAAGGAGTGTTCTTTGTATAGAAATCATAGAAGCACCCTAGGGAATAAGAGGTAGGAGGTTTTTCCTCTTCCAGAGGTTAGCTGAATCTGATGAGACCTTGGCCTAAAGCATTGCACCCTAGATTTCAGATAGTCTATATCAAAACAATGTGTAACTGCACCTTATTCAGTAGTATTATCCCCTAGTTTTTCTGCCTGTAGTTATTTTCACATTTGCTGAGTTTGGGGTTGGTTTTGGTTTTTTGGGTTGGTTGGTTGGTTGGTTGGTTGGGTGTTTCCCTGAAAGAAAATTAGACCCAGTGCAACTAATAGCCGATACTAAGAGGCATAGTTTGCAAATAGTCCATCAGTGGGAGTATTGTCACTGTAGACTCCAAGCCTAAGAGTTCACTGGTCTGTTACCTCCCAGTGATTTACATTTGAATTTTTGCAGCCTTGAAGAGTATTAGTCTGGGGGTACAGATGGTCTGCTTCCTGTTTCACCTTCTGTTTTCCCCTGCTTCTCAAATGGCACCTCAGTGCATGCAGCCTTAGAGATCAGAGTCTTGCTGGACTATTTTTTCCCCCCTTACATTATTAAACAATAATACACTTCTACATAAATTACTCATGCAAGTGAACTTACTACCTGTGACTTGGATGGGGTTAGAAAAATACAGTTTAGATTTTTATTTCTTTAAAGTTTCTGAAAGCCCGCAGTTCCTCTGCAGTGTAAATTCTTCTTTCATGTTTCTAAATAGCATAGTACATGAGCTCAATGCTTCTCAGCTTTTTATGGTTATCTTATTGTCCACTTAACAAACTTATAAATGCAGTGAGAATTGATTGACTTTGTTCTCTTAATAGTAATCGTAATAATTGTGATAACAAATTAACAGCTGCCCCCTACCCATGAGATACTGAAATGCAGTCTCCATGTGGGCTCTTTTAAAGTGTTACAGTTGAGGAAATAAACTGGTTTATGAAATAGATTAGACCATGATTAATGGCATTCTATAGTAAAAAGTACTGAACAAAATACAATACTTCCAGATCGTCAGACCTGTCCACACATATAATTAAGTGATGCAGAAAAAAAAAGAAATCAAGTCAAAAGATAATCACTTCCTTGCAGAAAATTTATTCATAAGAATAAATTTTAAATGTTTAATAAAACAACTGTAGATATTTTCTAGAACCAGTATTGTCTAGAACCAGTATTACCACAGTTTTAGGAACAGAAGGAAATAAGAGATAGCTGTTAAAGACATTTTACAGGTTGCTTTCACTTGTATGTCAGCATTTAAGAGGTTGTTTTATAGAAACTCCTGATTTAATTATGTCAAAAGTAATTAGATAATTAATGATACACATTACATTAGCACTCACAGAAAAGACTGATAGGCTGTACACAATGTATGTGTATACACCGATGGTTGTCTTTACTGCATCCAATTTCAAAGTAAACTGTAAGTTATGCCTACCTTACATTAATAGGAACACAGGTGAATCAGGGTAAGAAAAGGAGAAGATTTCAGCTTTGATAGGATGAAAGTTACATTTTTAAATCCAAATTTATGGTGTTTATTTAGATATTACTTATTCCAATAATTAGTGTATGTTTTATTATAAAAATATTTTTAATATAAGAATACCTTTCTTTTATGTTTATATTCACTAAAGAGTCTAGTTATAAAATGAGGCTGTAAAATGCCTTAAGTACAAATGTTGTTATTGCAGTAAATATTTCACAAATGTTTTTATATTGCATAGCCTATGTAATATTCAGTTATTTTTATTCACAATGAAATTATTTATAAATAGTATGGAAATTACATATGCCTAATGCTTGTCTATAGACAGTTTGCCTTAATGAAATTTGTTTCCCATTGTATGAGAAATATCACCCAGAGCACTGATATATGGAAACAATATCGTTTGCAAATATGTGGTTTAACAATAAATATATACAGTTTTCCTACTGAGCTATGCATGTATAATCTAAATCCAGGATCTTCACATTTAACAAGGAGGATGCAATTTTACCTTCAATTGTCTCTTGTATTTATAGGGATTTTTTATAAGCTAAGTTGACTTTGATAACTGACCTAAGTTAGCACCAATCAAAACTGCTTCTGCTAACTCAAATAATTGGTAATTTCTGTCTTGTCTCCACTTATTCCAGTACTCTTTTTTTTTGTTGCAGCAGTAGTTACTTGTGGCTTTCTTGTGGCTATCTTGGTTAAACACATATAGCTACAAGTTTACAAGAGTTAACCAAGAAGTAGATATACTTATAAACTAAAGATATAAATCAGCTGGGGTGCATGTTAAATTCTAAGCCAGCCAACTGCAACTTTGTTGCAGTTAATGATATATTTCCTGAGACCTGCAGCTTGATTTTACCTTATTCTGTTCTCTGATCCTTCTTAGAGACATAATGTCAGACTCTGAGAGGAAGGTTTTTAATTGAATTATCAGAAGACTCTATTAGCATTAGAGAGCTATGGAGTCCTATAGTGCTGCTTATTAAGTTTGGAGACATCACAGAATCCCAAAATCAGTTAGGTTGGAAAAGACTTCTGACATCATCAAGTCCAACCAATGATGTAACACCAGCTTGTCAACCAGACCATGACACTAAGTGCCACCTCCAGTCATTTCTTGAACACCTCCAGGAATGGTGACTCCACCACCTCCCTGGATAGTTCATTCCAATGTTTAATTACCCTTTCTGTGAAGAAATTCGTTCTCATGTCCAGCCTGAACTTCCCCTGGCATAACTTGAGGCCATTTCCTCTTGTTCTGTCACCAGCTGTCTGGGAGAAGAGGCTGACCTCCCACCTCACTATAAACCCTCTTTCAGGTAGTTGTAGAGAGCAATAAGGTTTCCCCTGAGCCTCTTTTTCTCTGGGATCCCTCAGCTGCTCCACATAGGACGTGCTCTCCAGACACTTGCCCAGCTTCACTGCCCTTCTCCGGATATGCTCTTACTTGAAGTGAGCGGCCCAGAACTGAGCATAATACTTGTGTGTGGCCACTCAGCCATACACCCATTAGTGAAACCACACTAAGGAAGCTATGTCCTTTTTTTAATGAAAATTTCTAATAATTACTATTTTTCATAACCTAGAGAGACATGGTTACCTACATGTTTTCTGTTTAACTGTCCTCCATTTCTCTTTTGAAGACAATTTTCAAATCACATCTATGAGATAGTCTTCCTAAGAATTTAATGGAATAGCTCTTGCTACACAACATTCTATTTTATTAGTTAAGGACTATTTAATACAGAAAGGATCAAGCTTCTGCTGCTGGTTGTCTTTTGCAAAGCCAGGGGTTCAAATTAACCATAACCCTTGGAGCTGTTAATCTTGCCAGTTCATCTAAATAGACCAGGTGCATTTTGCAGAAGCCAGATTTCCCTTTCCATCATCTTTGTTCCACCATATTTATTTTATGTGTATTGATTGATGATAGCATAAGTTGTATCTTTCATTTTACCCTAATTTTGTGATGTTTGAGTAAAAGTGCATGTGCAAAACTGGTACCAGGTTGCACCAAGATACACCATAAAAAATTCCCTGTTCAGTCTTTTCTTATCTCTATATGTGTAACTAAATATAGACTGGATATGAAAGCTACTTCTCAGACCAAAGTTATATTATTTAGATTACCTAATGTTGTTAAGAGCAGAAATTTGGTTTCTAAGAAAGGTTGGAAAGTCCCTTGAAATAATTTTGTAACAGAGTGTGCATTTTATTCCTTGATTTTGAAATGAGGACAGCTTTCATTTGGTCTGTGTGTCAGACTTATTTTTGACCTGATTGCAGCTGGGAGACTCTTTAAGACATGATGGACCTGGGAGGAAGTGGGGGCTCCACTCATTGTGTCTGTAGAGAGTACAAATATGTGTGTGTCTTTCATATGGACTCTTTTGGATTTGTTTTACCTTATTGTTTTTAAAATCAGCTGAACTGCAAAAATATGATTTAAGGAGGCACTGCTGAATAAGTAACTTTTATAGTGTCTACCTAAGCTGAAGCTGTTCACTAGATACTCAGTGCAAGAGGACTTTTTCTACTTACAAGTAAATCAAGTATTATGCATTCTTCTGTAGCAGTATATATTTACAGCACAGTAGTGTGTGTGCATATAGAAGTATCTATAGTAGTGATATATATTCAGATGGGTTTGGATTTGCTTCATTTATTTATTTTTATGTAAGTTTTTCTATTAAATCATATGTCTGTGGGAATGGTGAGAAGGAATTTTACTGTTTTGTGGTGTTTGGGGTTTTTTTTTTGATTGTGCTTAGCTAGATAACATGTTTAAAATATTCCTCCTTTTAAAAGCTATTTGGCTCTGCCATCTTATCATGTATTTATATCTAAAGAAAAATTGCTGTTTTCAGTAAAGAACTCATAAGAAAACCTGTATTTATATAGCTCTTAGGAAAACATTTTGTCATTAGCTTTGTGCCATTTTTCCTTTTTAATTTTCTTTTATAGTGAGAAACACCATGAAGCTATACAGAAATGTCTGTAGGGGAAAACAAGAATAAATATGCTCTTATTTTAATGCACCTGAGATATTAATGGGGTTACTACAAGGATTTTAATTTGTGTGTGTCTCCCCTTCCATTTCATGGAGAACAGAATAATTACCCCAGAATTTTAATT
Organism: Aphelocoma coerulescens; assembly: GCF_041296385.1. Lineage (NCBI taxonomy): Eukaryota > Metazoa > Chordata > Aves > Passeriformes > Corvidae > Aphelocoma > Aphelocoma coerulescens. Next base: position 38,605,760 of record NC_091019.1, on the reverse strand, counting down.
ACAAATAGTGTAGGAGGGGATGTTAAGGTTTAGTATTATTTTATTTTATGGTCATGAAAACTCAAAGGTGTTAATTTAGACAAAACACATTCAGCTAATTACACTTTCTTATACCTCCTTCTTTCAATATCTACCATTTTTTCAGTCCCACAGATTCTGACTTAAAACTTCAATTTTCAAAAGATCAGAATATGGTAGCTGTAATAGCAAAATTGGGGACTATTTGTGAGCATGAAAATATTAAACATGGAAATAGTGTATTTTAAGGAAGGGACTAAAAACTGTCATATTTTCCAAGCATTTTACCTGCTTCCTTTGAGAATCGAAAACCTGTTGATATGTGTAATGATAAAGTTCCTCCTAAAGTTGGTGATCAAAGTCTCTCTTTTGACCTCCCACAAAAAGATCTCGAAGAGCTTTGAGCAAGAAAGAAGTGTCCCTTTTTAATGGTCATTATGAATCCTTATTCTCCATGCCGTAGAATTTAAATGGTTCTGCTGATTCACCTTAATTCCATATCTTTTAAAAGAGAGGTCTCCTGCAGTTGACATATAGTTGATAACTTAAATTTTGTTCTGAATTGCCAAATGAATGCTGAATTATTGTGCTACACATTTTGTAGAAATCAACTGTGGCAAAGATCCTCTGAAAACAAAATAAAACTCTTAGCCTTATTTTGTCCTGTCAGTCCCATTAATAGGTAGATTAATTTTAAAATGTGGTTTCCAGAGACTGATTTTCAGTATTCTTTCCAGTAATGCTGAAACATGATTTCATATTTGGATGGAAATCCTAAATTAATTTAGGAAAAGTTTATTACACTGTTAAAATAATGTGATCTGGCCATCAATGTAAAAACATAAAAATCTCAATGTATTTCTAATATCCAGGGTTTAGTTTTTCCAAGCTTTCAAGTTTTAGTCAGTATCAATGAAAAGTGTCATTGACAGAGAAATGGCAAGTCCCTTAGCACATTTCTATTGGCTATCCTTTCCTCTGAATTTAATTAAGTGACATAATTACAGCATACAATTTTCTGTATTGATTCTTTTAGAAGAACATAATTGTGTATTCTAGACTTATTTATCAAAGTTTATACTGAAAACTGGGCACTGTTGATAGCTGTGATGCTTTGTAATTTTAACAGTGTATCTTCATCTTGAAAACTTCTACTCCAGTCAAAGGGATATTTAAAGATACTGTTAGTTTTCTCTTAGACTTGCAGGCCCATGGCCATTAAAAAAAAAAAAAAAAAAAAGGAAGCATCAGTCTCCTTGAAGTCAACAGAAAATTTGTTCCGAAGTGCCTGCTCATAGGCCACCCAAAATTTGTTACTAACCTCATCGTTTCAGCCATAGGATTTCTTCCAAGAATCGCTTCTCATCAAGTGTAAGTTTTCTAGTTAAAATACAGCATGTCATTCAGAGCAAGTTTATGGCTGATCTGCTGCTGGGGAGTGTGTAAAGCTCATGCATACAGCCTTTTAAGGACTCTCTTGAGGAGTGCAGAAATGTCCTAGTCGTCTATGTATTTACCTTCTGAAGATTTGTCAGGAAAGTAACCAGTGTGATGCTTCTTTGGACAATGAGTTAATAGCTAGGAGGAGCCAAAGTACCATCTACAGATCCATGACTGGGAAAGCAATAAAAGAAGGGAGGCACACACTTTGGCCCTCTTTCTGTCAGGAAGATCAATTAACTTTAGAAACTGGAGTGGGGTTTATGTGTTCATAAGTTAGATCCTGTCTAATGTAAAACAGCAGGAGTTTTAGTGATACCATAAGTGAGGCATATTTGGTTTTAAAATAATATACATTATCTACATTTTTTGTCAAATATTTTGTGTTTAGAAGTGTTTTTTTCAGCAATTCCAGTAATGAAATTACATTATATGGTTTCTTTCAGTTAGAAGTATCCCAAATTGCTGTACTCAATAGTTCTGTAAATATTCATGCATTTGTGAAACCCATCCTTGACTCTGTGGAGTGTTGGCAGGTGTTCATAGAACACCATGCAACAAATTACATAAGGAAGAGAAAAAAAGGGAAATTTTAGACAGGTGGAAGGGAATAGAGAATAGGGTTAATGTTCTACCGTCACTGAAGGTTTTAGACAATACTGGACAGAGCTGTTAGTATTCCTGCTTTCTGTTTTTTTAAAAGATGCTTCATCTGAAAAACAGCACAGCCAATATGGATGTCTAATTTTCTATGTATACTGCATTCTCTGCAACTGGGTGAAAATCTATTAATTTTTTCTCTTGTGTAATTTAGTATGTAACCAGCTCTTTTTTTTTAAATTATAAAAAAAGTGAAAAGTATAAATGAAGCTTTTCAAAATACATTACACTTCTTTGCAAATGTAATTTGAAACTCATTAAACATTAATGCATTAAATATGGAATGTTGTTTTTATGCTACTGAGAAAAAATTAGAAAAGTTAACTTTCTTCTCTGTGTTATTAAAACTATGTATCATAGAGAATTCATGGAGGAGTTGGTTTACTCCATTCCCACAGTTTTGAATCATGTTTTCTTTAGGGATACTTGTGAAACTACTCAGATTTTTATGTGTACATATGTGAGTGTAAAATTTTAATAATACTTTCTTCAGGACTAGATAATTTTATAAAATCAGCCACCTGTATAACCAACATTGTTTTAGCAATTATTCTTTCTGTGTACACAACTTGCCTGTGCACACATTCTGCTTTTGAGAGAAGAAGCCTTTTTTCTATTTATGAGTTAGAGGCTGCACACACTGGTGACAGAACGATAACTAAGGCACCAGAGAATATTTTTCTTGTTTCTTTAAACATGATTTGCTAGTTCCTTGCTGTGAGAAATTTGCATTCCAAATTACATCTTCAGTTAAAAGCATGAAAGAAAAATCTTAATGTTCATACTTAAAAGTGGGCAGATTTGTAATTAGGTAGTTACTAAAAGAAGTGGGAGTGACTTTTTTAAGTACCTCAAAGAGTCAAGGTTTAATATCAAATGCTAATTGAAAAATAGTATTGATTTAAGCCAAAGGAGCAATTTGTGCAAAACATCCTTACACAGTCTTATCTCTAGTAAATATTTCTCCTGCTTAGTTCCGACTTTCTAAGCCTTGTGATTTCAGATGTAAATTGTTCCCGAGTATTTAAGTAGAAGTTAGGTTTCTACTGAGTTTTTGAGACTAAGTTGAAATGATAAATGCAACCTCAGCTGACAGAGGAGGTCTAAGAACTGGAGCAAAATAAACACTTGCGATAAACAGTAGTGTCAGTATCAGACCAAAATCCTCCTGCAGTGTATGGGCAGATAAAAACAAACATTTTAGAATATCTATTTGCTCTGTGGATTTATTATATTTGTAATAATCTAGTGCGATTTGAGACAAAACTCATTGTTGCGATATTTTTTCAATGGATTAAGTTAACCTTGAATTGTCTTGAAAGAAACTGTAATTATGAGGTCAGAAATACCACAAAGAAGCAACATAGGGAAGTAGAAAAATTATATTCATCTTGGAATAATTACAGGCAAAGTATGTGAAGGGAATACTACAGGTATATATACTGCCTATGGTGAGAAGAAAATCTTCTGAACACAAACATGACAAGAAAAAGAAAAAGTGCATTATGCTGAGGAACAAAGTAGCAGCTAATCTCTTCCTATAATCCATTGCACTTGTTCACACAGTATTTCAGTTCTAGACATTCTTTTGTAGGAAGAGAGAAACTGAATTGGAATGACAGTTACAGAATTTAAACATAGGGAAGATGACAATTTATGGGCTAGGTTTATTTACATTATGATCTAGCTAAATTTACAAGGAACTGCTTCTCTTTTAATGGATGTGTACCTATTTTTGTAAATAAGTATCAAGCAAACTATTAAAAAAAAAGTCTCTAAAGATGTCTCTATTCCTTCTAAGCATTTTCTCTAAAGCCAAAATGTATAATCTTTAGCTGAGCAACCAGGAATTTGTTCAGTACATAACTCCTCTGAAAAAATAAATTTGTATTTCAGCATATGTATGAATCCGATCTGGAATCCAATCCAGAGATATTGAAAATATTGAGAGAAATTCCAGTAACTTCCCTGAGGTGATGTATGTGCAATAAGTAGAGATTTGCTGTGTAAGGCTGCTGTTGGAAGCTGAGCCTGAGTCTGACTTGAGCAACATCTGTCCACAGCCGCCTGGCGTGGCTGCCTGCTGGATACATGAGATGACTCATGACTTTTCAGCAGCTTGTGCTGCCTTGAACTTGTGGTTCTCAGTGGCTCTGTAGCCAGGGGCTTTCCACGAGTTGCCTGATACAACAGAGCATAGCTGTGAATTCTACGTGCATGCAGGCTTCATCTTGCCTGTAATGTACTTAGTTGTCTTTCTGCTTGATTTCAGTGGAACTTCTATCACACCTTTAGTTGATTTTTCTCCCAGATTTTTGTTATACTGCCACTTCAGTTTAGGATGGATGGTATGGGACTACTCACAAGCCTGGTGTAGCAGTGTGTTTAGCCTTCCACAGAAAAAAATCCTAGGTGATCTTAGTCCTCACTGACTGTTCTCTACAGTAATTGGAGTGTTCAGAACACCTTCTCACCAACTCCAAGCCTGTAGTCACATGAGCAGCTAAAATAGCATGGAATTTTGAAATATAGAATCCAGAGGCCAGAGGGAGTTTTAAAGAGTTTAAAATAATTGATGAGCAAGAAGACAGAAACAAAATGAAATAGAATGCAGCAATTTAGAGTTTTAAGGGAATTCACTTATTTGCTTTAGAGAGACTAAAATGTAGAATTGTGACAAATTAAGATGAATTTGTTAGATTAGATGGGACCTGTTCTGTAAAGTGTTTTTTGTCAAGAAACAATAAACCGACATTAGACAAGTAGTTGAAAGATTTAATAGAAGGAAAAAGAACAACTGTTACAGAAAATTCATGGAATGAGTTATAATTACACTGCTGAAAATAAAAGAGGAAAAAGGAAACCTGAATAATAGATAAAAAGGATCCTTGGTTCATTAATCTCTGTGCAATCTCTTAGAAACACTTCTGTGAGGTGGAATAAACAGAGGCTGATGCATTTAAATATTTTCACTGTTGAATTGTTGGGGGGATTTTTTGCAAGTTTTGATGCTATTTTGTATAATCAATAGTATTTCTCTTCTGATGTAATTTAATGCAGGCATGTGTCATGCCAGTGTAGACTTTGTATTAGCGGGGTGTCACACAAGGTGCTAGTTTGTGATTGCCATTCCCCCAATTCTAGAGACTGTGAGCAGTGATAATATAACCAGACAAAATGTCATCACAGAGAAGGAGGGCAAAGAAATAAGGCAATAGGAAAGTGAAAGGGTGGGAACCTTGCTATGGGTAGTTGGAGGTGTTTACATGAGAGGAGTGGGAATGAGAATTGGGGTGATAGGACATGGGTAGTAGTGCAGATTTGGTCATGTTTCTGCTTCCCATGAAAATGTTTAGCATGTGTTCATATGCATTCATAGCTGCTCAGTGCAGATTATCTCTGTGCAGCACTGGGGAGGATGAGAAGTGGCAGAGCATAATCACCGAACATCTGGCATTCCACAGTAGATGCTATTCTGCTCACTTAACTGAGCTGGGACTTTCAGCTTGGTAAATCAGAGGACTTTTAGGCAATTCTGACATGATATATGGATGCAGCATAGGGTTATGCAAGTGGGTTGCCAATAAATGGAAAAGGATTAGGGAATTAGCTGATACCGAGTTTAAGGGTCTAGGATTTTTCAGCATGCAAGGGTGAATGTGAGCTACTCGTGGCAAAATTTAAAAGCAGTTTGAATTGTGTCTCTGGACACAGTGGCTGGGATCCCTTAAGTACCAGTCCTCTTCCTCTGAAGGACAGAGTTGTATCAGACTATGGATTTCATCGGGAACTGAGGGCAGCAAACTGCTCTCTGGTTTGAGCCCTTCTTATGGCCCAGGTTTCTTTGACCTTTGTCAAGGCTTTTAAAGACACAATCATGTTTCACTGAAAGTGTACACGGAGGAATTGCTTTGTTTCTATTATATTTGTCATAGTTGGATTACTTTTGAGGTAAGAAGTATTATACTTTTTGAGCCTGATTTTGAACTTACGGTAATGCAAATAGGATGAGAGTGATGCCTGTGGAAATAATGAATTTGCTTTGTGAGTAAGCAAATGTCATAACTGCAGTCCTTAATTTTTATAAAATCTATTTGACATGAAATAAAGGTTGAGGCACTTCCATTTTGGTTCTTCCTGTAGCATTTGAACAAAATAAATTACACATGTACGCTTATTCTTATGCATATGTAAGCTTGTGTTCATAATTGGTTTAGATACTCACTCTCCTTTTTGCAGCACAAATTTGAATATAGCCAGGAGCATACACATGAACCTGGAAACCTAATCTTCCTGCGTGGCGAAAGATACCGTTATTGGATAGCTCAGAGCACTTATTTTGGATAGGAGTTAGGTTTCTCACTCCTGCATCCAAATCAGTTTCTGAACCTGTTATCTGTAAAAGGAAAATAAGTGCACTGTCCAATTTCCCTGACAGACAAGGAGTTAAGTACTTTTTAAAAAATGGTGGTCATACAGGTAACAAAACCAAATAGATAATATTTGATTTTCAATTTCTGAATTTTTTTGTAGCATTTTATACCTTTTAACTTAGTGCCCATATGGATTTTAGGCTTCAACAGAAGAAAAAAAAATTATTTGCAGTATTTTTGTTCTACTGGCACCTAGACCGCTATGGTCTAATATGTTAGATACTGTATTATTATACAACACAACCAATGTTTGCCATAAAGAGTTGATATTCCAATATATAAACAAGAGAAAGGTCTAGTGAATACAAGAAATAGATGGAGAATTACAAACTGGTAGCAAGATTAATATTACCTACATTAAAAAAAAGTTCCTAAATATGTTTTCTTTTAAAAATAATTATCTAAATTTTTAAATAAAATTTTAAATCAGCTGTTGCAAATACAATAATGTTACAACTGAATATCTCAAAATAATACAAATGTTGCTCTTCATTTCAAGAAGAGCAAAATTGCTTGCCTTTCAAGTAAAATGTGTACAGATGCATTTACGTTTTGTTCAAACTGAATTTTCACTGGAATTTAATGTTTTTATCCTAATATAAAACAGATGCATACTGCCTAATTTTTTTCATACATATATATTTTAAAACTATGTCCTCTATATTAATATGTGAAGTATTCACCCTGGCAGGGGTTGTATTTGAAAGGATATTATCGGTATATTCCTAAAATAATACCATTTAAGAGAGTTGCCAATGAAAGAAACAATAGTCCCTTTCTAAATCAGATATTTAGAAAAGGGTATTTTTATTTACTTCAGAAGCAGACAAACATATATTAAGCCAGAAAATTAAAGTTTTCTTTTTTTTTTTAATGCATCATAATTTGTATGTTGTTTGTAATGCTAAATACAAAAACATATCTGGACAAGGAGGGAGTGGATGATTAAGGAGATCATTCTTTCTCTTTCCTCTGATAATTTTGCCAAATAACTAGAGCTGTTAGTGGTGAACCTAATGAACTTCTGTGTGTCAAGCGAGAAAAGTACCGGGTTCTTGTTGAGAAAATCTTTCTTGTTGCATAAAGAAGAGTTCCTTTTTAACTTTTTGGCTGAATTATTGATTTATTTTACTATACCCATTCTTTAAAATAATCCCAGCTATGTAACAGTAAACTGTATTTTCATATGTTGCATGTGTAGCTATGATATTACAGGTGCAACAATACAGCCCTGACATTAAATATTCTATTTACTTCTGAAATCACGTGTGGTTATGAGAGTGTATTTTTGTACCTTTTTATGTTTTTAGGTTTTTCACTTAAATTTACATAAGCGCCTATGCCTGACTTGATCAGAACAATGCACATTGGTTATCTAAATCTCCCACAGAACCTGTTAGTATGTCTTAAACCAGTGAAGGCAGGTAAATGTTTTCTATAGTATGCAGCACAAAACTATAATAATGAAAGCTGTGCAGTGCTGCATTTTTGGAGTGTTAACAACAACAACGAAACGAAACAAAACAAAACAAAAAAAATCAAACGCACCTAAACAAATAAAATCCCTTAAATTGATAGATTTAGCAAAAATCTGGACAATTCTTCTATTTAGAAATTAGTTAATGTATTTCGTATCTAGAACTGAAATGCCAAATCAAAACTAGGAATTGTTTTTCTTGTTTTCTTTTTATGATAAGAAAACTAAAAAAAGGTTACCTTAAAATTACCAAATACCTTGAACTACTTTTAAAATTACTAGGAGGTGTCCTGACTTAAAACTTAGTCTGCCTACAAATACACATATGTAAAACATTTTGTTATGGATTTAAGTATTTACACAGTGATGTTTGTTTTTATAGGATTATTTAATATATGGGTGGACTAAATTTCTTTTCAATACTGTACTTTCACGTTACCTTTAGAATAAGTCAGCACCTGATAATTTTTTTATTTATTCTATGGAACTGTTTTGATGTCAATGAAATTCTGAAGAAATTAAAAACTGTGTATATAATTTTAAACAATTCAGTGCAAAATACAGTATGGTATGTTATTCTTTTTAGTGTACATATTGTGTAAGTGGAAAATATCAATGTTTCTCAACTTTCTAGTTGAGAAACATTTATATTTTTCTGGATTCTTAACAATATGATTTTTATGCTAACATAATCACTGGAAATATCTAAGCTTTTTCTACTTAAAAAAAAACTTATTTGTAGGGCATATATTTTTGTTTGCAATTAGTTTGACTTTAAAATGAGGCAGTAAAATGAGAATGTTACTAATAATATTTAATTGTATTTTATATTGATTTGTTGCTGAGACTTAAGATAGAATTTTGGTGAAAGGATTGAAAAGTGTTACCCCTAGACATATTCCACAAAAGTGGGATGAATAAATATCTGAAGGCAAAGATACTAAAAACAAAAGTTTTGTAAGGTAAAACATCATATTAATTCAATGTCCTAAAATAGTGCATTAAAACTTTGGGACACATTTGTAAAATGTATATCAAAAACAAAAGCTATGAAAAATATGTAAAAATATTGAATTTTTATCCTGGGCATCATTCTTCACTCATAGCAGTAAGTCAATAGGTAATGCATTTATTGACATTAGTTATGTTGTGTCAGTTTGAAACTTGTTTGAACAAAAGGAAAGGTAGGATTTATAGGTAAATAACCTTTGTTTGATGCCATTTGGTAAACTTTTTAGATCTACAAATGCCATATTTTATTCTTTCAAAATCTCAGCACTTAGATACTCTCCTGCTGAATTTAATTTCCATAGGCTGAATAATAATAATACACGGTATCAGATAATGAATTTCCATACAGTGATGTGGGTCACAGGTTAAAGAATCAAGATCATGTCCTGTTCAAGACCAGCTATTTTATCTGTCCATGGTTTAGCCAAATGTTTTTTGGTTGTGGTTTTTTGTTTGTTTTGGTTTTACTTTAGTTTGTTTCTTTTTTTTTTTTTTTTAATTATTTTTACCATAGATGTTTTAAAGGAAGGTAAAGAATTTCAGACAAATTTTACCAAAGAAGTTGTTTTGCTACATTAGCCTGGAAAGAGAGGAATCATATGAAAATACACAGATCGATACAATCTAAGATAATCTTTCCATATGAATATAATAGCTACATTTGCTTAATCTTTTGGTCTGAAATGTACTA